>NC_142391.1:15073587-15673587 GCF_059441095.1 Idiotropiscis lumnitzeri | reverse complement strand
TTAAAAATGTGTAAAAAAAAACAAACTTTAAGACGGTTAATGTTTTAATGAACAACGTGCCAACGCCGGTAGATGATTAACGTGGTGTCTTTTGTAGATCATTGTCAATAAAAGGTATATTTTGTCCTCTCTGCCATATTGGGTGCTTGCTATGGTGCGAAAGTGATGATTTTGATTGACGTTGACTCTAAGAATTTTCTTTAACTTATTTACTTAAAACATTATTTGGGAGTTTTCTTCAGACCAATTGTACATTTATTCTTAAAATATTAAGTTAATATTATTTTAAATGAGGGAGAGTATCAAGTTGTGTAAGAATACTGAACCCATGTGAAAAAATCAGAGCTATCAAAAGAGACAAGCGGTAGCCACGGTTTGACAAATCTGTGATTCATCAATAAATTCTGACTGCGAACATATTTAGAGCACCATATATATATAATTTTATTTAACCGACTATATTTATTATGAATTTCTTGCTTGAGAAATGAAGAACTGAATGGTGACAACATTGTCATTCGAAATATGTTACCTAGTTTTTCAGCGTCTACTTCTAAGAAAAACAACACATTTCCATTTCACCCAAAAATTGCTGAGTCACCTGAGCTTCAAATGCATTTCGAAGATTCCGCTGCCATTGATGCTTTTGCATCATCGACAACGAGGAACTTTCCAGAAGCCCCTCATGGCCTGCATGCCCCTCTGTGCAGGCCAAACCACACGGCATTTACAACTGTGCCAACACACAGCACAAACTGTTGTGAGAGAATCTTTGTATCGCTGCTCTGGGCTGTGGATGTTAAATCACAAAGTGGTTGAACAGACGCTCTTTTTTGTGCGCTTTTAATGGGGTCGACAGAGGAGCTCTCACCTGTGGTGAGTCTGGCATTTAGCAGCCTATAAACTTCTTCCCCATTTTTCATTCGCTCCGTAGCCAGACACGCACGCACGTACGTGCACATACACGCACACACACACGCAGGCGCATGCACACGTGCACGCGCGTGCGGACACACTTGCACACCCCCGCACAGCTGTTAACAGGTGCTTGTTT
The DNA here is from genome assembly GCF_059441095.1 of Idiotropiscis lumnitzeri. Classification (NCBI taxonomy): domain Eukaryota; kingdom Metazoa; phylum Chordata; class Actinopteri; order Syngnathiformes; family Syngnathidae; genus Idiotropiscis; species Idiotropiscis lumnitzeri. The sequence goes on along the minus strand of NC_142391.1, from coordinate 15,672,533 downwards.
CCACATGATCTGTTTCTAGTTGTGTCTTTTGTCCCCAGCTGGTGCTGCTCTGTCTGACCGCAGAATCCAGTTCGTTCATCCCAAATCGCCTCAGATTCATTCCCTCTAGTGCAACTTTCACTGCGCCAAGGCACCCTTTTCACATTAGAAAAACAGATTAAAATATCACCAAAAATCTCAATAATGGAAATAACGAGGCTCTTGTTACCATATGCACACAAGTTTAATGTAGTGGTTGTGTTTGTCACTATATGTGGCTGGCCTTGATAGATGAACAAAAATGTATCAATAATAATTAAGTATGATTGGCTCATTTCTCACAGGGCTCTTAATTATTTCTCATAGCACACTAGTGCACCCTGGTTGGGAATCAGTTGTGGGGTTGCGGGGTGCCTGCTGAGGGGACCCATGGGTGCTTTGTGACATGCTTGGTAAACCCAGGCCCAGCTCAGAGTACTTTTGAGGCTGAGGCTGTGGCAGGTGTGGCTTTGGGATATGGATTGACTCAGCCACATGTATAACCACATGCTGCAAGATGATTTTTTTTTTTTTTACTATGCTCTGTTTTACTGACAGAAACAAGGGTACAGAGAAGCAATTTGTGCCCTTTAACATAAATGTATTCTAATACAGTATTGATTAATACTACCAATATGTTTGTACTTTTTTTTTTTTTCTAGGGCAAAAACTGGAAAGTTTTTTTCAAAACAGTAAAAATCAAGTGTCAAGATTATAAAAGCTTAGCCATATATCTTCCAAGCGGTGTACTTTATTTCAGTTCATATGAGTCGGGTTCAGAGCAGTAAAAATGCTAAAACCTAACCACAGGCTTTGAATCTTCTCTCAAGATGTATTTTTACTCAACGCCGTTTAACGCAGTTGTCTAGAAATATCCAAGCGGAAGTGACAATTCACTGTTCTTCATATCGCTCCATCTGAGATAGGCGCTCTCTTATTTATTTATCTAATTTATATATTTGTCTGTATTATTGTTGTATTGCACTGGAGAGGGGAGCCCTCTAATCTCGTTGCACACTTGAGTACAATGACAATAAAGGGATTTCTAATTCTAATTCTCTAATTCACAGCCACCTTGAACACGATAAAAAGTATAAAACAATAAGTGGCTGGATGGACAGTAGTAGTCACACAATTTCCTTCATCAGCGACGGGGACAGTTGATTTATTTACTTGATTCTGAATTACAGTGATAAATCGATTCAGACAATGTCACCACCAACTTTTCTTTCAATCTGTGGCCAAATGATGTTGATTCGTGACATGTCTGTGACTGAAATAAATTGAAAAACACATCTGTCATATCTGCTTGTGAAAAGGAGAACCTAAGAGTTGAATATGAAATTTCAACTGTGTTGCAAGATTCGCTGTCTCACATACATCCACCATGAGACCACATGAGGACACCCAGCAATGAGCAATGCGTTGGCACTTCCCTCGAGGTTTTTGGAAATTGTGATTGCCATTAAAAAAAAAAAAAAGTGTTGTGACGGCTGTGAGAAAGAAACTACTGAGGCCAGTCTGGTTAATATCACAACAGTCCCAAGACAACACGCATTTATGCCTAAAAGGGGCTGGATAGGCGATGATATCCGAGCAATATTAGCAAGGGCTTACAAGGAATACCATGCTAGAATTGTTGCATCACTTCATTAGACAGCCGGCAGCTGTCTGTCTGTCCGTGTAGAAAAGGTTAGTTAGTGCGGGATTCTACTCTCCCTCTCACACACACACACACACCCACCCCCGCATGCGCTCACACACTCAAAATGAAACACCCAACTTGGTTCAAAGTTAAAGATGGATACGTTTCTGTGGTTTGCAAAAACAGCTCTCATGCTGTTTCCATGACAGCAGTGACACGATAACGGCAGAACTGGCGGTGCATCATGGGAAGCACCTGCATGAATGAAGGAATGTGTTTGTGATCATGAGTTGAAGATTAATGATTATGATTATGCAACTTTGGGTGACACTCTTTAGATCTTCTCTTTTTCATTGTCTGAATTAAAATTATTTTGTGGTGGAAGTACAAATACGCTTTTCAGGTAACTGTACTTGACTTGAGTATTTATTTTTGTGGCAACTCTTTGGTTTAAGGCCTATATTTAAAGATAGATAGTATTTCCTTCTTTTTTTCAACATAATGTAAAAAATAAATCGACAAGGAGAGGGTCAGACCTTGGAGATCTTCCTTGTGATTTTTGTGTGCTATGCGGTGGAAAAACAGAGGAGAGAACTGCCTTGGAGGAACGTAGACCAGGAAGAATTAATGACGATATCGCCACAGATTTGGAGATTTTCGCCGTGCATTGTCTTGTTTAAAAAAAAAAAAAAATATTATATGTTGTCAGGTCACAATATAATGAGCTGCAAGACATCAAGGCCTCGCGTATTTCTTTAGTTGTTCTCCTTGGTTCGACTGCCAATTTTGTTCTAGTCAGGTCACACTGTTGGCAAAGTTACGGGAGTGTGCTGTTACGATGCCGTAAAAGCCCGAGAAAATGTCCCCCCCCCTTCTGAGTATGAGCCCTATAAAGCAGGGGAACTTTTTGAACTATCAGGCGCAGAGAATCTGTTTTTTTTTTTTCATTTTTTTTAAATTATTGTATAAAATTCACATGGAACAATACAGTTTTACTTTTGTATGGAAGTGGATTTCAGCGCATGCAGCATTTTATTTTCACTGCAGTACACAACTTGAATACTTTTTCTATTTCTGATCACTTGTCTCCACAGACGTGACCTTTAGTAATACCAATGGTGTCACTACTCTCATCGTTATGATGATCACATTCCCACGCCGGCTGAGCATCAGCGCAGCCGACGTCTGAGGCAAAGGTTTTTCTCATGAAACCACGGCGATGGCCATCAAAAAACCAATAACTTCCTCAGTGTCGGCTCACTTCCGCCTTCTGTATGTGGAGACCTGCCGTTGCCATGGTTCCCCAGCCGGCGTTTGCGTGCGAGCAACTTAGACATTCGTCTGGGGTTTCGCACACACACAACAGGAAGACGCTTGTCGCGCTTTTCAACCGTTTCTCACTTCTGCCTTCTTGATTTAAGAGAGGCGGGGGAGGCGCAGAGACACAACTTACATTGTGAAGAACGAGTCCCAAAAGAAAAGTCATGACGTAAATAGAGATGTCAGAAAAGTGAAGGTAAAGTTGCACACATTAGTAGTACATAAAATGGTTGAGTTGCCATGCAAAGGCAGCTGGAGTTTTTAATCTGCTCTGATATTTGATCAAGCTCCAACCAAAATAACCACCATGGTTAAAAGATTCGCTAACAGTGTCTTTAAACAAAATTAGTCAATTATTATCTTTCTAAATCATTTTTTTAAAATTCAACACTTATATTATAATTGAAGAGGAAAGCGCACCAAACGAAGTGTCTGAAACCAAAATTCCTGACGAAGGTGTAGTGGCAGAAGTGATTCATGTGTGCCACTTTTCTAAACGCTGATGTCCATCGCTTTTTATATTGCTTTCCAAAGTCATGAATCAATTCACTCTCACTGGTGGACAAGTGTAAGAAACAACCCGCTTCTTATTGAATGAGCTCGACAGTCCAAGAAATCAAGGTGCCCGGTGGGAAGGCATTTGTAAATGCAAGCCAAAGGATCCTGAGCTGCTCGGTAGCTGTTGGGATATGCATGTCATGGTTTCTTTTCTCTTCGTGTATAGAGTTGTCAAGCCACAGAGAGTTAAACTACCATGTAACTTCATACCAGAACCCGTTTGCGCACTGAGCTGTGCCAAGTCAAGGCTCGTCCATGCCAACTTGTCTCTTATTTCTCTCAGATGTAGCAAGCCTTTCGGTGCGCACTACGCCGTTAACAAACAAACCTGAAACACAATCTAGCACACACACACGTTTGCCTTTCAGCAAAGCCTAAGAGAACTTCTGGCAAATAAATCAGAGCCTTCAACAGTGTTTCGGGTTTCCATTTTTACAGATCAGCTAAAATTCAAATATACTTTATGTACGCATACCCCCCCCTAATAAAGGTTAGGACTGCTTTGTATCATTTGGCGACGCACACAAAGAGCTCAGTAGTGTAAGATTTACAGCGAGTAAACATACGTTTTTATTTTATTCTGGCCTTAAAGTGTCAAATTTAAGCACCCACAGCTTTATTTGATAGCACGGTTGCATGCAATCGAAATCTTCTGATGTACAGCAATGCATTTGACAAAGTGAGTCCTAAAATAAAAAAAAAGGAAAAACATTGTTATATCATTGTATCACTAACACAATTTTCTTGATTGAAGACCCCTGTTTGAGAGCATTCTTTATTCAGGTTCCATAGCTCTAGAATGACTTACTCGTAGAATTCAGTTGGGCTGCTACGGTGCAAATGTCCCTAAAAAAAATCCCGATCTAAAGCGTATTTTTAAACATAGGCCAGTTTTAACTGCCGCTTCTCATCGCGCCAACTCTCCTCTCCTGCTTGGAGAGTAGTCTCGGTGGTGATGACCAATTTTTTTTTTCATCTTCATTTCACTGAACAGACTTTTCTTGCTGTTTTGAATTGCACCATTTTATGTGTTTAATGTTGCCCACTCGTCGTTTATTGGAGCCTCGTCACCCTAGAACAGTGGTGGGCAAACTATGGCCCGGGGGCCACAGGCGGCCCATTAGACGTAATAAACCGGCCCGCTGAACTTGAAAAAAATGAAATGAATAAACCTTGTTTGTGTTTTTTTTTATAAATACTATGGTTTTGCAAAGACATATATATATTGTTGTCATGCTTTTGTTCACTTTCATTTAAAATTAAATGTATTTTTTTTCTCCGATGAGGTGAGGTTACCAAAACACTCCATCCATCTCCTCCTGGTCCGGCGCCTCTGTCAAATTTTAGAACCCATTGTGGCCCACCAATCAAAAGGTTTGCCCACCTCTGCCCTAGAAGGACGATTCCCCCATCTGGGGTCCCTTCGCAAGGTTCCTTATTGCTTCCTCTAATGGGGTTTTCATTCCATCCTTGCCTGGGTGGGAGGTTTGATCTGGTATGATTCATTATTGATATTTATCAATTGCGGGCATGTGAAGCCCTTTGAGACTGTCTTGTGATTAAGCATTATACAGATATAATCGACTTGACATCTAGATTCTGTTATCTTCTAGACTGGCACATGACAATTGAATCCAGACGTCACGAGCATTGCCAGATTCTTGTGGTTGAACGTGTCAAAACATAGATGAATTTATTCTCACTGTGAACGTTCAGGTGGTTTACCTCATTTGGGTTTAAAACTTCAGCGGGATGTTCTATAATATATTCTTCCCTCCATCCATTTTCTATTCTGCTTTTCCTGATCAGTGGTGCATCTTGGCATTCATGTTTGTATTTGGATGTATAATTGAAGAACATTTACAAATATATTTTCGTCTCATTGTAATCATGATGATAAAATCTGACGTACACTTGTTTCTGTTTAGGACTCTAGTGATGCTAGTTCCAAAAATCTCATTTCTGCTCTCTTCCATGCATAGTTCTTACAACGAAGACAATGACGCCGATATGTAACGTGTTCAGTGGAAAAGTGTGTGCATGTGTGGGTTTGTGGAAACCACTTCTTTTGCACGCAAATTACCAAGCAAACTTTTGTTGTGGTCACTTCTTTTGAATCTCTGGTTCCTGGCACAGGGCTGAGAAAAGTCCAAATAATCCACACGCTACTGGATGAGGTCACGTTGCAAATGTGATAATGCCTACACTGAACTTAAACAATGGATGTGCCAGTCTGGGTACATCTTGTGTGCGACACAGGCAGGACTTGGATGTACGTGGTTTGTGAGTGGGTGGCATTGCGGCCTTTGTGATCACTCAATTTAGTAGAAGCTAACCAATGATTCTGGGTAGAGTGCTGTAGTTAATCAACTACTGTGAGAATGTGGCAATGGATGTGGTAGCGTTGAACCATGTTGACTTAGTCTCGACATGTATAAAGGCGCAACAATATATTATTTTTCTTGTGAATGCATCATAACCAGAGATGGGCATTTTGCCGGTCTGTCCTCTGTCCGCGACCTGGCTACCTGACAGTCATCGTCCCTCTGTCCTTGTTCATACAAATAATCGTCGTACGTCCACGTCCGTCCTCGTCTTTATAAAGCACAACTGTTCACTGGTCTGCCCCAACCCTACTCCCCCCCCCCCCCCCCAAAAAAAATAAAAATGAAAATAAAAAATTACAAAATAAATAAAAAATCAAGAAAGGCTCACAGCAGAAGTTTCCTACCTCCTGGTTGGTCTTACAGTCTTGGCACAGCCAGCTTTCTTAACCGGTGGGGAGATCACCAGAATAAGTGGCGATGTGTAAATTTTTTTTTTATGGAAGACGAGTGCTCCTTTTCTCGTCGGGATTGAAGAAAAATAAAGCCAAGCTCTGTGAACACGCACGAGACAAGCGGCGTGTCGTTATATTTACATCAGGTATGAAGTCGTGTATTGGCGGATTACACAAGCAAGAGGCTGGCTGTGTTTCTGCCCGTGCGTCAGCGGGTACTTAACCCAGTCAAAAACCCACTCCTGTCCTTGCTTCGTCCTTCCTCTTTATAAAAAATAAATAAATACTCGTCCTGCACTCTTCATCCCCAAAATGAGCATCCGCTCAGTACGGACAGACAGACCATTCCATTGCACATCTTTGATCGTGCGCCATGTAAATTGTAAAATAATTCCTGTTTTCTTGTGGGTCAATAAAATGATAGTGACTTATTTTCCTCAGCCATGTACACTTAGGAGTTAAAACACTCTGTATTATAAAGAAATAACTGTGTGTTTGATAGCTTTTTAAAAAATAAAGATGTAATAAAGAGTAGATCTGCATCTTGTCATGCTAACACTTTTCCCAGTAACACATTGTAGTGTTGGGCAGTATAAGACCCGGTGTGAGTGTAACTTATCACCATGTCTGCCATCTAGTGGTGAATGGTGATATTATAACTTAAAATCACAGGTAACCCCTGCGTATTTGCAGTTCGGCACATTTTCTTTTTTAATTATTTTCTTTTTCAATATTTGTAGTTTTCCATTTTTTCTAAAGACATTTTCACCATTACCTCCTTTCTTTCATGGAAAAACACATACTGAATGTGAGAGTATTTGGGAATAAATTGGGGGTTTGTATTAAAAAAAAAAAAATGTTTGTTCCAAAACGTTTTTTTTTTTAATTTAATCATGTGTCCACTCAGAAAGTTGTCAGGGTCCGATGGGGCCCGCGGCCTGCCACTTGCCTGAAGGGTTCACATGCTCTCAACTTGCACTGGATTAAGATCCAATCATGCGTGAATAGTAGATAGGTGGTTAGAAGACGCACAAACATTCACAGTTGCAAACAGCAAAGAGAAATAAGGAATAAAAAGAGTCAGTTCCTTCTCGCTCGTCTGCACGGCAAACAAGACCACAACCACAAAGCCCCAGCATGTCAGCATGCACCTGTCTGCAGTCCCTCTCAGTCAGTGTGTACAAGCGCAGACACACGCACACACAAACACAAACACTAAGTCATCATCAACAGATGTACTTTATTGTCTTGCGTTTTCTAAAGTGAATACAAAAAGCACCTGCTAGTTTGAAAGTGTGTGCATTTTCTTGACCTGTTTACAGCAATTTACTTGTTTAAATTCACTGACAACCAGCATGAGGTACACAAGCACAAGATCAATAACAAACGCCTTTGAAAATACGAATGGCGGAGTCGCCAGGCAATCGCATGTTTTTGCAGTGTCGTGAAAGCCCAAATTCTCGGGAAACTCATCAAGGCATGGGAAGAATTTGTAGGATAGCCTGAGCCAGGCCTTCTCAACTGCGTAACAGAAATGCGAACCATTAGGATGCAAAACTGTCTTAATGGCAGAGCTCTTCTTTTTCACTTGAAATAATTTTTTTTGCATTGTTTTAAATTGTTTAATATCTGAATCAAAAAAATATTATCCTTTAAAAAAATTCGGGCATCCATTAGTTTATACCCCATGAAGTGAATTTTTTCCCGATTTAAATTTATGATTTGAAATTTGACAGACCACAGAGAAGAATATTGTTGCCAAATTTGAATGGATAAAATAAAACTCACCAAGTAAGCTGTGGTGTCCACGTGATCCTGTTATGTAACGTTAAATAACATGACAGAGACAGTACTTTTCAGTCTAATTTATAATTTGTCGCAGTTTTTTGACAGAATAAAAAAAAAACAATTCATTTTAAAATACTTTTCTACTTGAGTGATCAGTGCTAGGTGCTCAGGTACCAAGCGCTCACTCCAAAGTGAAACAATGGTACACCACGACACTCTTGAACACTATTTATTTATTTCATAGCACAATGCAGGAAAGTTTGGTTTAAAGCATACAGTATATCATTTTGACCTGGTTAAGAACAAGTTCATTTTTGGGCTGTCGTGTCACATTCCTGGACTATTCTTTTTTCAAACCACCCATATATTCAATGCTTAGGAGTGTTCCAAATGTTTAATTGGACATGTAGCTGTTGTGACAGCTATGCAGAGGCGACATACCAGGGACAAACGTTGCAGCCCCAAACTGCACTGTGTGACACAGGTGAGTGAGCCAACCCGTTCATTTGGAGCTTTTGAATGACATGCTGCACAAACATATGGTGGCGTAACATTAAAATGTTTGAGTGCATTGATTTTCGTGAAAACGTGCACTAAATAAGTTCTTGCACTTCATGTTGATTTGCTGTTCAGATATGCAAGATATTAATACATGGATATTTTTTCTTTGCTTCAACAACGTGGCCAAAGTGCGTGATTGGACCCTGTTTTAGCCACGCCTAAAAAATCTGGACATACGGGAAGGTGAAAAAGTGTTTAATGCTGTGTCTAAAAAAAATCTGTACTTATTTGTTTTCAGTCTGCAGATTTTCAGCGCTTATTTTCAAACATATTTAACGTATTTAGCAGCGAATCAGAAAAAAATGTCTCAACTGGGTCTTGAAAGTTATTGCATGTCATCTCTTAGCTGGGAGCAAAAACATTGCATGCAAACGTAACCTCCACAACATTTGACCCATCATCTATAATTATCGAAGGTTATTTGAAAATGCTGCATTTCAAATAATTGCATACTCGTACTGACTAACTTTTGAATCAGAATCGGTTAAAGTTAAAAACTTGATGATTAGCTGCACTTTGAAGATTATTCAACATGGTGTGCCAGGTGCTTGCTAAATTTAACTTGCAATTTTATTTTGTAAAGGATCACAATCCAGTGCAAACATTGCATTACGTAAGCTTTCATTTGGAAAGTCAACTACTATTTTGTAGGGAATTCTAGATGCCTTCACAAGTTCCCTATATATATATATATATATATATATATATATATATATATATATATATATATATATCGGAGGGTCTTTAAAAAAAAAATAAATAAATTTGGTAGATTTGTGCAGTATAATCTGCTTCTCAGTCGTGTGGGTCTGGGATGCATTACAGGCTGAGGGGGAGAGACCGCCTGAGTGGCCTTCATTAGGAGCAGCAAACGCCCCGACCCCCTAGATTAGACATGCAGTGGCTGGTGCTCCACTTGTATGCCTACACACGCAAACGGACGCACGCACACACACACACACACCGCCACCACATGTAATGATGCACCAAAATGAACGACAAAGAGCAATGAGTTCTGATATTAAAGAGCACAGAGGATCAACTGTGAGTCATAGAGGCATAGCTGAGTGTGTGTGTGCGTGTGTGTGCGTGTTTGGGGAGTTGAGACAAGGCCGTCAAGAGAGCCGTGCGTCACCAACACCTCATAAAGCATCCGAATAGACACTGCTCGTATTTGACAGAAGGAGACAAACGAAAGCAGGGCGGCATGAGGGAGGGCTAAAGGAGAAAGTGAGAACAACATTTTGGAGAAAAACGGTGCTTGCTATCATGTTACTGGCTTTTGAGAGACTACACTTTTTGCACATATGCCTGCATTTACAGTTTGACAGACATACGCTTGGTCTTGGATTTCCTGAGCGCCCCTTCCCTCGCTTGGTTTAGGTCAGGTACCGAAACATGTGGGTTGCCATATGAAAGCAGGTCACAAGAAACGCGCACGCACAGGATGGCAGAGTTATGACGATATCTGATTTTAATGTTGGGCATGTTACTCAAAAATAACCATATTGTCAGTGTTTTATTTGTTCAAAGGCGGACAATGTTTGCCAGAAGCATGAAGTTGGTGCCACTGGTCTGTTGAATTTGTTTGGGTGGCGAAACAGCAATGAAACTGCGGTTAAGTTCCAAGATAATATATAAAGCAGAAAAAAAGCCTTCATTGAATACACACTAACTTGTATATTTAAATATGTTGTTGGAGTAATTTCAAATGAACATGAGCGTTTAATGAAGAAGTAGTGCACTCGCAAGCACACGTTAACCGCTGTGCATCTGCAGTAGAGAAACATCCTGCCCCTCTCAGACAAGCAGCCTTGTCTGCCACATCCAAAAGCCACGTCTGAACCACAGGAAGTACGTATGAGAGCACGGAAGATCGTGCACATTCAGATGTACTGAAAGCGCAAAGCACACCTGCAACACTGCAAAATGTGAACACCCATATACATTGGAGAAAAGTCAAACAAATATTTCAGCTTTAATAATCAGGTGGCAAAGAGGAAAATAAAGCTTTGCAATTTTTCAGCATTCCAGCAGACATTTCTGATGTTACACTGAGGTCACTGGGATCAGTTGGGTTTGTGGCAAGACCATGCTCTATTCTGGTTCGGTTTGTGTGTGCAAGTGTGTGTGGTGAGAGTGTGCTTCAACGGGGCATTTGGGGTGACATAGGTCTCGGCTTTATGGGTGCTTTTATGTGATGTTGCCGCACTTTACCCTCTGACTACTTTCTTTCAATGATGTGGTGCCTCAAAGCAGTGTGAACTTACCACTTTGGTGAAATCAAGTGGTTCAAAAAACACACACACACGCACGCACACGCACTCACACGATAATATGGAAGTAAGTACTGTAAACTAAATAGAAAAAAACCCCATAAAAATAAAAAATAAATAAAAAAAATAAAATAATATATATATAAATATATATATATAAATATATATATATATATATATATATATATATATATATATATATAGGGACAATTTTGAGCATCCAATGAACTTAGCATGCATGTTTTTGGAATGTGGGAGGAAAGCAGAATAAACGCACACAGGCATGGGTAGAACATGAAAACTCCACACAGGAATCCCTGAGCCAAATTAGAACCCTATATATATACATATATATATATATATATGGAAGTAAGTACTGTAAACTAAATTGAAAAAAAAACCTAAAAAAAAATCCCCAAAACAAACAAAAAAAAACAAAAAAAAACAAACAAAAAAAAAAATAAAATATATATATATATATATATATATATATATATGTATATTTTTTTTTTGTTTGTTTTTTTTTTCAGGTCAAAATTGTCCCTAAGTACGATTGTGAGCGTGAATGGTTGTTGGCTGGCAAACAGTTCAAGGTGTACCCTGCCTACAGTCCGTTAGGCTCCAGGTGAAGCAAATATTATCTCACACACTACAATTTTGCCATCCATTCCTCAATAAATTTAATATAAGGTACTCTAGTTTGTTATGGTAACAGGGACAAGAAATAGTCCTATTTCTAAAAAAAAAAATAATAAAAGTAATAATAATAATAATCAGCCAAAAAGATGGGTTTAAAATGTCACATTAAGTTATACAGATACGAAAAACAATTATCATCATAGATATTAATGGATAAAAATGTATCAAAGAAGAGCAAAAGAAGAAAAAATGTGTCAAATGAAAAAATATGTCTTTAAAAAGACTTCTCATAAAATAATAAACTTTTATAGAGGAATAAGAGTATCAATTTAAATGTTGGAATATTCAATGCGCTCTAATCCATATACACTGTATACTGTATAGATATACACTATATATATTTTATCCTGCTGTTACTTTATATAAATCTAACATACTGGTAACTAATTTTATTATATGTTTGAAATGGCAATGTTGAGAGTTGTGATAAGAATCAATGCAATGCAAAAGCAAACTGATTAATGAAGCAATAGAAAAATTGAATTGTGGCTTTTGAGTTTTGTATTTTGTATGACATGTAGTTATACAAATATTGGTAAAAAATCTCCTCCCTCTTCCTGAAAATCAGGCAACACATTTTTACTCTTTTTATTACAAGTAGTCATTTCTAATAAATTCATATCATCCCTCAATATGCCTGCTGAGAGTTGGGCACTGTGACCAACTAAACATTTATTTTGTTCTGCATTTCTTAAGGAAAACATGATATATTTCATAGCCATAAATTGTCGAATTAGTTTGCACTGAAGCTCGTTGCCAATAGTAGCAAAGGTTCTGAACAGTCGCACTGGAAAAAAAAAAGCGGGATATTCAGTGTTTGTTTTGGCACTGCTATAAAATAACAGGAAAGGCTTGAGTGAAGCAGTTGGAGCATGCTTCTTTTACCTGTAAATTCTCAGTTACACATGTGACAACTTTGTGCGCCAGTGTCGTCTCTTCCTATCAAATGAGTGTTCCTTTTTTTCCCCATGAAAGTCAGCGCAGTGACTGAGTTCCCCGAACGGTCGAGACTACTGCACCGACGACGGTATACTCAGCGGCCTGCATTGTGTACAATGTGGCAAAACGCAATCCTGCTAGCCCTGCCTTCCCCTCCTCTCCGTGTGGTTAGCACAGTCTTCATGTCTGCTGGAGCCAATAAATAAATAATGGGTCTAGTGATCACTTGCAACCGTGATACTGCATGCTAAAACCGCCGCATCTGGGAGTGCCTCGCTTGCAACAAAAGCAGCACGCGTGTGCCATACGTGTTCTGCTACAACAGCGGTAGAACTCAAATGCTTCTTTGCTGCACTTGTTAGAAATTTGGAATACTCCCCAGACAATTGATTACACATACTTTCATCTAACGGGGTCCAAAGAGAGACGGCTCAACAATTCAGCCCGTGGAGTACAGCTGCACTGAAAGTTGCTTCATGCAGCTTTAAGATGATCAAATTATTTGAAACCTTTTTTTAAACATTTTTAAATTGATACCGCTGTGAATAGCATACATATTTTTGGAATGTGCTCGATTTTTGATGCAGCTATGCCTGTGTTGAATTGCATTATATTATCCAGGTGTACTTAATGAAGCGTCCGGTGAGTGTTTGTTGAAGATACGGGCAAACATTCACAGGTTAAAAGCATTAAGTCTTCATATGCACTCAAGTAGCGCGGCATTTAAAGCCAACCACATGTCACTGGGTTAATGACAAATTAGAATTAAATCAGACACAAACTGAAAAGGGGGATTAAAAAGAAAACAGCAACAACAATAATAATAATAATAGAAGTTTGTTTATTCAATTCAAATAAATCAGCAAATTTACCGTTTGCACTGGTGTAAGTAGATGAAAACTTCAGTGGCCTTCCTTCAAACTTTAGGCATAAAATTCCACCATTTAGTGACAATCTTGAATGCATCAGCTTTTGTACTACCTTTCATAAGCCGTAGCGTTTGAACTATTTCATGGCGAACTAAATTTACACAGAGGTGCCTTTAAGGGGAACACGCCTTTAATATCCCTGTGTATAAAGTTATGAGAATAGACTATGGGTGGGTCGTCGTGAAAGCGAGCGGCGACCTCAATTAATGGAGGCAAAGGTCCAGTATGAGGTGCGAGCAACATTTAGGGCATTGAACCTGTTGGTGCTGCCTAAAATGGGCTCCCAAGGCCTAACCCTGAGGCAGGAAGGGCCATGGTGTTTGATTCAATGACGGCCACTCCATTATAAAAGCCTCCTGAAGTCCCACGCTGCATTCCACGTTTATGGGGAACATATGGGGAAGCCTGCAATTTTTAGACCACAAAATAAGCCCCTTTGCAGCTGGACGCACGACCGCACTGGGTCCTTTTTGAGTCGCGAGCCACACCCGAGAGGCGTAGGACCACTGACAGTGATTAAACCACCACAGTTTTCTCAGCAAAACAGGAGTTATATTGAGCTTAAATACAGGGGCTTGATAAACAAGGCTTGGGCAGAGGGAAAAAAAGAATTGAGTGAAAGACAGCCACAATGATCTTCAGACTATTTTCCCCCTCACAGTCATGGGCAGTGCAAAGCCATGAGATTTCATTTCAAAACATGAAGCAGATGTTTACCTAGACAAAGAAGAAAAACACAGCAGAGTGAGTAAAAGGCCTTGACTGGGGCGCGTTCCTCAAATGTCGACTTTGGGCCACGTTGCGATGGTGCCAACGCTTATTCTCGCACAAAGTTGAGGGATGGTCCTGTGTTCCTTCAAGTGGAAACCCATATTCCATGTTTTTCTTTCTTTAAAATGTGAGATAAACAGCTGAAAGAATAACAAACAGTGTGTATTTTTACCTGAGACTCGCACAATGCATGTGGGATACATTATTTTAAATGTGGGCTGTAAAACCAATGATCCAATGACTGAGTTCCTGAGGTTCACCCTTTTCAAACAAGCGCAGATGAGCCCACGTCTCGGACTTGTACGCTGACTGAACCGGCCCTTGGGAAAAGAAAGTATGTCCGACTCCTTGTTTATTTGTTTGCTGCATCTTAACCAGCCACAGAAGGTTTGAGTGCCAATTGGCTGGCAAGCCTTTATGTGACCAGCCAGCATGGGCCAGAGCGACAGCAGCAGAGGCTGAGCTGTAATCTGTCGCTCGGCTGGCAGGCCCAGGCCGAGGCCACGTCGGGAGGCAAGAGAGGTGTCGGAAGAGGAAGCCTCGCTGTGTGTGAGGTTAAGTCGCAGGCCTACAGTGGCCGTGTGGACACACTGATAAAAGCCCTGGGGCCACGACTGTGGCCTCAGTATTCGGCCACACTTGCCGACACGCCGTGTCATTTAGCCTGCGTTGCCGCCTAACTCCACGGCAACTGCTCATTTAAGGGGCAGTGCGGGCTACCGGGAAGAGCTCTCTGACACACACACTCATTCAGAACATGGTACTGTATATACACATACAAACACATGCTGTGGTCCATGCTGCAGTCGTGTCCAGCAATTAGCAGAACACACCGTGGGCTGGCATCTGTACACAAGGCAGTGTGAAAAACAAACCATAGGAAGTAAAGTGGGTCACATGAGTGACCAGACGGTGGTTTGGTTATGCGCTCCCATCGCCAGACGTGGTCATTGTGTCGCTGGGAGACACCAGACAAGAGGAAGTGAGGATACCACACGTTTGCAAAGGCCAGTGATTTGTGCTTGCATTCACGTTAGCACGCTCAAACACACACATGCATGCATGCGCTGCGCTCTCATTGATGTCACCAAGCTCACGTTACTTCCCTCCAAATCTGTTCAGTCCTGTGAAACTTAGTAAGAAAAAAAAAACAGCGTTGTCCTAAATTCAGTTCGAGTGAAAATGTTAGCGTTGAACTATTTTGTACTTCATCAGAACAAAGATGCTGCAAAAAAACACAGATGCTTATGTCTATTGCATTTTGTCCTCCTCCAATACAATACAAAAAAGGGGACATGTGGTTTGAAAAAAAAAAAAAAACTATATCCCTGTGTAAAATGCTGTAATTGTGAATATGTATAAACAAATAGATTGGTGAGTGCTGTTTTACAGGAGCAAAAATTACTTTGTTTGCAAAACCAACACAGTATATTTACGTTAAATCCATTTTCTAACATATTGGAAAAGATGTGCCCATCAAACAATCACAACAAATCACATCAAGCTTCAGCACTTGTTGTACGTGCGACCGCTTCAACTTGCTAATAGCAAACGCCCGTCCAAAAAGTCCGTCATCTTAACCAATTATGATAAACATGTGACCATGCGTAGTTAAATAAGTCTGCCCACCTGTGGCAGTTGTGGGCAAAGCACAGCCAGGGACAACATCGCCCAAAGTTTCGAACCAGCCTTCACGGTGACTGTGAGGTCAAAGCAAATTGGAAAAGATGCAATTCTTTTATTTGGAAAGTTGCTTTACATGCACACGTGTGGTGAGGTAGTGAGTGGCGGTATTGTCGATTTAGCAGCGTTTTTGCCAAGAACCCAGAAAAAAAAGACACAGAAGCAATTTGGCAATAGGAAGCAGGAGGAGCAGTAATAACATGACAATTTGTATTTTGTTTGTGTAAAGTGGTCCAAACGGTTTCTGAATGAATAAAATTACCCTTGTAAATAGAATTTTTTAACAGGCCTAAAATAGCTGTGAAGAAATGTTTAGCTACGAAGGGGGCGGAGTGACTGACGGACCGATGCACTTTAAATGATGACAACTGACGATGATGAACATCTGGGTCCACTGCTGGCGAATGATGGAAGTTTACTGAAGTTTTCGCAACATTTAATGCCTTTTTCTATGCCTTTACCATCTATTTCCCCTCAAAATGAGACGAGCAAAAATGACAACAGTGGTCCTAATGTTAGCACCATTCTTATTTCGTGCACCTTGGACGGAGGAGGGCCTGATAATAATGTAAGCAAATCTACAGTTTCATACTGTATATCTTGGGTGTATTCGGGCAAACTCACACATATTGGATAAAAAAATGGAGGTACATTAAAGGGAGGGGCGCACTTCCATTCATTTGAATGTAAGAAGACCATTACGCATGCTGCTCACATATATTTTCACCACAAACGTCACTATTTCATCCACGGGCACATATGAAATTATAAATATGGTTAAGTATTATTGTAAAACACAATATGCATTCTACGCATCTATACTGTATTTCTATTGCATGGCGGCGCACGGTGGGGAGATGTGTCCCGGCACTCGCTTATAAGTTGAAAATGTATTTTTCGTTTGGTAGGAAAGCTTGTGTGCAATTTGATGGGCTCGCATTTGCAACATATATATTGCAAGACAATAAACTTTGTGGAAATATGCTGCAAATAATCGTTAGTATGTTGGATTGGTCCGCAGTAAATGTTCCAGTAGCCCATCCCTGACCTCTGGTGAGATTAACACAATGACAAAAATACATTGCTGGCAAGGGAAAAAAAAAAAAAACTGCCGTAAATTTTAGGAATAACAAGCCTTGTCCGCTCCAGTTTTAAAGGCTTTGGTTTAACTCTCGGGTTTGCCAGCCAAGTTGCACCTGGAAACTCCACATTAAAACGTGTGGTCATCTGAGACAAAGGAAACCCACATCTGCCTCGCCCAAATAGATTTAAATCAAAATGCTGCCTTGCCATAGAAAGAATTAAATGTATTCATATTTCATAGATTAAAAAGCCCAATTGATTAGAAAGAACCTCTACTAGACTAACAATATAGAAAAAACCTTGACCAAACACAAAGCATACAATATTGTGTTATCAGTGACTTCCTACTTGTTGACTATTACCTTAGTAGATTTTGGAAGGGAATTTCTAATCATCTGTAGAGCTCGTTCGTGCACTAACTTTTTTTGTTTTTTTAGGATTCCGAAGAGAAAAAAATCTTGGCTCTGAATAGGTTGATATTGAAACGCAGAGAAAGAATACTTTTGCCCTATTTAAGTACAAAGGTCCTGAATCACTGAATAATGATGATGAATAAATGAAAAATTGATTGGAATTAACAGAGTGTGACAGGTAACTGTTACTTCAAATTTGAAAACAAAATGCAATGTGCATGCAATACAATCCAAGACAACTTGATTTATATTCATAAATCATTGGCACGCATTTATGATAACTAGTGTTTATGGTCATTCTTGACTAAATGATGTTTGACAGTTAATGGAATGGGAATTTCTCACGAAATAATACGCTTAAAAAAAACTAATAAAATAAATCACCATGATCAAGGGAGTATATTATACATTGTACAAAACGATGTATTAAAATGTTTTTCCATTAAAATGTTATCGCTGTTTCTCTGAACCTAGGGGCTTTGAAAAATGTGTACTTTCATTCCGATATAGATTTAATTTATAATGTTACAAATTCATATGAATAACAATTTTTGCTACTCACCAAGTATCATGACGGCATTGCGGTCTTGTCAAAAAGGTTTGTTAAGAACATGGAAATTGGTTGCGAAAGATCCAAGCAATGCCTCTGACAACATGGCCACCATGTTAGCACATCAATTAGCAGGCTGTGGCAACGAGCTGGCGTATTTAGACGCGCTCTTACACCCAAGACTGTTGGCGAGGTAAGAGAACTCTTTTCACAAAAAGGGACTGAACACAATAAATTACTACATGGATAATATTTCAAGTTGTCTGTGTGGATACCATCAAATCAGGGGTGGGAAAATTTTTTGATTGGTGGGCCACAATGGGTTCTAAAATTTGACAGAGCAGACCAGGAGCAGATGGATAGAGAGTTTTGGTAACCTCACCTCATCGGGAAAAAAACAAAAAAAACATTTAATTTTAAATGAAAATGAACAAAAGCATTCCAACAAAATATCCGTCTTTGACACACCACAATATTTAGAAAATAAAACATTAACAAGGTTTATTCATTTGATTTTTTCAAGTTCGGCGGGCCAGATTAAAACTATGGGCTGCATGTGGCCCCCGGGCCGTAGTTTGCCCACGCCTGCATCAAATCGAGGGAACATATATACATGAGAAAAAAATACTTTTGAAAAGCAATTTAATACGAATTAAATGAATATACACAGGTGCATGCTATTCTTGAGGAATCATGGTAGGCTATTCGCACAGAAATTTCTATTCGCACCAAATTTGTCTCTCGACCAACGTGATTTAAATGCTCCTCCTTTGGCTGTGTCATTTTTAGATTTTCAAATGATCACTTCTACAACAGTCCCAAGAAATGACAACATCCCATCACTGGTCAGCTAGTTTAAGAGCAAGCCGCAGGCCTCTCATGTGGTCCTTGGGAGTTACCTGGTGTCTGTAGGCACCATGTTGGTGACCCTTGCCCTAGAATCCAAAGATTTTAAACTATCCATCGGTTTGAATATAAATTAGATAATGTATGAATACACGGTACCCGGCAAATATTTTCATTCTGAGAGGACCCGCCATAAACTGTCGGCACTATTGCTACTGTATCTTCTCATTTGACAAAGATTACGATACTATCAAGTGGTAAGTGAGGGCGGAGGTTTTGCAGGCCCAAAACCACTGGTTGATACAAACGCAGATGTCAGAAAAACATAAAACTTGTACAAGACATAAAGTCCATGTGCAGCCAAGACCAACATTCAATCTCTTTCTTTTCTCACTTGCGTTTGTTGTGCATTTGGCCTAAAACATTTTAATGTTAAACTTCTGGTGCACTGATCAGGGTGCCCTGCACAAACCTCAGCGCAACCACAACGGCGGAGGCCGCCGCCTGATTTGAACAGCAAAGAAAATAGAATGTTTCCAAAAACTTGGATGCCCAATGAAAAGTGAGTGTGTTGAGTGCAAGAATGATGGAAAGTACGAAGTGAAAAAGAGAAAGCGTCGGGGGGGAAAAAAACGAGCAAAAGATGATAGGAAAGGAAGCGAGCGAGGGAAGAAGGGGAGGGGAGGGAGAGGCCCGGTGACCTCACGTCACATGTGACGCGAGCTCCACCACTCACAGAGGGGGAGAGTTTGTGCCTGTGTGTGTGGAGGATGGCGAGGAGGATGCAGATGCATTGTGGCTTTTAGCTTTTTACTAGCACTGACGCATGTGTCAGGGTACCAACATCGGGCGAGAGAACCAAGGAGCACGCTATCAGGGTGCCTTGCTAACCTCAGACTCGGCAGCCCATCGTGTCAAAGAGGACCACGAACCCGTCCCTTGAGGTCAGTTGGGAGGGCCTCCCGTCATCTCCAGCTCAGGTGAGCCCACCTGACCACAGCGTCAAATTGCTTCTGTTGCCAATTACCATTTCTTTCACTTTCTTCGAAACTTCTCGTCCCTGACCTCCACCTTCTCTCTCCAGCGTGCGCTGATACTAACGCATGCTTCTGCTCTCTGCTGGCTTGTGGCTTTTGAGATTCCTGCGGTAGTTGCAAACCCCGAATTCTTGCTTGCAAACAGGCGACGAGCTGAACGCCTGCTGTCCTGCCGAGCTCATATCCGTCCGTCTCTCCCCAAAGGTTGGTGGAGGCCAAGTGCTGAGAGACGCTCACCATCATGGCATCCAACAGCATCTTTGACTCCTTCTCCAACTACAGCAGCAGTCTGCTCAGAGGTGAGTGTTGATCCGCCCCGTCTGTAAACCCCCACCCCTAATTCCTCAAACCCCCTCCCATGCAAGAATCTCCCTCACTGTCCTCTTGCTCTGAATGTTGCATTTCTTTTTAAGCGATACAATACACAAAGTTTGGCGGATGTGTCTTTTCATGCACCGCTAGATACGACAATACGGTTGGCTCAATTGCCCTCATCCAGTTGCGGCTGCTGCAGATCTCTTCCTCGCCTCCTTGTGTTTTACTGTCGGCTTGATGGAGCAGCACCATTATGGTATTCTCACCACAGACTCTCAGTGAGAATACAAGCTCCATGCGATTGGGCTCTTTACCGGAACACTGCAATACAATAAAAGTGCGAGTGAAAAAAAAAAAAAACATATCAAGCTGCTTTACTTCCAGTAGGTACTTTTGGTCTGTGTGGTGAGGTGAGTGCACTATACTTGGAACTAGCCTTAATGAACAAAGCATTTGTTGTCATGGTAATTCCAATCACATTGTTTTCTTTTATTGTGAGTAAAAAAGAAAAATAAATAAACAAGTGATGGTCAGGTTTTGGAAAGTGTCATCAAGTAGCTTGTAGAGAGTTCTGCCAGTTTGTCAAGTCGGCAAATGGAAGCAGGAGAAGGAAATCAAAATCACCATCCAATTAAGGCCTCGCTCCAGTGTTAATTACAGACAGCCACAAGAGCTCCTAATCGCTTGCAGAGTGTATTTTAAAAATCTGTGGAGCCTCACACAGTCTGTAAATCAGCAAACAGTACATCTGTGACTCACATGAGACCAATCCTCGTCGTCTTGATGGGACCACAATGACAACGGATGATGTTCCGATGTTCACTTACGCTTCTACAGAAACTTTTATAACTTCCTCATGACAAGCTCCCGCCTTTTTTCACTCTTTCTCTTCTAAAACGCTCTGGATTTGTACTTCTCTCACTTTTCAGCCACACAATCTATCAGGATGTTCAAACTTCTAAAATATTCTGCTCTGGTGGCACCTAATTTAATCTCGCGGGATATGAGACCGTATTTACAATACAGTAAATGGTGGTGGGGAATGAGCGGAACATGTAAAACTGTAATCACCAGTGGAAATTAAATATCCTTTTACAATTCACAATGTCAGTAGTCTGAAACTGAACTATGTGAGAACAAAGGCCAAGCGTGATGAAGTCCTCCAGCTCTTTCTGAAACCATCTCAATTGGGGGATACCTCGTGTAAGGCGAATACTCTAGTGGTTAGCTACACAACTTGCATTACACTGGCATTGCAATTTGGCAAAAGTTCTCTTTTTCAAGCTTAAGAGGAATGCCTGGCCTCCCAAATTTGGACTTTTATAAGGTGCAACATGCTGCTCATGGAATAAAGCCATCATCCAATTAGGCATCAGGAGATTCTGCTGTAAGGAGCATTTCTTCATTTGACTTCCTCTCATCACTTTGTCTAGCATGGTGGCAACCATCTTGGAGCAGACATGCTCGCATGTGATGGGCAACATCAGATGCGCTTTGCGTGAGAGGCCTGAGCACGCCTCACCTCAGAAACCTCAGGCCTTTGCTAAAACTCACACGCATTAACTGGGACACATAAAACATATGACACATGCGCATCAAGGCGCTCACAAGCCAGACAGTTGCCAGCTGTTGTTCTCGTGGCATTTAACTCCTTCTATGCTGCGGGACAAAGTAACCGGTCGAACTGTTGGTATGTTACGAGACGATGGAGAGATTTGAGCCATTGAGGCGCTAATCTCATTCAGTCTCGCAATGCTGCTGCTGCAGCTCACTGATAATAACCACAATGAGGCTACGGCTTCTATTGTGCAGCTTCCACACTATTTAAGAACAAAGCAACATTTGGCAGACACGAGACGCATGAGAATAATAATGATTAGTTTCCACCGTCATGTATGTTCCGCATTCATATCATGCGATGGACCTGGACCAATCAAATAAAACAGTAAAATCCCAGCTGATTCCCAAAATGTGTTTTTAGCTAATTGGCCGGATCGGTAAAGAATTCCAAAGAATTTTCAGCGTATATGACTTGCTATTGTAATTCTGGTCACGTTTTACTTCTTGTATTTTCTTAGGCTCTCCTTTCACAATAATTTTTGCTAGATTTATTATGTAACCTTTTTTACACATAAATTCACTGTTACGCGTTACAGTCTTGCGAACGAGCTCCCTTTGTGGCAGAAAAATAAAAAGGCAGAGGTTTATTAGAGTGGGAATGGTTTTATGCGTTTGCCTTATGCCAGCTGTATGAATGGCAGTGCGTACTTAAATGTGAGAAACGCACCACACCTCACCACAGTTGTAACTGTTATTTTGAAGGATTGTGAGAGGTGATCCGGTTTGTTTTGGGGAGTTTAAACCCGAGTAGACACATACAGTGTGATAAAAAGGTAGTTTGAATGCATGCCGATCACTCGCAGTGAATAAATTCCGCAGTAAAAAAAAAAAAAAAAGGAAAACACTGACATATTGAAAGTGTACTGGAAAAAAAGAGACTACATTTTCAAGACGATATAGCTGGCAAATGGCAAAAATGCAATAACAATTTGATTAAGATTATTTCTCTGAGATAAATAAATGGGCTTGATTGGCGGCGCTTGAAAGTCTTGCTGAGTGTGAGGCCCCCGCGAGATGCCAAGCTGAGCAAGCTGAAATCTGTAACTAGATATTAACAGTTTCAATATTTTAAAGTGAAAGCAAATAATAGAAAACTCATGTCAGCTCAAGAGAAGCAAAATTCTGTCTCCAATTTAGCTGGGTATAATATCTATTTATAAAACTCTGAAGGCATATTGGATAGAAGAAACATTCTGGACTTGATTATGTCTGTAAACGTTTTGGAGGTACTTATTTACTTTTTGGTCTGTCTCGCCGTTTTCACTGTCTGTCAACACAACTTTATGGGGAACACTTTTAGGGCTTGCAAGTACGATGGCTTCTATGCAGCGAGTACAGAGGGGCGCACTGATTATGTGGTTGACTAATGTTAAAGCCCCCTCCACCCTTCTACACTTTTGGCTCAAACCACCATGTTGAGCTTCGAGTGGGTCAAGGTTCGAGTCGTGCTAAGTGTAGTAGTAAATACAATTTTCTGGTGGTCTGCAAGCAACCACGGGGCAAAATTCCTTGATGCCAATCTGATAAAGATTTATGCTGTAAAGGTTCCTCTGACTGCAAAGAATGTGTTTTTGTAAAATTGAGTCACAAAAGTCAGCATGCATTCCGGCGTAGTAATATAGGTAAGGTCATTTTAGCGGCAGCTTGATTTGCCCGAGTAAATTCCCTGCAATGTGAAAGTTTATCTACACAATACATTCAGCCTCCTACAGTATATGAAGGAGTAGGAGGTTTTTCAGCATAGAATTTGTAGCCACCATGTTTGAGGAGGGGGGGATCTAATATTGCAGGAATTTATACTATATATTATAATTGTTTAGCGGAAGTAAAATTCTGACTGTTGCTTGAAAAAAAAAATTATATATATATATATATATATATATATTTATATATATGATTGAGAATTGTCTTTAAGGGGATAACCTGACTCCATTTTTATTTATTTATTTATTTTACTGCACTTAATTTTTTAAGGTCTTTAAACACATTTTTAAATCATGCAAACATTCGAGCATGTACATTAAGAAAGAGCGAGATTAAAGAATAACACAAAACTATTGAGCAATTGTTTACTCAGATGAAGACGACAATGATGATCATGATGATGATACAGCTGCTGTAAATGGGGAAAATATCAAATTAATACCACAAACAAAAAAAAAATCAATGAAATACCAGGACTGTGAACTGGAAACCAGCGATTGAGGGGATTTTGCAGTAGTGCTTTTGTAAGATAATAAAAATGAAATAAATCAGTATAGCATATCCCCGACAGTATATTTGTGGAGGTAGTTGCATCAGGACTCACTGTTGGTTGCAATCATGCTTGCATTGCTCAAGTCAAAAAATAATTTCACTATCATCGCTTATGTTGCTTCAATGAAATTTAAAAACTTTATTGAAAAAATTATATAAGAATTATACGTAAAAATGTAACAAGATGTTTTTGTAAGTATTATTTTGAACGGATAAATTGTGTGTCAACAAGTCGCAAAATGTCCTTTCTTTGGTTCGTGTAACAAGATGTATCTCATTTGATTAATTTATTATTTGAAATATACATGTATATTTATTAATGAATATCCTGTAATGAAAACATAATAACAATAATAGTAAAACTTCTCGTAGTACTACTACAACTACTACTACTAATAATAGATGTATACAGCGCCTTTCAAGGCAGTCCATTGCTTAATGAAGTGGTTTCGGCATTGTCAGCCACCATTTTTATGGAGGGAGTTGCAGCATGACATTGTTTTGGAATGTGTCACTACGGGGTTGCGCTAACTGAAATATATTCCCGTTAAGAAGTTTAATGTGTTTAATGAGTGGGATGTTAAAGAGAAGGGAAATTATGTTAATCAGAAATCACAAATCCCTTTATTGTCATTGTACTCAAGTGTGCAACGAGATTAGAGAGCTCACCTCTCCAGTGCAATACAACAATAATTCAGATAAATATATAAATTAGATAAATAAGAGAATAGTTATTGTAATGGAAAATAATACGAGTTTAGAAAGAGTTTGTGAAATTTTCAATGGATAGCACAATTTTACATCATGATTTTTAAATTGGAATGTTATAACATTGTCATGGGATGAGAACTAGAAGTAGAAATTGACCTAGTAATAATTACATTACATAACAGTCTTGTTTACCATATTGTATGAAAAAAACTTTACTGCAACTTGAAATGGACAAAGATTTGCTTCAGGGCACATGGCCGCTGACTCAAGTCCTTATCATTACACACAACCTCATGAGCAGGAGACGCAAAGCCTCCTTGTGACTAAGCACAAAGCTAACAGTCGTCTAACAAGCTTTGCAATGATGTATCGAAACAAAACTCAAGTTGTTGTTTCATGAGTTTGTGAAGATTCACCTGTCTGTGGGACCTTGTTGATGTCTGGGTGTGATTTGTGATTGGTTAGGGTAAGTCAGTGGGAGAGGCAGCGGAAAAGAGAAAAAGAGTGGCTGGTATATTGAAGGCTTGAACGAAAAGTAGTTGATCACCGTTCATTTTCACTTTGGCGAATTGTCATTGTTTTGTCATCACTGTAGATTGTCTTTTCAATATGACATGAGGGCATTTGGTGAATTCGCTGATCGCTGACTTTAAGATTTGGCCTGGTCCTCAGCTAGCATATAGTTTTGTCGTATTTGAGGAAAGACCTGTTATTTTTTTGTAAAATATTTCCACATGTTTGAGGAATGGCTGCTAGTTTGCTAAACCGTCTGACCAGTGTTGAGTTCAGCCAGGTTGTGTTGTTAATAACAAATCATGTGACCATCAACTTTAAGCAATAACCAAAATTGCACCGTCGGTTCAACCACTAGTATTGGAAAGGAAGAAACTATTGTACTATTTTTTTTTCTTATTTTAAATTTTTTTTTACTCACAAGGAAATTTCTAAAGCGCCTCATCCACAAGATTCGTAATCTTTGTCACCGACAAAAATGTCTCCACATTAGAATCTTTAATCATGGTTAAAATGCTATCGCAGCCAGTACTCGGTCCTGTAACCAGTAAAGAAGAAATATAATTACAGTTGCGGAAGAATGCAGATAATTATAGGATGGGAGATGCTGCAGAATGTGAAATAATTGATTCTTTACTCTGATTTTCCTCAACTTCTTTACAGACTGTTAACTATTCTGCAATAAAAATGTTTAGGGATTTCAGCTCTTTTCCCTGAATGTACAATACTCCATGACACTAAAAATATCATTCTGGAAACTAATCCATATTTTCTTTAAATGTACCTGTAATCCGATTACTTTTACTTTTCTGTAACTTTTTTTCTTCCACGTAGCCTCAGCACATGTATTCTGTGACTCCCCTAGTCAGGCGATATCTCAACCACTCCAAATAGAATTGATAATTTTTGATAAATTTTACATTTCGGCGCTCAATAAATTTAATACACTGCATTTTCATCTTTGAGGGACGAAGTGATCATATTCAAAAATTCTTGGCGACAAGAGAAACAGTTTGCGGCCATTAAAACTGTTTTCCGAATGTCTGGCGAACATCTTTGTGAACAATTTTGAACAATCCTGTAAAAAAAAAAAAAATCATCATTCTCTATCTTCACAAACACTCACAATCGTTTTCTGCTAAGTGTTGTAAAAGGTCTTGACTATTTCAAATTCCTGGGTATGCTAATCAACAAAATATTTCCAGAATGATTTGCTGATGGTAGTGACTAAGGTTTTTCAGTAAGATTTCCTATTGAGCACCTACCAGATTGCTGTTCTGCAATGCCATGACAGCAACGGGACATATAGAACAGGTCTTATGTACCTCCACTTTCTGAAACCCTGCGTGAGCTGAAAATGTGGACAATTTAACCGGTCGGCATCATAGTTAGAGACAATCGCATCGATATTTGCAGAGTAATCAGAGGCGTGCATGATGAGTGTTTGCAATTCTTCCCTGTACCACGTCAAAATGTATACAGAGTTTTATAAAGTGTGAAAGGATATTACAATGAAGTCATCTTTTATCATTTTAAAATCAGCAAGTGGTGTGTGGACATTGTGTAAATTATAAATATTAGCCATATAAACCAAAATTAATCAAATATGCTTGAGGTAGGCGGAATCAGTTCATTGTTGGAAAGTTTTTATTTTATTTTTTTATTTTTTATTTTATTTTATTTTTTATGCGCACACAATCGTCACTGATGAGCATTTTTGGCACAGTATTATATTTTATATGATTTAGGTCTGATCCATTTTACACTAATCAAGTATCCCTATACCGTATTTATTTTGCCCCAAAGTAAACTTAAGCCTGGTCCTTTGTCAGCTGTTCATTTGTTGTTGTTCCGTCAAAGACACTAATGAAATGGACTCCTGTCAGCCATGCAGCACAAGTGTCGCCTCCCCGTCGACTCTGATGTAGTCTAGTAGTGTGAGGTCACATCGTCTGCTGTATGTGGCAGTCTCATGGTCAGAGCAGTCACAAGCACCTTTATGGTAAATGTCCTCATAAACTGCAAATATTTTTATCATACTCACCGCCTGTTTTTCTTTCCTCATGCTGAGTCAGGGGGATGCATGTCAACATGATGACTGCGACATTTTTGTTGTTTTCTAAATACTGTCTGACCAAATCATAAAGGCGAGTCAGGACAAACATATGGTCTGCTCATGTGTCAGTCTTTTGGCATTACCCACACGGCGCGGACAAAACATTCCAGGTCTTGACCCAAAACTATGAGGGACTTCCCTCTTAATGTTTCAAATGTGTGTCTTCATCTTAGATACAAGTAAGATGACTCATGTAGCGTAGGCAGTCATTCTTAATTATACAAAAGTTTTCAGTTTATTTTTAAGGAGTTTCAACAATTCACTCCTTGTCAATGAAGACTAATCTCAACCACACTACAACAAGCAATTATTTAACAAAATATTATATTTGCTCTCCTCAGTCAACACATGGTTGATGACGGGTTGGTTAAAATGACAAATGGCATCACTCCAGTATGAAGTGATAGTTGAATGCTTCATTCTTTTCCTGAATGGAATATTACACAGTAGAGAACACATATCGCATGTTGGTCTATTTTTATTATTTTGTTTTTGGTTTTCTTATTCTAAAAATAAATTCCTCAGTCATTGTTTGTTTCATAATTTACTCATGGTGCACAAACATATAACCGACAAAAATGTATTTTTTTTCACACACTTAATTTAAATAGCCATTACAGAACATTAAGATATCCATTGGACATTTTGTTTATTCTGTTATTTGAAAATAAAAATAAATAAATAAATAAATAAATAAATAAATAAATAAATAAATAAATAAATAAATAAATAAAAATAAAAATAAAAATAAAAATATTTTAGGGTGCGAAATAAGTCTTTTAATTTTAAAAGTCTACTTACCCTTATTGAGTGCATCATATAACAACCTATGAGCAATTTGTTTTATGAACAGACTCCTGATATGCATTGTGTCAATTCCTTATCTTCTAACTAACCAATGTATAGGCTAACAGTAATTTTCAGAGGTTGAAGTGGGCGGAAGTAAAGTTTGACATGTGAATTTGGTGCAGATTAAACACCATTTGTGGACATATCAATGATGTACAAAGTATGTACAATCATTTTGAATAGACAAATTGTGTCTGATCCCTCCACTGACTCCCACTAGGACATGGGAAGAGGGAGCGGGGTGTAGCTATATATCTGAGCCGAAAGGGGCATTTGGAGATTAGTTACTCACTTATTTCGCCAAAATAAATTGATAAAATTGAAAATGCAAATTTCTGTCATTTTCCTGGTCAAAAAATACAGAAAGAGAGTTTTTGAATGAAAAAATGGGCCAACCTCACTGGACCGTTCCTTTAAAAGGCATGACAAATACTATTTGTCTAATGCTTCGTAACATGACAGCTATCCGTGGACACTGCCAACCTGGCAGAAAGACGTTTGTGTGAGAAAGACTGACGGGCTCTTTAATCAGTATGATGACATAAGAGGCACGGAGCGGGCCAGTCGTTCAGTCAGCACAGAGTTTGATCAACCTAATCACCAGGCAGCCAGACTCCATGCTACTGATTGGATTTACAAACGCTCCTTGTCATCGTCGTGTCATTAGCTTGTCGTTAGCTGTGGCCGCCTTGACGTGGAGCAGCAGAGAGTGGGGCCTAAACACTGCAATCAGAGGATTAGTGAGCAGTCACAGCGAAGCCTCATGTGGACGCCTCAGGCTCTGAGTCAAAGTGGGAAAGTCCTGCCCTCACCATGTTCGAGCTCCATGTGGCCTGGGTGCTAACGGTACGCAGGGAACGCCACGGCTGATTAGCGACAAAAATGATGAGAGGAAACATTTAGTCACTTCGGACACATGGGTGGTTTCCTGGAATCCAATCAAGTCCAGTCCAAAACTATTGCAGTTTTAAAAGGAGGTATTCCATTGGGTGCGTGCAGGTCTGGGAATGGAGCCCAGAGTTGTAAGTTTAACTGGTGCATTCTGGGCTGTCGCTCTTTGTTCTCACTGCAGATTTTTTTTTCTTAAATGTGACATGTGGAGATGGTTCATTTTCCTTATTAGATTTCATATAGAAGTCAATTGGAATAACTGACAATCATCGTCGACTGCCAAATATTCCTTTTGCGAGGCATGACAGTATCGTGTGTTTGAGTAGGCTCTGGAGCTCCTTGACATGCAGGCTGAGAGTCGCCACGCCTTTGTTTCCTTACAATTAAAAGCCCAGAGGGCCTGCCAAGTACTTTCCAAGAGTTGTCTCGGGTCTGCAGAGAAAAGTGGCATGGACATTTGTCAGGAAACCAGCACCGGGCTTGCTGCTGGAATCTGGATGGATTTTGCGGTGAGTCAGATGGCGCTCTGGAAGCAGAACTCCTCTGAAGAGGGAAATTAATGCAAATTCAACATTTAGGAGGCCCTTTGAAGTCCTTTTGCACTTGAATGAGTGTGACAGAACCTGGAATGACCCTGTAACAGTAATGTTTGGAGCTGAAAGGGACAAACACTGACGACAATAGGTGAAATGCTGGAATTCCAATACAAGAACAGTATCCAATTCTGTCTTTACAAATATCATAATGGCCATCCCTTCAAAGACGCATTCATTAAACAAAATTATCATTATTGTGTATGTTGCGTGCAGAGGTGTAGAAATGCAATGCATCAAAGTGAAAGATATTTTTCTGGCTTGGTAGCTAAAACCGCTACACCAGAGTGGCAAGCTATTGGAGATAACCGCAGTAAAAAAAAAAAAAAAGCAAATAAATACCTCATTGATGGTGTCAAATGTTGCTATTTGTAATTCTCTGCCTTTTTTCACTTGGATGTAGTAGTGGAAGCAGTATAAGAAAAAAAACAATGTTTAGAATTGTGAAGAATTTAGAGATTTTTATGTCTATGCTTTTTAGATCAGATTGCATGAATGGAATATTGATCACAATATACAAAATGGCATTGGCCTTGGGTGTAATTTGATCGCTGTGTGGCTGTTAAGTAGTGAATCCATGCATGAGATCGAAGGAGACAAAGATACACAAAAGTAAAGACAGAGGAAAGAAAATGTCATGAACTAGAAAATGAAGCTCAGCTAAACTTTGCCTTTTAGTAAGACTTGCTCCTGCTTGATGATAAATGTGATGGGCTTTAATAAGTGGATATATGTGAATTTTATTTCATAAAACCCTGACAGTGGGTGGTATGATAAAGAATGCTTTCACGGCCAACCTTGGACACCCCTTACTTAGGTAACGTATCACCCCGGCCACCCCACTGAAAAATATACGCTACACCCCTGGTTGCAGGTGGACCTTTACATCACTTCAGTCCAATCTTTAAAAAAAAAAGTGTTTTTTTTCTCAAGACGGGATTTCATAACCATTCAAATGCACCAAAAGGAAATGCAGTGCAAAGATGCCTCAACTGGCATTCATTCCATTGACCACATATGAAATCCCAGCACTCATTTTCATTCCTCCCACACAATCCATCTTCCATTCATTTCTCTGTGCATCTTCCCTCTCTTATCGGAACTTTTAAAGTGTTTCCTCCAGCAAGAGGAGAGAGACAAGCACAAAGGGGCATTGTCTGCTGCAAGAAATGTGGTTTACAGACTCTGTTTTAATGACTTGGTGGTTGCAGGAAGCCAAGCATGCTTCTTAATATTTGGCTCACATGCAATTTCATTCAAGGAAAGACTGAGCTATGACGGCCTTGTCTTTGTGCCTTCCACGCCTCTTCCCCCTTTCTAGTGGCATAACTGCATTTGTGTGGAATCTCCAGCGTTGGGAGAGTAGAGGCAGGCTACGTTGCCAGTCAAATGTGTTTGGGTTGTCAGACTGAATGGCTTCCAGCTCTACGATCTGTCTCCTCTCCTCGTCAGTGAGAGCTGTTTGATCTGACAGAAAGACTCCATTAGAGACAGGAAAGTTCAACTGCTGGGAGGTTGGATGGCTACAGCAGCCCAGAGAGGAAAAGCTTTGCACATGCAGTCTGGTTGCAATCTCGGTGTCTATGACTGCGTGCCTATAAATGTCGCTGAGCATTACTGATCAGTAGGCTAGGTGTGCATGTGTGCGCGTGAATGTGTGTTGAGAAAAGTAACAGTTTATTTCCACAGTATACTTCACGGACAAATTGCCAAGACACTCCTCTTAATTGATGAACTATGACATTTGAGACAATTGCTTTTATGTGCTTTCAGCTTTGCGGGAAAAGTTAATGAAGACCCATTTCTCTTTCAGAATGACTGTTAGTAGTCAGTAGTATGATTGAATGCGTAGGGCAGAGTAGAATTGAAATTAAAAATAGTCAAACACACACCACTGTGATGGACTCCAACCCAGGAAAGAAATATGGAATCAACAGCAGTTCATTCGGTTGTTTAAATTTGTCGAAAAAAAGCAGATACAGACAAGACACAAAACGAAAGCTATATCCATGAGGTGTGGTAGTGTTAGTTACATTTTTAGACCAAGAATAGGAAAACTATATGGAATCATAAAATCACCCCGTAAATTTCCATTGTCCAAACTAAGACCTGCATCGACTTAAGTTAATTAGTTCGTCTCCAGTTAAATGGGAGTGACCACACCTTGAGAGCTGATGCACCAAGTGGACTGACATGAATCATGGCTCCAACATGAGAAATGTCAATATAGACAAAAGAGGGAAGATAATTCACCACACAATATTGCAAAAGATGTTCACAGTCAGCTGTGTCGAAATTGTGGATCAAGCACGAAAAACATGGGAGGGCTTGTTTAAGGCAAGGCATACTGGTGGCCCAAGGAAGACATCTAAGGATCAAGACTGAAGACTTAATGCAATATGTCGTCAAAACCAGAAAATGCACAGCGAAACAAATGGGGGGGAATTGGAGTCAATGTCTGTGACCGAACTGTAAGAAAACACCTAAAGAAATTTGAAATAAAAACAGAAAAGACAGACAAAAGCCATCATTAACACTTAAACATGAAAAAATCCCATCCCATCAATTTAAAAGACATTTGGGGATGATGAAATCATTTTTCAAGATGATAATGCATCTAGAAATAGAGCAACAATTGTGAAAACACTTAAGGTCAAATCCTTGGCCCAAAAATAGTTCAGATCTCCATCCAATTGAAAATATTGGTTGGAAATTGAAAACAATGGTTCTTGAAAAGACCACAACGTGCAAAGCTGATCTGTCAAACGCAATCAGAGAAAGTTCAAGCGAGATTGATGAAAAGTACTGTTTATCACTCCTAAAGTCATTTCATAATGTTTGCCATTGGTTATAGAATCGAGGTTTCGAACCGACCCCTTCTTAGATCCAACAGACACACTCCAAAATTTGGTGGAATGTCTTCTTGGAAAAGTGCTTCTCGCCAGAGAGGTAACAACCATAGATTTACTTGGATTTCCACTTCTTGGTGATGTAATGACGTAATAACCAGTTATCCCAAAACTTTGTCCCGCGTGGTATTTTTGTGTGGGTTTGTGCTGAAGCAAAGGGCGACGATACAGCTGTTAATAGGGTTATTTTCTGAGGTAGCATGATGATTAGAGGTCAACCCGCATTATGAACTCAACCGTCAATTCAGGTTAGTGATGCCCTCAAATATAAAACACGTTGACACGTGTCAAAGTGGTCAGAAAGGAGGCGATGGATGGCTTGATGAATACATATACTTGTAATCGTTTAGCCGCAGACTCTCACTGCATGTGTTACATTTCATGTGGCTTCAACTTCCACTAATCATGAGGAACTTTGACAAATATGAGTCACTTCTCCAAGAAAGAAAACACTTGATTGATGCTCGTATAAGATGAGACATGTAAAAATGATCACCTGTTTGCTTGGCGCGCATGGACGCAGCGGCTAACAGCTCCCCCTCACAGTGCTCCTTTTTACTTTTTATTAGTGTTTGCTATCTAATTTATATATTTGTCTGTATTATTGTTGTATTGCACTGGAGAGGGGAGCCCTCTAATCTCGTTGCACACTTGAGTACAATGACAATAAAGGGATTTCTATCTATCTATTATGGTGCACATCGCTAAGGCCCCTCAAGTCATATTTATTTATATTTATGTTTATATTTTTATATTTTATATATATATATATATATATATATATATATATATATATATATATATATATATATATATATATATATATATATATATATATATATATATATATATATGTGTGTGTGTGTGTGTGTGGATAAAATTCCAGTGGCCACCCCACACCTGATACTGACACACTATTGTTATTATATTACAACTTATTACTACCTCACTGTGTACATTGTTAGGGAGGAGTCACATGACATTTTTTTCTGGCTCTGAAAACTTTTAGGTAGCCATAGACAGCACCATTGCCCTCTTCTTGATTTGTCGAGAGAGATAGCTATTAGGTCATGTGCATGTGATAATATTAAAGCCAAGGTGCTCGTAACAAGCTTGATGCTCATTAACATTATAATGTAACTAAGATTAGGTCGCAGTAAAACAAAGACAATGTTTTACACAGTATATAAGTAACTTTCTGTTAACAGGTTATACATGTTGCTCATTGCATTTAACGAAAAATAGGTCCAACGTATTTCGCACTCACCTTAGGGGCCTGGGAAAGGGAACGTTACCTCCAGGCCGTGAGCTGAGCACTCCTAAACTTCTGATCCTAAAATCGCCCCTGGCATATAGTAGCTGTTTTCAAGTTGAAAGTGATTAGGCAAGTGTGAAGCACCAGTCAAACATCCGTCCCCTGATCTTTGTGTGGGAGCTGGCACTAAGTCTGCATGGCAGTTAAACTGTCACTGACAGGAATTGTACACTTTTTGCCGAAGCTGAATCCAACATGGCAGTACCGTAGGTGTGTGTGTCTGTCTGTGTGAGTGCACCCACCAATCCCCGGTTTGTCACAATAAAACAGTTACTTGTCTCTGTTAGTGTCTCTGGCTTGCGGCCATCCTGAGAAATGGACTCCAAAATTTTCATTGGACACATTCGGCAGAGTCAGAGTGAGTCAGGATCCTGTGTGGCGTGAGTGTGTTTATGTGTAGGGGGGCGGGGGTGCTGTCACTTTGGCAACGCAACTGCACATATTGCAGCGATTACCACAGCGGAAAAATGTTTTTCTGCAACATGCAATTACTACAGATTACAGATTGCCGTCCTTGCATCAGAAGCTCTCGCCAGCAAAGGAGAAACACGGCATGTGTGTGTGCGTGTGTGTGTTGTCACTCACAAATACACAAACAGACAAAGAGACAAAGAAAGATGAGAAATGATTATAGCTTTTGTGAAAAACCGCCGCTGAAAAAATGGGGGACTTGATGTATTTATGGAAGCTATTTGAATGTAAAAGTTGTATGGACGCTCACAGTGTAAATAAAGATCCTATAAAAAAAAAAAAAAACGTTCTGTCCTTCGCAAAAGGAATGGGGTTATGTTCATTTTAAAACATTTGTTCTCATTAGGTGCACAAGTCCAAAGCAAAGCAGTTTTTGGCTTACTGTAATATTTAGTTCCAGCTTCCGAAGCAGTGTTGATACCAAATAGCTTCCCTCACTTTAAACAATATAGATGGAAAAGCCGTGGCCGCAGTAAGGCGGGGCCTTATTTACAAAACCCACCAGATCAAAAGTCTGCCCAAAGTGCTCCTATAATAGCATGGGGGCCTTTTGGTGAGCTTCTACTCCAGTGCTACTTTTAGTGGATTTCCAACGAATAAACAGGCCCACGAACCACATCACAGACTGCTAACTGTCATCATTGGGTGAGTGTACCCGATGGATGATGTGAGGGTGGAGCCACCGTGACACCGGGCTTTACAGCGAGTGTGTGCTAAGAAAGGGGCAAGGGGCATACGCGCTTGAGCTAATGAGGGCTACCCGATATCAGAGTGTAACTCGCGATACAGACCATCACTGTTCATACAAATGTCATTTTTCAACAGAAGCAGGCACTCCGTTTAGTTTTTATTCGTCAACATTAGCGTGTCTCTATCCAAGCCCGTCTTCCAATGCTTGTTCACGGCAAATACTTTCAGAAGTATAATTTGGAAAAATTTTGGTCATTACACAACAACAGTGGAGAAAACAAAATCGCATTCCGCAAAACATAGCAATGATGTCATCCCAAAATGCCCTTTTAGAAACAAGGCACCGTCATGCCAGGACTGCCTTGTTCACTGTCTGCCGCTGTTTCATTATGTTGTGTGTGTTCATCACTGTTGCACGGAAGGATATTAGGCTACTATTCTATCTGGAATTATTGCCAGCTATGCATCCAGGTCACATATTCAAATCAGAAATGACTAAACAACACATAATATTTTGGACTCTGTGTGTGAATGTAAAGAGATTTTTTTTTTTAGGCAAAATGCTTCCTGTATATCATCATTCCATCATAATTGCCTATTCATGTAACATACTACTGCTATCACAATTCTCTTCGAATATCGCTGGCAGAATCGCCACATCTCCAAAAGGTTATTTTTTTCAGCGAAACCCACGAGCAAAAAAAAGAGCATTTGTTGAGCCATCAACATCCCATCATAAAGGTCCACAATCATTTTCAACACTTTAGACGTGTTAATAATTTGTAAAGATAACTGACCCATATTGGGACTGACTAATAGAATGGTTTTGTTGAAAAAAATATGAACTTATCAAATTGTCACCTCAGGATTATAATTATTATCACTGTTGGTAATTGTAAACATTTTATTTAGTATTTTATATTTAATAATACCAATATGTCAGTGTCAAATTATTTTATTATTATTTTATTTACTGTAGAAGGAATACATCTTGAGGTACAAAGTGAGGCATAGAAGGTCCTTTCTGAACCCCCACTGATGTTTCAAAAACTTGTCCTTTCCAGACAATCATATAAAAAAAAAGTATTTTGCTTTGTTTTGTGCCTTCATTTAATTCACAGAAGTAGCAAGCACCTTGCTAAAATGTTTCGTGCGACAAGTTAACGGTATTCTCCCATTAAAAGCAAAATCACCGAGTCAGGCATTCACACAATAACATGTTAGAGACACAGCAATGTTTGGCACATTCAAAATTAAGCCCTTAAAAATCAATTTACGTTGAAGACTGAAATATAAACATAGGTGGAGTTGTCCCCCAACAGCCATTATTTTGCTCAATTGATTCAGGAGGCTTTAATAAGCCCTCGGCTCCACTCTGCACCTTTTATAGAACGTAAGCAGAGTATTAAAGATGCATGAGGCCGATGGGCTCATTGTCTACTCCAGTGTTTTGTCTCATCCCAATTCGGCACGCTTGCAGTGTATGTGGCTGCCAGGCTTAGAGACGTCAACAACACGCACATGTACATAGTTTCGAGATTGGCTCTGTGAATATGTAGTCATGATAGCGTTTGGGAACAAATGGAAGTCTTAAACAGAATTATAAGAAAATTAGAGTAGAAATTGAGGAAAATGTAAAAAAAAAAGTGATTCTGCATATAAAATGCCATTTAGACATCTAATTACATTATTCCACGTTTATTAATTTATAATTATTAATTCATCATGTTAGAAAGTCCCTTTTCAATAATGCCCCATTTGCAACAAACGCGCAATTGAGGGAAGTGCAGCAAAACTGAACATGCACGCTGCACCCAATCGGTCAATCCATCCGTTTTCATGGCTTGTGGGGAGCAGGAGCCTAGCTCAGATGACTTCCGGTGAAAGGCAGCCCATATCCTGGACTGGTCGCCAGTCAATCACAGGGTACATAAGGAGACAAAAGACAACCATCCATACTCGGAAATGTCACTGTGAACGTTCACTGAGTGGGACGTAAACTCACATTGTGCAGAGAGGTCATTTACACAGTGCCATTAAAATGGAGCAAATCTTCAAGGCCAACGTCTTTTCTGTTGCTGCCGTCGTGTCTCGTTTTGAGCTTCTGGTACCCCCAGTGTGACAAAGTGATGCCTGGTAAAAAGGATGCATGTCAAGACAGACAGAAACGCTCTCCGAAGACGACCGCTATTCAAGAAGACTGCTTCCTTACTCATTTTGGCTTGGACAATCCAGAACGAATCTCATAGGGCTCCCAGTAGGCCTGCCAGGGCAGCTGAGCTTCACCACCAAGCATGTTTGCACTGTCAGCACCCACACAGGAACGGAAACATGACAGCATTATGTTTAGTTATGAGTTCTGAGAATACAACAAGACTGCTGGATCAGTAGTCACACCATTTTATGGAGAAAAAGTGATGGTGAGGGGCGGTGTCATCTGAGGCTTGTCGTCGTCCACAATTTGGGATTAAAAAGAAGAGAGTGGCCCGCCAGCAGTCCTGACCTCAACCCAAGCGCACACTTGTGAAATCCGCTCGGGCGCGATGTTCGTGCTGAAGTGACCAAAACAACCATTTTGCCTGATCTGAGCCACAACCTGGTTGAGGCGGGGTGTTCCGGCCCACAAGTATGTGACTCAGATGGTGACTAGCATGAGGAGGTGGAAATAAAGGGAAATTTCATAAAATAAACAAGATTTCCCAAATGCAGTGGCAAGAAACATGGTTACAACAAAGAAATAATTGATCAAACATTACAGGTCGAATCTTTTGGTTTGATGTTTATTTTCAACTTCTGCACGGGTCTGTATGTGTAATTACGTCACCAGTTTTTCTAGTGTAAACATTGGAGAGGCACAGGTCTTCTATTCTCTTCTTCCTCAGCTTGTGAATTTAAAAATAGCTGCATCACAACCACCTGAGCTCACAAAGAGAGGCAGCCAGGCCACTTTTCATCCTGTACTTCCACACTTTGATCCATGACCGAAGCAAGTTGCCTCTATTTGTATTTGACACATTTAGCACAATTTTGAAAAACAAGATGTTGTCCCGACCAACCTTAAGGCAAAATCAGTCTTGCAAAACGGGTCACAGGAATGACGATGCGCTTATACTGCCTGCCAGCCTGCGTGTCTGCCTGCCAACTCTCCTGAATTATAGTAAGCTTGACAGAAATAGATGTACAGTAAGGTCCATTTCTGTCCCCTAATGGTGCAGCATAAATCCAGGTTATTATTATCTTTATTAATGTACCGCGTCGGGCTCCACACAACTCCAATGGAAGTACTGTATTCGTGCCTTTTCCAGGGTGGAAAGGGCTACAGACAGTATGTTCCTAAATCTCAAGGATACACAAGCAGTCGGTTTCTTAGAAGGTAACATTGCTTTCATTGAACCCTGAAAATACAAAAATGGACTTACTTGTAAGTCCAAACACTTTCAAAAGTCTGGAATAGAAGGCAAACCAGCACTCGTAAAACCACGCTCAGGACTAAAAATGTGTTCGTTTTTCAAGGTCTCTGAATGCCAGATAGTCAAAGCCCGGCTTGAAACTATAGAATTATTGAAAACAGGCTTGTTTGTGATTCAAACGAAACCAGTAAATATATATAAACAATTTAATTGCTCAGTGTTAAACTGACCGGCAAATGTGACGTGCTGACACGTTGTATAATCAAAAGTGAGCGGTGATCAGAGCAACAAGAGTCCAAAATGTAAACCATTCAACAAATCATTCCTGTCTACAATGTATGAAGTGACTTTGAGGGGACCTGTGCAAATGGCTTCGGTGAATTCCATCATCTAATCACAGACACTCCGCTCCACTATATGGAGCAGAAAAGTCCAATGCAATAGCATACTGGCTCACAACGGGGAGGAACGGGTAAACAAGCTCAACGTTCCAGAGTCACCGCAGAATTCATCATTCATACAAAAAAATACCCAGAGCCCTGAAGTGGTCCTAATTTAATCCGGAGGAATAAAACTCCATTTCATAGTTGTCCATTCACAGCACTCATATTTCCACTGAGCACAAACCTCCAGATGAAATTTGAGCAGACACTTTTGGGAAGGAATGTATTCGGTGGGTTGAGGGCCAAAGCCTGCCCTGTAATTTGTGAATGTACAGAAATGTGTGATGGCCGCAGCCTCTCTAAAGATAGAATCTTTGTCTTAGGTCATCACCCAACCTCAAACGAGGTCTAATTGGCTCCACAGCCCCCTTTCCAAATGAATAGCTACCCATCCAAAGGCTTATGTCTGAAAATAGCCCAAAATTGAACATAGGTTAATAGATTCTATCAAGCTACTGAAAAAAATGAATTTGAAACAGGGAGAGGATTCGCATAGCTGAGGTTTCACCCATCTTCAAAGTGACTTTTAAGTGGCTCTGAGGCAGAGTGGGTGGCATATCGATGCATGAACCCAAAAGATCTCAGTGTCTTCGACAAAATTACATTCCATGTTAATAAGGTTTCAGTTGTGTTAATCATTACTTGATCTTTGACTTATGCGAGCCATGTCACATTCAGTTTGTTTTTGGTTTTAAACACAGAGAGGACAACTGTGCAGTGGAATTCATAAGGATGAACATTTTCAGTTGCGTGATGCTCTTCGACTTCTGACTGGTTTGCTTTTAGTTCATTTTCCTCTTAGGACATGAATGGAAATAGAAACAATTACCATTAAAACATTACTACTGAAGAATTGTTTTAAAGTGTAAAAAGAAGCTAACCTTAATTAACAATATTCTCTAAAAAACAATTAATTCATAACGTTGACACAGGTGCTTGGTGTAACGGATTTTTCATAATTTTGTCACACAAGTGGAAAAGACTATCTTAGATTATTCATTATTATTGTTAACACACTGAACAATTGTGTAGCTGGACAAATGTACTATATATATA
The DNA here is from genome assembly GCF_059441095.1 of Idiotropiscis lumnitzeri. Taxonomy (NCBI): domain Eukaryota; kingdom Metazoa; phylum Chordata; class Actinopteri; order Syngnathiformes; family Syngnathidae; genus Idiotropiscis; species Idiotropiscis lumnitzeri. The sequence goes on along the minus strand of NC_142391.1, from coordinate 15,632,480 downwards.
TATATATATATATATATATATATATATATATATATATATATATATAATGCTGGGGCCTATCTGAGGTGAGTTTGAGGTTTTGCATGTCCCCCAGCAGTTCTGTCTTGATTTCAGGCCTGACCCACCTAAATCATTAAAAACCATTCAGGGCAGTGGCGAGCGCCGATCTATGTGGCTGAAACTGTAGAAAGTGAATGCTGAAATGCAGAGGTCTAAATGTGACAGGCCACATTAAGGCCGGGCCGGAGCATATAACTGGAGTGTGTGGTCACAATTTAATAATGAACCAACTCAATGACTAAAATATCACAAGTATTGTCATTGTTCCCATTGAGCCTTACTAGAAATAGAGGTTATGTGGTCAGATCATGTTGGGGTGAGGAAGGTGGGGCAGTTGTGGTGGTGGTTCACCGGCTCCTCTGAAAGGATTTGTAAAGAGAGGTTTGAGTCTTGCTGTGAACCAAACAATAGCAGCGATTGTTGGGGGGCTGCTACGCTACATCCTTACTGCAATCGAGGTGCGCTTAAGCAAGGCACTAAATTAAGTTTGCGGGTCCATTTGACGCTGACATCTCTCCTTGTTCTTCTGCCTGCCTTTGTGTGTGCGTGTGTGTGTGTGTGTGTATGTGTGTGGTCTGCTTCTGCTGTGGTGTGCAACAAAAATATACAGAAGTGTGAGAATTGAATTTATTCACAAGGCTTTAAAAATATTATATACATATATATATATACATATATATTTATATATATATATATATATATATACATATATATATATATATATATATATATATGTATACTTTCCCCCTAAGGGTCCTTGTGAAGTAATATTCAGCAATCGACCACTTTTCAATATATGCTCGAAAGCCTTCCAAAAAAATGTGCCTCCGAATAAATAAATAAATAAATGAATAAATAAATACAACGAATAGTTCATGGATGTATTTTTCCATTAAAACATATTGATGGCATATATTTTACTACATTTAATTCACATATATCAAATTGTTAATTCAAACACTTTACTAAATGTCAATACTTTGTGCTTTTGTAGCTCAAACTCGGAGAATGCATTTTGAAGTTTGTCAACTGTTGTGTGAAAGTCCGTGCCTGTGACTTGTCAATGAGAACGAGAGGGCAATCATGATACTCTTTGAAGACGGCAATACAGCACAGACGTGTTTGATCAACGAGATTTAAAAAAAAACGCGCAGTTAAAGATGATAAAATAATTAAAACTGTTTGATTAAAGAAGTAGCCTCATTGTAAATGCTTCACCGGAAGCATAATTCGGATTCTTTAATGTGTGAATTATTTGTGTGCGTGTGTGTGTGTGTGTGTGTTTTTTTTAAATAGCTATTGCAGTTCTTATTCATTTCATTTAATTCGTATCCAATTCTATAACGATTTATATTTGCTAAATCACAAGTTCCATTGCTATAAATTCCCAAATTAACAATTCTAATAAATGAAATCTTACATGGCAAACGTATGCCATTAGGCGCCCGCTTTAATATTGTTCGGCGAGCACTTTAAAATAAATACATAAAAACGTTGAAAAAAAAATACATTATTTAATGACAAAGTCAGCAGTGTATAAGTGAACATGTAACAGTCAATTGTGTGCTACGACTGAACGAATGAATGCAGACAATTCAAGATCATTTTAATTCTCATTTGGCGGGTTGTATTTTAAAATTGATGGTGCAAAAATATACCTTTTTTCCCTAAAGGTATTAAATAGAAAAATCTATCGTTGAATTTAGGGGCATTAGCGGCTATTTATGTAGATCATTTGATCTATTTTCGAGATGGATAAAAAGTATTCCCTCCACGCTGAGTCCACTTGAAATTAAAGGCAAATGCGCCAACTAGCGTGTGCAAGCAGAACTGCATGCAGATTTGAGCCGGCTGCTCTTTAATTAATTCACTCTTGCGTTCATCCATTAAACATGTTTGCCCAATTTACTTCACCGCTTCAAGTGTAATCGGTTATTTATAGAGTTCGGCTCTTTTTTTAAATGAATAAATATATTTAGATTTAAAAGTGAAGAGAAGCATTAAAAATTCGCCTCAATGAGAAAAAAGACACCAAAATTGTCTTTTTCCCCCAATATTACAAGTTCTCAATTAAATATATTGGAGAAAACGTTTCGCTTTGACTCGTCAGTAATGACTTACATAAAATAAATTGCTTTTTGTCAGACATCCAAAATTGTCAGGTGATTAAATGAAATTAATATGTGTTACTTATACTTATGTCACATTTCATAGTCGACATGAAACTAATTGAAGTTTACCCCAAATGTTTTTCAACGCTATTTTGTTCATTAAAAGAGGATAAACACTGGTCATTTCTTGTCCAAAACGTATAGACATGAAAGCAAGAGATGGCTCAATAATTGAGTTTGAGGCAGAAGAAGCAGCGGCGGCGGAGACTTTGATTGGTCTGCTGAAAGCCCAACCCAGAAGATTCATTGGTGGAAACCATCTCCACTCTCCCGACCACTAAAGACTAAAATGACTCGGGTAAAATAATACGCGGCACTCTTGAGCTCTCCATTCAGCCTCGCGACGTCTTCGCGCGTCCTTAATCTGCTCTGCGGTGGATAACTTGGAGTGAAACACTTCTGCAGGCACCCGGCAGCCCCTCGATTGGGGTGTTTTTTGGTTTTCTTTTTGGGACGAGGACCTGGATAAAGTTTTACGCACGTTTACGCGCGGGAGGACACTTGGTACCGTTTCGCTGGTGCTGTAGCTGTTTTGTTGGAGCCTTGTGAGATCTGAAGTACCTTATATCAACTGTTTTTTTTTTAGATATATTGCAATCATTGAGACGTGAAAGTCAGTCAGCTGGACTTTTTTTTGACACCACGACTGGATTTCTTCGTCGTTGTCAAACTCTATATTCCTTAACTGCTATTACGCATTTAACGAGTGTCACAAGACATTCTTAGTGATTCAATACCAGATGATCTAGCGCTCAATCATCCCTTTTTCAAATCTGTGGTTGAGAGATCTCCTCTCCGTCGGTTGCGCCGTCGCCTTCATCCTCAGCACTCAAGAAAGAAGACAGCAGACTTTGAAGAGCTGTGCAAACTTCGGCACCGACCCTCCCGTCAGTTTGACACTGACCCGAGCTGTTGTTGTGATGCATATTCCCGTAGAGCCGCCCACCACCAGACGGTTCACGCCGCCCTCCGCGTCCTTCACCTGTAGTAAGCTCGTAGACGGCAACGGGGCCATGGCCACCCCGGGCCCGCTCAGGGCGAGACCCGACACCAGGAATGTGGTGGACGTCCTGGCAGACCACGCCGGCGAGCTGGTCCGCACCGACAGCCCCAACTTTCTATGCTCAGTCCTGCCGTCTCACTGGAGGTGCAACAAGACCCTGCCCGTGGCTTTTAAGGCAAGATATTATTTATGATTTTGTTAACCATATACGTAAAGCGCAATTGAACTAATTTATGCATGACAAAATGAAGATAATTTTAAACGTGAATTAATTCAGAAATCCAGTTGTAAATTTTAAACACACGTTTATCTAAATATAAAAAAAAGCATATGTAATTGTAATTAGAATGGATACAAAACGTGATGTGGAACTGGCGCCTAAATGGGAAACAAAGTCGCCATACGTTTGCATCTATAATAATAAATTAGCATAATAGAAACATGACACGCACATATTTAAGGTTAGTTTAATGAATTGGAACCGTGATTTCAGGCGAATTTTCCCAGCTCTAATCATGTATGGTGATGGGGAAAATATTTATAAAAGGATGCAGATTTGGGGGCTCCACGGTGACGGTCCAGTCGTTTTTTTTTCTTCGCGGATGCAGGTTGTGGCCCTCGGCGATGTCCCTGACGGCACCCTGGTCACGGTCATGGCCGGGAACGACGAGAACTACTCGGCCGAGTTGAGGAACGCGTCCGCCGTGATGAAGAACCAAGTGGCCCGCTTCAACGACCTGCGCTTCGTTGGGAGGAGCGGACGAGGTGAACACGCGCACACAAATACTGTCACAGCAAAATCAAATATAAACAAAAAAAAAAAATCTTTTAAAAAGCATCTTCTCATTTTCCCTTTGTCTGTTGATTTTTCTTAAGAAAAAAAAAATCAAACTGTATAATATTGTGTACCCGCGCGGTTTGTGTATCGTGCGTGAGGGTGCACGCAGATTTTGTGAATCCGCGGGGTGACCAATTTACTCTCCGCGAGAGCCTATCCCGAGAGATGGAGAGTGGCGAACGTCATCTTTTCAGTTGATTTTTGCTGGCCTCCTTTAAGTCGACGTGAGTGCGCGAGCTTGCGCTGCATTGTTTTTGTGCCAAATTATTTTTTGCAAATAAAAATAATAATGATGAGGCCTATGGTCAGGGGCACCGCCGGGTGCAAATGACCATAAAATGTCTATAACGGACAATGGACCGAAATAATAATAATAATTTAAAAAGTTTATATTCGTATAAATGCATAATTTACATATTGAGGTATAGAGGCAAAAGCTATTTTTTCCCACAGGGGCTACAAATTCCAGGCACCCCTGCCTTTTTAATAATATATGAAAGGGTCAAATAGATTTAATGATTGTATTGTCTGAGAAGTCTTCCAGCTATGTTACAATATATTTTTTTAAATCTCAGTAGAACTATTTCTGGCCTTTGTAGGCGCCTTTTATTGTGTATTTTATTCTGAAGTTCACAAACAATGGAAGCAGCCTATTGTCTTTGAATTATAAGGTAGCCCACACATATGATTTGGGCAGTAAATTAACACCATGGTTTTACCCCCTTCCTCCCACACAGTCTCTTTTTAAGAAGAGATGTCTCTCTCATGTCTGCATGGGACGAGACCCCCCACTTTCCTCCCCTCCACTGACTTGGATGCAGATGGGAGTAAGATCCCGCCTTGTTGAACAATAAACGATCACTGTGAGCATTTTCTGGCAATCTGGAGCACATTCTCTCAATAATCCAAATCATATAACCACTGTCAGGCCCTCAACTGAGGTGGTCCCAAGTGCTTTTTTTCCCCTTCTTTTTCTTCCATTTATTATTTTTCAATGCCAAAGGCCTCAGCGACACGAAAGCTGCCGACGCTTAGAGGCTGCAGGAAACAATAAACTGTTAAAAAACAAAGGCGTTTAATCAATGACATAAAAGTCAGACATTTAAATGACATGCAATGCTCTTTCGCAGGAAAAAGCTTCACTCTGACCATCACTGTTTTCACCGGACCGCCTCAAGTGGCCACTTACCACCGCGCCATCAAGGTCACCGTGGATGGGCCACGTGAACCACGCAGTGAGTACACGCACACACATGCACAAACGCACAGTCACGCACACGCACACACACACACACACACACACGCACAGACACACATTGGGGTACCAGCTGCTGTGGTACAGTCACCAACAGAGACAGTCTGTTGATGGGTCATCAGAGAATCAGCACATCCACCTTTGTGGGGAGGGGGGGGGGGGGTACACACACACACACACACACACACACACATGCAAAATTAGGATTCTAACCAAAGTACTAAACCGGCACAAACTAAAACGAGTGTAGCGCTGAAAAAAAATAATAAAATAAATGAAAAAAAGATAAAAATAGTTGAGTTGCACATTTTTTTGTTAGTGAATATCAAGACTGTTAAATGCTTTTTATGGCCTTTTTTATTTCGAGTTTCATTTGAACATTTTCTTTTTGCCCACAAAAAAAAAAGAAAAATCTCATGTTATGTTATGTTATGGTATTTTATGTACGATGTTAGGGTAGAAGATTCAACTGAATTCCAGGGGGGCAGGGGGCTTACCCTTTTATAACTCAAAAGTGAGGATGTAGACTTCCGCAATAATCCAAGATTTCATGCAAATCACCTCAGTATCTTTTGCGTAGACACGATTGTTAACAATGACACTAAACAATAGATGTCCTCTATTGTTGTCCTTCTTAGATTTCTCATATTTGTTGGTTTCATTAGTGGTTTATATTGCCTCCAAATGTTTTTTGTTTTTTTTAGCTGACACAGCTGGCGTCATCTTGCAAACATGTCCCACAATTACGAGTTTTACGGCCTCAATTTTATTGTGGCTTGTTCAATCCTACCGCTTGGTGAAAAAGTGGCATTAAACTCCCTTGACCCACCGGAATATCTTTTACCTTCTAATCAGACCAAGAGTCAAACTTGACCAACCATAAACTGTAAGTAAATTGCTGACTTAACACACAGCTTGACTCGCAGCAACTGTCATCTCCAGCAGGGAAGCTGCGACTTGTCAAGCTCTCAATCTCATATGCTTTAACGGATGAAGCAGCGCAGCCCTTCGATGAGTCAGGGCCTGATGTGCGCAGGCGATGCCTGCCATTTTTCATGAGCTCAAGGTGGGATAGATGGGACGGGTAGGATTTCATGACCATTCCAATGGAGAGATCCAGTTTTTAATGGTTCTAGCGTGCAGGGTTTCCGAGCGGTCCACACGAGCGGATAGCTGGAGCTTGCGCTCATGTCTGTGCACAGGGATATTTGGGACAGCGGGGGATTTAGTTCAGTCAAAACAGAGCACGGCGTGAGAGGTATCATGTGCCACATGGAGGGGTGTATGCCTGGCAGAGGGGCCGAGGGGCACTCAGAGTGGGCCTTCAGCACCCACCGACACCCCCCCCCCCAGCCCCTCTGCAAGGTTGCACGCTATTTGCAGCGACGAGAGAACAGTGAGTGCAAACAGGGCGGGACCAGATAATAATAAACAGTGAATATGCGCCTGTGGATAGTTTCAATCTGATTCTGTGTGTGTTTACATGTGCGTGCATTCACATGTACATCTGCAAAGAGTCTCCGCTTGAAATAACCGCATGCATAAAGGACGTCTCCTGTCTGTCTGTCAAAATGTTACGGCTCCAGCTGAGGCGTCAGGGTGCCCATGCTTCTTTTACACTGGCCCATTTCGAAAAGGTGACGCTGTTTAATATAGGGCACGACCGATTTAGGTCCCGGCCAAAACGGATGCATGAAGGTTCACCCAATGTAATATAGTATAAAATGTTCAAACTTTTTTGAGGTGTAGACAGAGTTGTATTCGCATTTACTTCGATAAAGATAATGCTTAAACACCCCATTTTGATTGTGCCTCAATTTTCCAAACACCTCTCTGTATGATGTTTTGACAATAATTTTAGTAAAGCGTTTGTGTTGGATGAAATTATATTTCTAATTAAATTTGTAAATGAATGTTTTATTATTCATTGCTACAGGCAAATGCCCTCTTCGGTCTAGTTGAACCTTCCTGAGCCACAAAAGAGAAATAGAAGGGGGAAATCAAGGGCCTCATAAAAAGTACATTGATAGAATGTCATGTCAAAGCACATGATGTATACACACGGCCATTCAGAAATTATTAAGACCATAAAAATAATCCAATTCTAACCACAAGGCACCAGTTGACATCGTCTGCGCAACATTTACAAGCAAGGAAGACAGAGAGGCACTTTTACCAACACATGTAACTGACATTTTTTCCATTTTTTTTTCATAACAAGTCTGATCCTCAGGGGCAGTTGTGCGTTTCAGTCCTGCTTCTCTCCAACATTTCCTGCCTTCACCCATTATATTGCGTGCGCTCCTCAGTGCCGTGCGGAGAAACCAAATGTGGCTCTGTGTAATAGTTGGGGGTTTGTGTGCTTGCATGGCACTGAAGGGGTTTGTTAATTATAGTCATGATTCAGCTCATTTTCATCATGCTGCAAATTCACATTACTTATGTCCCCAACTCAAATGTTCAGCCAAGTATTTTTGTCTCCCTCGCTGCTGATTTCCTCATCACACATCCGGCATGCGTCACTCCACTCGATCTATCTGTCGTATTATTATCAAACTTCTGCTGAGGCCAAACTGGAAGCACAACTGTCGCAACTGAAAGCACCCCCCCACCCCCAACCCCCAGCCCCCCTCCCCCTTCTAATTCTCAGAAGCAGTTTTGACTTAAACCAACAGACACTCAAAAAAATTGGTTGTCGTTGCTATCAGTTCCCTCACACCACACACCCCTGCATGGTTCCTCTCGCCGGTGAATCCTCCAACTATATTTTGGGTGCTCTTCTCAACGCCGTACTTATGCATGAGATCAGCCGCTCGCTATACACTCTCGGGTTTGCTGATGCACTGCGCTGTTTGTATTTCTGTAGCTGCATCGCTCTTTGCTGTCAGATGAATCAGAACCTTCATGAAGTCATCGCGTTTAAGTTGGATTTTTAAATGGCCGTCTGTATTTTCAGCGACTGACATCACCTTACTAATATAACACATGTCGAAGGTGCAAACTCACAGGACACTTGATTAAATATTATATGAAAGATTTATATCATGTTCGGTGTTTACGCTGTCACAGAAGCATTTATTAATATTTTTAAACTTTGTGTATTGTTACCTTTGAGAGATAAAATGTAGATTGAACTGTGCTATTATTCATCACAATTACATTCACATAAACGTATTGATAAGTATTGGTAAATTAATACCTGCCAGTTTTTCTCTCAAGTCAGTAATATTCTCTCTGTATGTCAATTTTAGAGGCAGTCAGAAATGTAAAATTGAGTGTAAAATGTCAGTCATCTGTAAAATGTCTTTCTCAAGTCAATGTCATATTTAAAATGAACAGCTCGATTCCTAACTCACATATTTTAGAGAATTCAAACTGGCCAGACTAGCTTCCAAACATTTTCCTCCTCTAAAGATCCAAAATACTTTTTGAGCTGCTGAATAGAACAAGTGAGTGAACTGCTCAAATTTCTGAAATATATCATACAGTGACACTTGAAATGATTATGAACACACATTCACACATGCACTCGTACGAATATACACAAACCCCAAGTCCGCCTTTATACTCCTGGAGTTGGAGGTAGCTGCACACACCCAGTCGAATAAATACAGGCAACAAAACACCACTGAATGGGTGCGTGTGTGCGTGCGTGTGCGTGCGTGTGTGCGTGTGTGTGTGTGTGGCTATTTGCATTTGGCACACATTCAGTCCAAAGTATGCAAATAGACTCACAATGACATTTGCTTCTTTTTCCTACGATATTGCAGTCCTTCCATAAAGTCAACAAAAGGCTCTATTGGATGTTGTTGCCCCCGTGCGTGCGTGCGTGCGTGTGCGCGCGTAAGCGTTGTGCCTCTCATGCACCTGCCAGGTGCTTCCATCGCTTTAAGTCGGCGCCACGTGGGCCACGCCCCTGCTCCACAAATCACATGAAAGGCTCGGCCTCGGTGCGAATTGCTCGCTCAAAGGCAACTTTGATGTTTGAAAATGGAGATGGGTGTCTTTGAAAGACAGGCCTGCGGGTGTATCAGTGCCAGGGGAGGGCGTGTGCTGGGTGCTTTCCTGACTGTTAATGCCTTGCGCTGCGACTGTCTGATGAACTGCATAACCTGGAGACATGGTGGCCTGCACACACTCCTGACTTCTCTTTGTCTTTTTGTAGGTAACACTCACTCATACACAGAGATGCGAAAAAGATGATTTTATACAGTATAAACGAACCAAGCAGTTGATTAGCTGGCTGCCGGTGATTCTACTTATTGACTCTACTACTTGGTCCCAGTGATAAGTAAGAAAGCCAATTTTATCTCAAAATTTTATTCTAACACATTTTGAATAAATGTTACATTTTCACTGCAATTTAACTCGATAATTATTCTTAATCCCGTTTCTACTACCAAAAGAGGGAGGACAAGAGATAGTCAAAGTGAAAGAGTGTAAATGTTCTCTTTAAGCCAGCTGATGTCTGTGAAAGCCACAATAGCTTCAGGCTGAAGTGCCCTCTCTTTTTCCACTCAGACAAAAATTTCCACCCTATATTTGCTGACGCCAGATAGATCACCCAGACACACTATGAATTACCAAATTATTTACAGAGGCCTAAGACAACACTATGAATTCATTGCGATCATGCAAGTATGCCGCCAAGGAAGACGTTTTGTGAGAATGCCCCAGACGCGCCGCCAACGCCACTGCTCGCCTCCCTCCTTTCTCCCCTCGAGCCGCTAAATGCACCAGCCAAGCGTCTTTCCTGTTTACCTACCTACGAGGGGAAGTAAAATGCTCGCTCTGTGTGTCCTCGCTCTTCCATATTTACTCGGACCCACACAGGAGGGACCCATTACAAGCTTTCAGGCATAATTCAATAAAAGTTCCGATCTGCATTTAGAAAAATAAATGGCCCATGAGTGAGGGAATATTTTCTCCTCGGCTGCATTATGACAATAAACCGTTTTCTCTCGCCCAGCCATCGGGCACAGGGGTGAAGTGCAGTGTGTGTGTGTGTGTGTGTGTTGATGTGTGTGTGGCGCGGCTAAGCACCTGCTGGTTACTGGAAAGGACTTTGTGTACCACTACCATGTGGTTTGGATGTTTATTTCTTCCGACTTTATTGGTTTGGAACAGTGAGCAAATAATAGGTGAAGCAAGGTCTTTTATGTCATTCCAGGAGTACAGAAGGTGGTAATCCTGTGTGGGTAAACACAGAGGGAAGCCTCGGCATGTAAAACCATAGCGGAAATATCACAGATGAAGAGAGGCCCATTCTTTGTAACCCCACTTCTAGTGCCAGTGTGAAAGTGACACATTGCGCGTTTGCCTGCTCGCACCGCGGAAAAAGTCACACATTTTATATTTCACACGTCACTTTAACTCAATTGTCATGAGTAGCGAGGAGCAAATGCATGATATTGTGCAGGAGATAGTATGCAGCGAGAAGCCGTTTCACACTTTTTACCGATGCTGTATTTATGTATGTGACAGCAACAGCAGCTCTTTCCTTTCCCACAGCACCACTTTTCGCTCGATGCCTTCAACTTCAACACATATATGCCCAGACAAACACAACAACCCATTCACGTTTAAAAGTTTGATCCACTATATCACAGCAAAAGCTGTATTGCGTTAATAGAATGTCACTGGAGCCCATTGCAGCTATTGTGCTTCACAAGCACCAGTGGAAAAGGCAAAAAGAAAAAAAATAAAGCCTGGCAAAAAAGCTCATCTTATATCCTCCAGAAGACAGTGTCATAACACACATCACAGAGCGGCAGCACAAAAGCAAGCTGATTGCTCTGAAGCATGCTACGGGCCCTATTGTGTTGGTCGGGAATCCGGGTGCATTTGGCACTCTTTGCTCTTCTTTGCCTGCCTCAACTTGCCTCCCTGAAGGCCTGCCTGCCCTTCTGTGGCACTGGCACTGCCTCCTCTGCAAACGCACGCGCGCACACATTTTAGCAGATACACGCAATGAGTGTTATCATCTTATCAGAAAAGGAAGGCTGCGCTCTCTGCTCAAGCAGTCTCATGTAGCAACTTCCGTCAACGAGAGGGGGATTTTCACACTGCTCTCGTCCCCCCGAGACGAATGCTGCGTCTGCCCGAGGGACCGGAGCGCTGTGGCGAGGAAGGGGGGAGATAGCGATGAAAAAAGATGGCAGAATGTTTGAAAAGATAAAAGTTTGCCGTTTTGCACATATCCTGCACGATGATGAAAATGTGGTATATTCCCAAAGACGACCAAAAGGCTTATGTAAACGAGCTACCAGTTGTGTAACGTCTGCGTGCGGCGTGCACGGACTCATTTAGGCCCAGACGAGACAGCCACAATCACCAACCAAGGGGAACGACCACATCCTTCAGGGTCAGCCTCAAAACAAGAACTTTGATTTGCACCAGTCGCGATACCTAAACGTGTGATTGGTGGCAATGGGTGCACCGAGCCGCGTACTGCTGCGGTGATCCACTCTGGGCTGTGCGTTGGTGCGAGTGCAAAACAAAACAAAAAGGGAAGTAGACGAAAAAGAGGCGGAAAGACTGGCTGGGTGGCAACAAGGCTGTTAGTGGCTCAGGAGGAAGAGAAAGACAGGTGTGCATGACTTTACTCAACACATGTTGAAACCTTGTTGAAACGGAAGTTTGCTCACAAGCTTCAACTGTTGCTCCACTTTAACAATTTAACAAACTTTGGATCGTGTCCCACAGCTGAGCTTTTGATGAACGGACTGAACATTCGACACGGGCTTTTTGTGCAAATTAAATTGAATGTCTTCAAAATAGCACGCCGATATATTTCCCATTATTCACGCCAGCCAGCTACTCACTTTACATTTCGGACATAGCTTTCATTTCAATGTGTGATTCATTCAGTCCACTTCAATTGTAGCCTTTTATCTGTAGCCTATCAAGTCCATTTATATTGCAAATACAAATATTTACACTTCAGATATACTTGGTGCAGACTTGGGTTCGGGCCAAAGCACGTATTGCCCTTTGCTGTGCAGATAGAGTTTCAGTTTGTCCCTGAAAAAGCACCCAGCCCTTTACTAGAAAAGAGCTTGTGTTTAATGTGCCTTCGTTTGGAAGGGGGGCACGTTTCTTTATTTCCATGGAGACAAACACCCATAGAGGGAACAAGTGGAGGATGAAGGAAGGATATAGGTCATGGTAGTTGATCAGAGAGCTGCGGGCCAATACTGTCTCCATGTTGGGTTGATACTTTGTGGCGGGAAAGTTGGCCACAACTCAATCAGGTTTTCCTGTTAATACGTTGTGCATTCAAACGCCGTGGCGGGCCGATGTTGTGAAAAACAACTTTTCGCAGCTCCACCACTAAACGCAGTATAGCGCAGAAGCTTCTAGGGAAGTCGTTTTGCCATCAAGATAAAACACAATTAGGAAATATAACACTCACAACACACACCCATTCCTTCTCAGTACATTATTAATACCAGACATTTTATATCAAGCATTTTATTTGTTCTTCATAGACTTCCATAATGCTTTCAGATGATTCAGAAAGGAGGCTAGTAAATCTACAGCATCCATTTCTACTTGGCTACATATTGAGCGCCGCTGTTTAGGCCTCATGTGTGCACTGGCCCCTGTCTCCCAGCTCTATCTTGTGGTTATGATATCATAGCAAAAAAAACAGGGCATTCTCTCCTAAGTGCACCCTGACACATAAAATATTCATCCGACCACAAAAACCCCTCTGAAATGGGGCTGCAGTGGCTCTCCGGCACCCCTCTGGCCTTGCAGAGTAGAAGTCAAACGACAGCGGTCGCTCCAGACGCGCTTCTACGACTGAGGTCAACAAGCCAAAGAGACGGCATTAACCTGAACGTGGAGGTTAACTGGGAGATACGGGTCGGACGCATACGCCCAAAAATTCCGTTTAGTATCAAGGAGCAAAAGTTCAACAATACGAAGCAAAGAAAATAACCGACCATTAGAGTAAAGTGTTTTTAGGAAAATGAGTGAATGAGTCAAAGCGTGCTGTCCTCCGCACTCAATTCAACTCAACTGGGACGTATCCAGGTTGGGCGAGAGCGTTTCAGCAAACATTTGAGAAGGTGAGGAAGAGCGTTTAACGCTTCCTCTCGCTTGATCAGAGGTGTTAACAGCATCTGTGGGCCCCGTGTTAATGAGCTCCAGGCGTCATTCTAATGAAGCCGCTATTACACCCCCCCCCCCCAAAAAAAATAACCCTCTCACCCTACTATAACCTTCCTCTGGAAGCAGTCTTCAAGTGCGTGAGTGTGCTTGTGGCCAGCTTGAATGATCACTAAAGAGGCACACTATTCCTCTTGCGGCCTTCGAAAAACTGGCCAATTATCATTTTTTTCCCTGCCGGTCGGCCTTTTTTTTTTTTTCTCCAGGCAGTGATCGGTGGGATGTATCATTTCCCTGACCTGATCCTTTTGAGGTGGTGTAAATCTCTTAATAACTACACAAGGACACATATAGGGGCTATATTTGGAGGCTTTCCTCGCCTGGCAGCCCCCAGACCAGACAGTAGCCTCAGTGTGGGCGACTGACTGCGTGCATGTTTGTGTGTGTGTGTGTGTGTGTGTGTCATAATGTGAGTGTGAGAGGGGAAATAAGGGGGGGGGGTCTGACTTTCATTCGTTCCTTCCGTGGTTGAAAAAAGAAGTGGACTGCATGTGAATAAAACATAAACTTATGTGAATACAAGTATTGCTTCATCAGCTAATCAGTCTTTTGCTTCACCCAAAAGTTGGGTCGAATGAATAAACCACGCAAAAAAAAATGTGGGTAGCCTCGTTTTATAATTGAGTGTGACGGTGTGTTGTTCAAAACAGGGGTTTGCACTGGTCACTTTTTACCAATTTCTTTTTTTTTTAAACTCGGCCCATGCATTAATTTTCTAGAACATTTGCCAATCTCACACCAAACAGAGACACACAATCTTCACACTTAATTTACACATATGGTCAATGTCAGAAGCTTTTTTTTTTTTCTCACAAGCACAGGAAGAAAGTGCAAAATCTACACAGAGAGCTCATCACCCTCTCGACTGTGAGGCCAATTTGTTCAGTATTATTTAACCATGCTGTCCTCCCCTAAATTCCTCAGAATCTTCATCCTTATCTCTTCATCACACCAAGACGTTTTGCCAATATAAAGCTACCGGCTTTGTGCGCACTCCCGTTTCTGTTCCAGCATGACTGTCGCATTGCACAAAGCAAGGCTCATAAAGGCATGGTTGGATGTGTTTGGTGCGGAAGAATTTGATCAGGCACCCTCGTCTAACATTGGCCAACTCATAGCCGGCAAAAAAATGATGACAAAGAACTTCCAGGAGATTGGAAGACAACAGCAACAAACGAATTTCTCTTCCTAAGGGCCAGTTGTGCCGCCATTTTGTCCATATAGTGTAACCGAGTGTGTTCCCCTGCATGTTCCTTGGGAATGGCACAGGCTGGCCCGGTGGGCGGAATAACATCCCAAAAAATAAACACAACTGCTGTGTCTGCTCAGACAGATGAGTCATTAGTGTGTCTCTCGTTTACACACGCGCACTTTTTGTTGCTGGGCCATCGGAGCTGACGTATAAAAGATGGCCAGCATGCACTTCAGATGATATTATATGAAAACACACACACACACACACACCAGTAGAGTGTGTGTCTTCTTGCATACGTGAGTTGTAGGTGGTGGGGGATACCGAGGTTGAAATTTCTATACTGTTGGTAAAGAGAGGATGGAGGGGAGGCGGTGGGCACAACCAAATGGACAGTGCGGTAAACGAGAGGAAACTTTACCCATGGGTCAGCCTCCAAGTGAAGATATATTGCCCATGGGTCAGGGAGAGAAAGGACGGGCAAAATCCATATTGCTCCGTCTGCCTTGCCCCCTTTATATAGTGATAAAATATTCAAATCCAGCCATTACTTCACATTAGGGTAGTCTGCAGAGATGCCAATGAGAAAACCACAGAATGTATACATGCCGGTTCACACACACAGTTTTGGTGCATTGATAGTTACATTAAAATCTCTTCCTCCCATTAGAGGGAATAACCCTCATCCGGACTCGGACATTTAAGGTGTGTCCAGATAAATGTAAAGTGTGTGGTGTGTGTACATGTGAGCGGACATGTGAGTGTCCACATAAAAGCCACGATAAGAGGTTTATTTGTTTATTTATTTATTTTAATTGTGAACATTAAGGCAAAAGGGGCTGGGTTCATCTTCTGGGGTCTACGTGAAGGTTGCTAAAAGTGAGCTCATGTTCACACAAACACAAAATACTGATGACTGCATGCTCTTCGAGCTCTGCGCGGGAGTTTCCCGATGACTAAGTGCTGCGTCGGTCGAAGCTGGATTTGTGTTCGGTCAATATTTCTTGCTCTGACAATTCAAGGAAAATAACATTTACAACAAATAATTTCTCGCACTTTTACTGTTGTTATCTGTGCATGACACGACAGCAGGTGCGGCTCGGGTATCGCTTGAGTCTCGCCCATGTATTTCAAGGTCTGCCAGCGTTCTTAACAATATTTTCGCATTTGGAGGTTGAAAACAGGAGGTTACATTGGCCCCTTGTATAACGTCATCCCGGGTGACTGTGAAAAAAAAGAAATAAAATAAAAACAGGAAGCAACAGCGGTCCTTGCAGTCCAAATCATTGGCACGCGATGCACATTTCATTGTTACGTTCTGATGTTTTGTGAACAATCTTTTTTCTGTGTCATTTTTCTAAATGTGATTGTTGCAATAACATTTTTTTCACTGTTGTTTATCTTTTAGGGCACAGAGTGAAGATGGAAGATTCGCAGAAGCAATTTTCGGACAGGCTGTCTGAGATCGAGCGCTACCAGCGAACCATGCGAATAGGTCCAGTGAACAATAATCCTCGGCCTCTTCCCCAAAGCCACCTCAGCACCACACCAGGTGAGCATGTGTCACATGATCAGTTGCATCTACCTACAGTATAAAACAACCCATCATGTGAACGTCATTTTTTTTAGTTGGCCTTCTAAAGAACCAAGTGGGTGCGACTGGCACATACTTGAGCCCCAATAATTCTTCCTGGCCACACGCATTTGGTGTGACCTGACCATCAACCATGGAAAACTATCAGAACAGTGCTAGAATTTTAGTCTTTTGTCTTGTCTCACAAATCTCCGTTCAAAAAGTGCATAAGTAGTAGTAGTGCATCGAAGGATTCTTATTGAAATATTCCACTGTACTGAACATTGGAAAGGGGTTATTTGTGTACCCCACATTTTTTTTTGTCTGAAAGGAAGTCCATGTAACCTCTGTCCCCACATGCCCTGCATTGGTGGGTCCAAGGCCCCACAGCGTGCATCGCTGCGGCCAGGTGCTGCGGCGGATGCTGCCAGCCCCAACTTGGCGTGGGTGCAGAAGTTGGCCTCTGCACTCCACACACGACAGCCTCAGGAATGTAACAGCTGCCCGCTACCTTGGCAATCACGTCACTCTCAGACTGGCTGAATACTGGGCTGGGGGGGGCGGGGTGGCTGTAAGGAGCAGCGGGGTAGTGGGCTTGGACTCAGACTTAGGTGGTGTGATGTGTGCGTGGGCGATGGCTGCAGTGAAGATGAGTGTTCGTTTCGTTCTCTGTCATATGTCAGAGACTTTTTAACAAGATTCCATGTCTGGATTCACGCAGACTAAACACACACAGCTTGCTCCCACCCACTCTTTAGTTCTCATGATGGCTAATGAATCTCATTACCTTCGTATCAGCACGTTGCTGTGTTCGGGGCCACTTGTTTGTGAGCCCGAGACCGTGCGTGGGTGCATTGGCTGCAGTATTATCAGTGTGTATCACAACCATTCACCACTGTTTGGCCTTGGGCTCAGCTTACCCAGCACTGAGTCACCAGAATGGACCTGTAGGCTCTACAGTATCTACCAGCTGACTAAGGACAACACGGAGACTTTTACATAGCTCCCACATGTTCCAAACTCACTGTTGATGGCAATGAAAACAGCCAGCAATTATTGTATCTTAATCTGTCTCTCTGAAAAAAAGAGTCATGTATTGTTTGTTTTCTTCACGAATGCCATTTCTGTATTTAAGTTCAATGTCACACTCTGGCACTTCTGTTTAGAGTATTGTCAATTGTAAAAGTGGAGCAATGTTTATTTTCACGATAAGGTGCTGGCTGCAATAACAATAATAATAATAATAATGTAATAACAATATTAATATGATAATAATAATAAAAAATTATAATAATATATGTCTACTATGCTGTCTGCAAAAAATAAAATACAATACACAGTCACATTTCAATTATTCGTGTTGACTGTGAAATGGGAGGCCATCTCATAACTCAAGAGAGACATAGAGCATCGCTTATCTTTTCTGCTTCACACCAGAATTAGTTCAGGAATTAGATCATAAGAGTCTTGTGAAGAGGCTTGTGGGCATTGTGATGTTGCAACTCACACACGCACTGTATACACACTTGAGCAGACTCAACACATTATCGTGATTAGAACCTAACAGGGTGGGTAAAGGCCTTTGTGTTGCCAATGGCTGGAGGCCTTTAACAGGAGGCGTGTGTGAAAAAGAGAGAAAGGGATCGGCAGTACAACCCACACACCTTAATATGTGGTATTAGCGTCTTGATGGCTTACCACAGGGCAAGTGCTGTAAAAATAATGAAATAACAGACATGCGGCCTCCCTTCTTGTCCATAAGAACTTTCACACCGCATTTGTGGTAGTAATAAACTTACAGCTGGAATAGATACATTCGCCTATCCCTCTCGGACAGAACTCATCAAAGTGTGGGTTGTTCGTTAACATAATTAGAATTGTTGCCATATAAATGCTTTCAATCAAAAGAGGTGTGGGCGTTGAGTCTCAGGTGTTAAAATTCACACCTTGGTTGCGGGTGCTGGCATTTATATATTTATTTTTGAATATGAACCAGGCAAAAGAGCATGAAGACACACTACTTGAAGGCTTCATGCACAGGCAGCAGTTTTGCAGGTTCAAACAAAAGACTCCTGTTTTCATCAAACCCATTTAGACGAGGTGTTTACACATAAACAGACAAAACTGCAGTCAGCCACTCTTGTAATGTGCCGATCCGGTGCTTTTAATCCGGCTAGTTTGAATCATCACTCGCTCATCAACACAAGGCAAAACCTCACCATTACAACAGCTGGAGCATTGCGACAAACCAAGACAGCATGGTGGCGTCTATGCCTAAAGTCACCTTGCATAATTTCCTTGCCTGAAATATTTGTTTCTCTTTGCTGTGAAATAGTGGCTCACGTTTGTTGTCAGCAGATCTCGAGCATCTGCTCAACACACTGGACTCACACACACAAAATTGCCCCACAGGCCCGATGAAGAACGAGTCACACGTACACAGTTTCATGCCAGTAATGCAAATTCTTCACAAGTGTCCCAGACAGGCAGGGTAATTAAGAGCTCATTACGGTGCAAGCAGTAACAGGATTCCTGCACTTTGGCAGACGTTGCGTTCACTGCTTGTTTTTGTTCTTTTGTGGTTACAGGTAAGCCTGCTAGACATGTAGCTCATTCCCAGCAAACTGCGGAGGGAGTGTTTGTGTGCGTGCGGTTAAAAATTCAGGGTTTGACTCGTGCAGTCAAGCAGATCTGACGCTTGAGAGCTCTAAATTGTTATTCTAGATCGTCTGTGTGTGCACTGCATGTGTCTGTGGGTGGCAACTTGCTGTCTTCCTGTGATATAGAACGTGTTAATCCTTTTGCATCTAACCATGACCTCGCCTTCTTATATAGACACTTTCGTCACTTAAAGAGCAACAGTAATGACACTTTGAGCAACAAAATGTTTTGGAGATTTGGAACTCAACTGTTTTTAAGCAACATAATATTCACGATGTCATCAGAGTCTTTAAAAAAAAATAACAAAAACAGGCCACGTCTCACTCGAAGTTAACCACTGCAATATCCCGAAATAAATCCCAACTACTGCTTAAATAAACAAACAAGGCAATGTGATTTTCATCATTTTGGAAATGATTCCAGTTTTGTCTTTCATGCAAAATCCAGCCAAAACGCAACATGCTTGTGGCGCGGCTTCTAATGATCACAAAGGAGTTTTTTTCAACATTTTTTTTAACAACAGGAAGCAAAGGTAGTATCACTTGACATATTTTTCCTCCAGCCCCTCTGCGTGTATGTGTGTGTTCCGCTCTGAAGTAGAGTCTCAGATCCGTTCAGCCAGTCACTCGCTTTGATAAGAACTTGAAAATGTGTGTTTTTGCCCCAATGAGCACTCCGGATGATGATGTTGATAAAATCAGTGATGGAACAAGGCAGAAATTATCAACCTCAATTTGTAGCGTTCCAAATTCTTTTGCACTGTCTCCATTAATGAGACTCGGGGCAAATTCCCGGACTTCCTCCTGTTCCACGGAACACATCTGTTACAGCTGTGCCTTCTTGTTCTATGAGCCCAAACTATTACCTCTGGACTGGGCTTACGAAAATCCTGTTTGATGGAGGACCAGCCTAACATAACCAGGCCCCTCCTGCCTCGTCCACACTGACCACAGTGTTTACTCCACATAAACAAGCCGACTGGCCCCCCAAGTTCGAGGTGGCGTTCTGCTACCATCGCAGCCAAGAGTATCTGAGTAATTCCCACATCCAGAGTGACATGATCAGCCAATTAGGTGCATGAGCGAGACAGGACATTTGCACCGTCAGGTAGCTATGGCGTGGACTTTAAAGTGTAGCCGTCACCCTCTAAGAAGATTGGTGCCAAACCTCAGCAGGAAGCTGTTCTTCCAAGGCCAACGCAACCAAACCAGTCCTTAAAACACGACACTATTTATACAATATGCCAATGGCCGCCATGAAGTTTATTTGTTATGGTGCCTGTAAGCTTCTCTTGTGGTTACCCTCTCTTTTTGACCCTGAAACCAATACTTTGAACTGAAAATGTTTCAAGAAAAACAAGTTAGATGTGTAAAAAAAAAAAATAAAAATGGAGAAGTGAGAGCAAGTTGTATTTTACCGGGCTCTATTGTTTGTGTAAATTTTGCATCAGAGTTAGGCTTAGTTTTACATTTATGCAATTATAGAAACTACATGTGCACCATGAACAGTCTCTATTGAGTCTGGGGGAAAGAGGAAGTGTGGGCGGGGGTGGTGGTGGTGGGGTGACAAGCCCTCGAGAAGAGCTTCAAAATTTTCAGCCCATGTGTTTGTTTTTGCTCACGTTATAATTGAGGGCTCAAAAGACATATCAAATGTCCAACATAGCTGAGCCAAGGCCATGTTCCTCACATCTCGAGCACGCTCTCTATCCTCTCCCTGCTCTCGTTGGCGTCTTTCTTTCTCACTGGCTCGCGCTCTCGCATTCTCTCCCTGTTGCGACGCCTAAGGCCTAAGTGAAACAGGAAGCCAGCACAAGGGCCCGCTTTGACTGTTTCTCAATGACACGCTTCATTTCGGCGAGCGCATTACATCTGAAAGGCGTCGCGGAACCCAAAGTCACGAGGACGGACGCCATTTTGGCTCAAAGGTCTTCCCGGCCACTGCGCATTAAACTTCAAAAAGTAGCTTGTTGTTATTTATGTCCTCCTCAAAACGACACCCCAAAGCTGGCTATTAGCGATATAGCCGCCTCGTTCGCAGCTTCACCCGTTCCCCCAACTCCACCCAGGGGTGGGCCTTTTTATTAACAGGGGTAATCTGTGCTTCTGGTATTGATGTTGTCTGCTGGCCAATCAAAATATTTGAAGGAAATGTTTATTTTCTTGAGCAAATCACACCAGCTGCTTGCAAGTCCGTCTGAATAAGGCCATTTATATGTAAGAATTTGCCATTGTGAGCCAGAGTGCAGGACCTCTCGGGGACTGAGTGCTGATTTGGTCCTTTGCAGAGGAAGTGAAGGGGAAGCGTGGATCCTACACATGCTGTGCCCAGTGTGGCTATAGGTGAACATTAGGTTCCATCCCCGACTTGCTTTTGGCATCCACATTTGCCCTAATTGACAAAACAGCGACTTGACTCATTTGCAGTAGCAAGACATGACACCACGTGGCTCGACTTTAGAGACATCATTTCAGCTAGATATTTTGAACAATTATGCGGAAGAGTTTGGGTATGGCCATTTTCTGTTGCATCATGACTGTACCCCCGCATACAAAAGCTCCCGAAAGGCACGCGTGACTGAGCGTGAAAGAACTTAGATCATGCATCACAACACCTTTAAGGAGCTCTGGGTTAGTCTAGAACAGAGATGGTGAGCCGGAACTTCTGATTCAACATCAATGAACTCTGACCTCACAAACGTTCTCCTGGATTAACGACAACACAAAAAAAATCCCATTGGCATCCTCAAACATCTGGTAAAAGTCTTTGAAGGAAGACCATTCCACCTTTTTCCCCACCTGTGGGTGTAATGGCTTAACTCTATTGTCCATATAATGTATCAGTTGCGTGTCAAAGACATGTTGACTGGCCCATGCGTGCCCATGTGTTGAGTTTTTTGTAGAAGTGAGTGCGAGCTGACTTGAGTCAAGCGCATCATTTCAGACCAAGAGCAAACAGAGCCTGTTTGTGTCAGCCCTTTTGCGGTGTGACCGTTGAGTGCGAAGCAGGGTCCCACGCGCTGGGCCAGCAGCTCCTCGACCTTCGCTTGCTTCTTGACAACTTTACTGGCTGGGTTGCTGCTGCCTTTCACAAGTCTCCACTGCCCCATCATTGTCTCTCGCCTGCAAGACCCCAAAATATCTGCCAAGCAGCCATCAGGCATGTTTTCTCCAAGGCTGCTCTCACTCTGGTGAGAAAATCGGCCGTCACTGCCCACTGCTCAGTCAGCAGAGGCCAGCCTGTGACAGGAAGACACGTCTGCAAATGCCAAGACAGTTTGACGGGTTTGTCCTGAAGGTTTTTTCTGGACTCAGTTTTATTTATATTGCTCAGGTGGTGACTTCCTCACCCTGCACATATGCCACCTCCACACGGTTCTGCATGCCCGCCACAAAATACTGAAAGTACAATTTTGTGCCTTTTATGTCCAAAAATATTCACGCAATGTGTGTTTTTCAGCAGCCCTGTGGCAAGATCAGATGGACACCCCTTCTTTGAAGACATGCAAGGTGGAGGAGGACCTCAGACCATGGCCAGGTGAGACTTTGCCAAGACCTGTCATCTCTATTGGTTTTACTATACAGAATTTTTCCATTTTCCTCACAAAATGGATGACTCTTCCAGACTTTATTCGAATGTAAAGCGTGCCGTGTGTTTTTGTCTGCAGTTCATACGGTACACTGCATAAGCATGTGCATGTGTGGTTCATTTATTACTCATGAGGTAAAGTCTATTTAATAAGCAGTACGGTGAGTTGAGGTTTGTGCTGAGAAACAGATCTGTTTACTCAGCTCAGGAGCATCGCTTATCAAAGCAGAGATTTGAAAATAAAATCGTAGTCTGTCCGACTCTGAGAATAATCATAAAGTACAGTAGAGACTGGGGAAAGGCGGGCACAACACAGGGTGTGCCATTCTGACAATTTTAGAGTCTGTTTCATTGTGCCCGTAGGGCGCTTGAACAGCCCGGAACATTCCTAGGACGCCACCACCCTGCTTGACTTTCTTCATCTTCATCTTTCCCCTCCCACTCCTTCTTTCTTTCATTTGTTTCTTGGCAATTTGGGTTTTCTCAGTTGTCAAATGGCCCTCTTATTCTCCTATTTGTCCCGAACAACCACAAACCACCACGCCACACAGCATGCACTGAGTCATCTACACACACTATGATGAGTACGCACGCAAAATGCGCGCATTGACCCAGTAACATTTCTTTGCCTATGATCAATTTTGCCATTCTTGTGTCAATACAAAGACAAGGAATATTTTCGTGTGTAACATTTGTGTACGTTTGTGGTTTGAGAACATTAACAAAATCCTGTTCCTCGTTCACTCCTGCTACAGAATCTTCTTTAATTTTAGAAAAGCTCGTTTTTCAAACCATTCCATCAATGTTGGAAGCATAAACTATAATTAGCGAAAAGGGTCTGTTGGGCTAATTAATTTGGATACAATGGCAACAAACGAGGATGGAGACCAAACCTTGAATGATTAATTAATAAACACTTTTTTTGCGTGTCGCATGGTGACATGCAGAAGAGGTAAATAACATTTGCGTTCAACGTGATGCATTGACCTCAAAGCATTACAACTTAAATAAACAACTGGAAATCATCTGCATTCACTTGAGTCTGCTGGGTTTTCTTTTTTTTTTTTTTTGCTTGTACAGCAGAAGCACGGCGGCAGCACTATGTCATCCACACCCAGTTATCAGCATTAATTGCATGTATTATGGCATACAAGTTTCTCGTTACCTAAACCAGTTATTCAAAGAGAACCTGTTAACCTCAGAGGGGCCTACTTTAAGAAAACCTCAGTGCAGTACACAAGTTTGTCGTCGTATGTTAAGGAAGGTATGAGGAAAAAGATCTGAAAATGATTCCCGGTGCAGCCCATTTCTTTCCCTTTGCTCATTTGCCTGAGGCAACATTGCCTGTGCGCTGGTCGTCACAGTTTGCATCAAGCCTATGTAAACATTTCACAGGTGAGCACCTGGATTTGCATCTCTTCTTAACTAACCACCTCGCGCATGCACAGTCACACACACGTATACGCGATTGTGCACGATCCCACGGCGAGACGTGGTCGTTTCAAACTTGCCCTTGTGTTAACAAGCAAAATCCGTTTTCCTCATAAGCAAATGAGTCAAACCTCCTATCCAATCTGGGTTACACGCTTCACTGTGGACTAGTGGTCTTTTTGAGCTAAGCAAAAATGAGGCAAAGGACTCCACCCCAGAATTAAATAAGTGTGTGCCGCTCCGCTTCAGAGGGAGAGGAGGAAAGAGAGCAACGGAACACTGTGTTCTTATAAAAAAAAAAATAAAGTTCTGGTTCCCTGCTACTCGCTTTGTAGCCTGTGAACATCACAGACTTTGGACCGTGCCAAGCGAGCCCTCTGGGGTCCATCTCCTCTCCTGTCCTTGCAAACACATTTCAGATGAGCCTAATGGAGATCATGTGTGGTTTGGGGATGCGGAGGTTACAAGCAGCTACTACTAGTTTCAGTTTTTCTCTGCCAACGATACACCACAGTTACCACAGCCACAACAGTGAGGCCTGTACTTATGATGGGTGGGGGCAGGAAAGTATGCAGCGTGGTTGGGAGAGAGAGAAAACAGACTGCAAAAAGTTTGCTTCTGCATTCCAAAACAGTTTATGTAGCCCTTTCCTCTAGAGGGAGCTACTGTACTACTGAGAGTTTTGGGTGGTAGCGAGCTCCTCTTGGACTCCAGCCAAGAGCTTGGAGACTGCACAAGCCCATTAAGATGTTGTGATATGTGTCCAGTCCAGTTTCCCCTGAAAGTACACAGGAGTCGATCCCCACCGCAGTTTAGCCGACACGTTTCCACCAACTCCAATCAAGTGGGGATCATGTGCGAGAAGGGCCGCGCCGCCACCCCACGCCACACAAGCCCTCCCCTTGCTGAAGGACTGCACCCTGAGACCTAAAAATAGCACAGACACAAGACGATGAAGAGAGACAGACAGAGAGAAAGAGACAGACAGAGTTCTTTTGGGAGTCCGGTAGGAATTAGTGTGCCGACTCCACTTCACCCGAATCAACAGCAGCTGAAGGCTCGAATTTTCCTTGCGTGAAATCAGATATGAACTCCAGCGCCTGGTAGACTCTGGAAAAAGAAACAACCCCCACCACCACCACTAGACTCCGTCATCCCCAAAAGAAGACCAAAAAAAAAAAAGCGCACAGCAGGACCAATGGAAAGTGTAAAGGAATATTTTTTTAAGTTGAAAATGGACCCCAGTTCTCCAGACATCGGGAAAAGACATTTGAACAAGACTGTGGCACGCAAGTTTGGCATTTTCCCCCTCAGGGCTGTAGCATGCAACTGCTTGCTTCACTGATACAAGATCCTTTTTTTCTGCCATCCAAATCCATATTTTACACTTGCAGTCATGTGGGCATGTTGGACACATGAAAGCCACAAGCAGCTAAACAAATGGACTCGTGTGTGTGTGTGTGTGTGTGTGTGCGTGCGTGTCTATGTAAGCAGCAGGTGTCACCAGGTATGAGGAACTCTATTATAAGCCTCAACTGGATTCAGGGCGTTTACGGTTATGGCTTATGGCCATATTGCCTCCATCCAAAATCTGTCAGAATTGTGCAGCATGGCAAGTGAACACACGCGACAAGTCAGGCAAAGCCATGTGCTCGCTTCAGCTGCATGTAGACTGGCGCGACTGATACGCTGCCTGAGCTCAGGATGTGAGGTTGATATGATCTTACGCTATAGGAGCTCTGCTTCTTTTTCATGTTTTCGCTTGAATAAATATTAGCATGTGTTCAGTCAGACTGCGGTCTTTACTTGGAGGATTTATCTGAGGTTAACACAGGACACCTCTGACAGGTCTGACACACATTCATTCTTAACTATATCCATAAATGTTTTCTTTGTTCCCGGACTTCCCCTTTTCCTTTGCCTTTGTTGTCTTCATGTCTGCATCTTGTGTACAATTTATGATGAGTTACACAACAACAGTTCAACAAGTTGCCTGTGTTTGTACAAAGCACACGTCAGGGCTGACTGACAAAGCTTCTTTTCATCGCGCTGGCAAAACCGGAATATTTTTCTGATTTCTGTTTTCATAAGAACGATAGGTGGGATGTGGTGAGAGGGTCTCTTGTGTTCACTCATGTTCATGAGGTGGTGGGAAGATGAAGATGACCATTTTTAAGATCATTGCCAAGAAAACATTTCTAATTGGGAGGCAAACAGTAGAGCCTTGAAAATCACAAGACAATGGTTACAGTGTCTCGAGCGCAGTCAAATATCGGGGCCACATCTTAATAGTTTTAAAATGAGATGGTGGGCGACTCAATACAAACCGGCAGGCGATGATATGAAGGAGTTTAGCTGATGCCAAGCCACTTTGTCTCATTCGAGAATCTTGGTCAAGCAGCTTTTCCTCAATTTTAGGTTGAATTCCAACTTGTTTAGATTTTAAAGATGTAGATTAGGGATCCGTCCACACATCCATGCAGATTTTAAAAATGTAGATTTGAGTCACTTTGGAGTAAAAAAACAAAATAAATTTACACCCTTCACCAGGGAGGTTTTCAAGTTGAATCTTAAACCTGGCTAGAGTTTTCTGCAACGTCCTTTTTGCTGTGTGGACAAAAACCAAAATACCCAAATCAATATTGTTCAAAAAATCATGAAAAAATAAATGCTTGGCAGACAGCTCTGTTCCCTCTTTCCAAAATGTTTTTTGACCCTCCGATGTTTGCTTCTGCCCATAGGGACAACTGATCTCTTCCAGCAGAGGACCACCTTCCCGTCTCCACTGACTGACCCTCGCTTCTCAGACCCCCGCATTCATTACCCAGGGGCCTTCCCTTACTCCACCAACACTTCCAGCACTGGCATTAGTGGCCTCAGCATGTCGGCCCCATCGAGATACCACACCTACCTGCCGCCTCCTTACTCAAACAACCAGAGCCAGAACTTCCAATCCAACTCCTACTTGTATTACGGCACCGGATCTGGATCCTACCAGTTCTCCATGGTGGCAAACACCGGGGGCGAGCGCTCCCCCACCCGTCTCCTCTCTTGCTCAGGGGCCTCGGGCACCGGTGGCGCCAACAGCCTGATGAACCCGGGCCTGAACACCCAGAGCGACGGCGTAGACGCTGACGGCAGCCACAGCAATTCCCCCACGGCCATGAGTGCATCGGGCCGTCTGGATGAATCCGTCTGGAGGCCTTACTGACTGGCTGACGCCTGGAATCCGATGATGCAGGAGGGGTGGAAAAGCAAAGAGAATGATGAACAAAATCCCGAACACTGAAAGAAATGAAACAAAAAAAAAGAGAGACACGATGCATGTTTCTCTTTTATTTCCGCGGCACTCGCTTATTAAGACTTTCTGCATTTGACGCTGACAAAACATCCACGCATTTTGTAAACCCCGCGTGAATTTTTGCACTGTGCTAAGATATGTACCCTTGAAGCCTATAAAAAGCCATATGAGCTGAGAGAAGCCATATAGTTAACAGCAAACGGTGGACAGACTCAGACTGAGTCAGCCCTCATGAGGGTGGAGGAGAGCAACCAGACTGAATGTTTGCCCCATGAGTGACTCAAACATCCCTCCAAGGCTTGGCTGCACTGCTGTAGCGATCAGTCTTTCTAAGCTTCCATTTGGAATTATGCAAAACACATGATGTCAAAAAAAAAAATGAAAACTCCCCCTGGTGTCATTCTATGCGTCTTCATATACTCAACAAGTCCTAATTTATGATCCAAATTGACACCTTGGCCTTGGTGATGCTGTATGCAGGCTGGCTTCAGCACAATGGACGTCCTCTGCTGTGACACCAGTGACTCAAGTTTGAGCATGACGGTGGACAATATTTGGAGGAATGTACAGAGGAGAGTTTGTTCTTTTTAATCCATGCAGGAATAAACCCTTAACTCTTTGCCTATTTTTTTTCCATGAAAGAGAAAAGTCTGGTGTTTTGAAACTGGTTTACTTTTTGATATTTATTTGAGCCAAATTCTGAGGAAATGTTTGCATATACCCCTGCATCCTTGAAGCATTTCTCTTCGTCCATCCTCTTATTTTATATATATATATATATATATATATATATATATAATTTTTTTTTTTTTACAGTATTTGCATATCAAGTTTTGTTGTTAAGTATACATTTGGAATTTGTGTAATATATTGCAACTAAATTATGAAAAAAACCCTGAAGCTTTAATGTTATTATTTTTGTCTTCCAATGTCGCTTTGATGCACTATAATTCGTTATTCTGTATGAACCACGCCCAACAGACTTTGTTAGTGAGATGGATAACTAAAGCCTTTTAATCTTTTAAATTTCACAAATTTGCCCTTTGCTTAATTTTTGCACTATCCAATTCGAACTCCCTCCCCCTATCCCCACCCCTTGAAATCTTTTCACACAAATCTAGACATGTGCTAGTTTTGTCCATGTTGGTGTACAGTACATATTTGATGAATTCACACATGTGCCACTCCTAATTTACACATCACAGATGTGTGTGAGTTTGTTCACACTTCCTCCCATAGTCACCCACGTGATCCTTCAATTGCTTAAGTTGGAAGAAGAGAGAGGTATGGCTTTGGGGGGGTCACAGCGGTGTCTTCTTACCAACACCAAAGGAAATGATGCCAAAGGAGAAAGCTGTTAACTGTTCACAGGCCCTTTGTTCTGGATAATCTGCAAGATCTTTGAAGCCCTTATGGCCCTCAATGTTACTTTTGGACTAATTTACAGATCGCTGTTGCCAGGGGCTCTTGACTCTGGGACTATTTCATACGCCCCCACAGTATCATCTTCTATGTATCAGGTATCTAGCTCAGAGAATAGCTTCCATAACATGAGTCATGACAAAAAAAATGCATTAGCTCCAAGTTATGCAATCATACAGGCCTAATTTGAGAGCGCTTGTCCTCAGGGTCACGGGTGAGGTGAAGGCTATCCCATCGGACTGTGGGCAAGAGGTGGGCGACACCATGGGCTGCTATTCACAGCCTTATTCCTCTTATTATGTCTCATTCCTGACTCCTTGTGCTGCAGAGAAAAAGCACATGCCTAACCCCCCTTTTCAATGTGGTTGATGACTTTTATTTTAGCAAAAACAAATATGCAGCTAGATAAACCAAAAAACAAACAACAACGCAAAAAAACTTTTTATACATGTAAAAAAAAAATGTGTGGTCAAAGTCTTGTCATTGTTAATGTAAAACTAGGAAGCCAAAGTGTACAAGTGAATTGTATTTTATTGTATATTGGCTTGCCGGACACATTACTACTTGTTTGTTTCTTTTCAAAAGAATTCCCATTTTCTTTCAATGTACCAAAAACCTTAACTTGCTTTCTCTGTTTTTATGCTCAAAGCATGTATACATCTGATGTTAATTTAAAGAATCCCTGTATGTATTATCATTCATGTTTCTGTATGAGTGCCTGTAAAGTTTGCAAATAATGTAGTTTTTAATAATTGTAATTAAAACAAATGTGTTATAATTTGTTTTTCAGACAATCCTACTATCTACTATAATATATAATATATATATATATATATAAATACAATAACTTTTTTACATATATATGCATATAACAATACATATACAGTATCAATATCATACAGCACATGCAAAAAGAGGGAGCGAGAGTTAGAGAGAGAGAGAGAAAGAGAGAGTGCAAAGAAAGTCTTGGAGTATTATGACAAGTGATCATGGGCCACTTTGAGGGAAATCCCACCCAAGTTTGTTTTTTGGATCAGTCTTAATGGACACATTCTTCAATATTATTTTCTTAGCTCTTAAACAATACCATCCAGCAATAGCTAAAATATTGAAATTCAATGCTGCCATGTCTGGATTGTGAGGCCTCATATAATTGAATACAGGAAGGTGTTTAAAGGAAAAATGTTAAACACGATGACAGGAGGTAAAATTCTCCTGCAGAAACAGACACCATAACGTTGGCTGAGGATAAACCAAAACATCATTAAGGTTTAGAGTAATAGAGCACATTCATGCCAGCACATTGGAACTCAAGCTAATTCTACAGCTTTTATCTTCTTTATCTGCACACATTGCATGCATGCCGCCACCACCATATCATGTCAAACCATTCCCAGCAAACCTCTTTCATTAACAGCTTCCGCTTCACCATCAGTGAGACAGCCATATAAGCACAATTTCAAAAGCATTATTATAAAATGCCTTTACTGTCAACACAGTGGCACCAAGGGCAAATCCAATTCCCCCCTGACAGATTTCATACGGAACAGTGACTCAATTTAAAAACGGAGATTTTAGGTTACTTTTAAAGTAGTTGTTTTTTTAAACTTGTATGCTTTATTATGATTGAATGAAGGTATTTTGTGGTCTTTGTTTTGTGCTTACTGTGCAGCATTGCCTTTGGAATATTACCTACCGATAAGTGTTGGCTCGGTTGCTCGAACCAGCAAAAAATATCAAATTTATTTTTCATGTAAAAGGCACCTGAAATGCATTCTATGCATGTAAACACATCACATTATTTTTGTTAAAAGCGTTTTAAGTCACAATTTTCAACATATCTGTTGCTGTGTGGCAATTGTGTATTTTGCATCATCCGCTAGTCAGTAGTACCCAACCACCAAGCCGGAACGGGCTGAAAAATATTTTATTTAGAAAAGTGACTAAAGTTATATCCGTCTATGACAAAGTCTTGACGCATTGACTCGTTCGTGTTAAGATGATGTTAAATCCACAAGCTAGCAAAATGAGTCAAAAACAGACAACGTACAATGCCCCCTCTGCACAATACAGAGTGATATATTTTCATTCACTTCCTACTTGTTCTGCGGTGCCTTTTGTGGCCGCATTTCAGATAAATGCCGCTAGTATAATAAAGCGAACGATTTATTTGAATTTTAGTTAAAATGTTGTGAAGGTAATATTGTATACCGATATGTACATTTTTCCATCTCTTACCACCTATTCATCCCATTCAGTGTCGTCCTTTTTTTCAATAGACTTTTGTGTGTGCGTATATGAAACAGAGACTTACACAAACATGCTTTGAGTGTGCAAATTGAACACAGTGTGTATCAAGGCTGAGTATGTGCATCCTGAAGCTTTGTTGCTTTGCCAACGATGTCTCTATAGGCCTGACACATGCACACACCCCACACATGCACTTGCGTGCGCACACAAACACACACGCGCACACACACACGCAGTCCACTGCTGACAGATCTCACACTGCCCCAGAGTCCTCACAGTCCACTTCCCATTGTATGACAGAGGACAGTCCTTTTCAAGACTGCTCACAACGTTCTGTGGGTGGCAGCCTCTGCTTCTTCCTTGCCAATCACCGCCCACTCCCGCCGCACCCACACCCACTTCCCTGACGCAAACACTGCTCACCAAGCACAAAGAGAAGATGATAAGCTTTCAATTAGCCGGGGCTCAGGGGGATTTTCCAGCTGTCTTTGGATGTGCTGTGAGAGCGGGCTCTCTCGTCCACATGTGGGGAGCAGAGGGGAGCTCTCATCTGGAGGTATACTGCACACGAGCTTCTTTTTATAGCCATTCATGTTCCTGCTTATGCTGTTCTTCCGAATACTGTAACTGCCCAGGAAGCGTGGAAACGTTTGCCTCGCTCGAAGGACTCCTGTCTGGAAAGGGAAGTCGTGAAAAGGCGAATGAGATGATGGATCAAATAGTCTATAACTCTAATACGCCATCCCATGGTTTAATTAATCAATCAAAGTTGTTTGGGGAAATGTAATTACGACCAACCAGGGAGTAGAGTAAGGATTTAGGAATGAGCGCTGACTTGGTAAAGCCCTTTCATTTCTCATGCATGCAACATTCTCTGCGTTACTGCTATGGTACCTTTTCACGAAAGCCATTAAGGCCTCTACATTGCCTGTTGACCTCTCCTACTCCAAACAAACCCATGAGAAGAAACGGGTTACAACCGGCTCAGATTGGAAGCATGGTACATGACCAGAAGTCTATTTTCTAACCAGACTATTGGTGGGAACACAGGCCGCAGTCCAAAACCGAGATTCCCACAGATTGATCACGAAACACAGGGGCCAGGGGCTGAGAAACCACCAGAGCTGTGATGCAACTGTTCTCACACTGACGCCTGGTGCTGTTTCGAGGACTGCGAGCGGGAAATGGAAGGAGAGAAAGAAGCATGGTTCTCAAAGTGAGGATTCCAGCGAAGGTAGTTTCTCATCAATGTTGGGTCTACAGAGACCACTCTGTATTCAATGCAGCAGGCAATGCCTGGTTCCCACAGTGGATCTCCTTTCCGTGGATTTTGAACTCATTGGACCCAGAGGATCACTGAAAAGGGGCAATTGCAAAGAAACACAGGAACTCATTCAGGACAATTCAGAGAGGTGCTACATTAATTGTAGTTGAAGTGCAACACTCTCAAATTCGCACCTAAGGACTATGTAGGGCCCTTAGTTAATTGAACATACATGTTTAGTTTTTTTATATGTGGGAGAAAGCCAGCCTGATCGCCCAGCTATTTTTTTTTTTTGTGGTGGACTCCGTGGCGGGGCGTCTTGCACTTGCTGCAGAGCAGGCAGGGCAAGCGGAATGCGCTAATGGCGATGCGCTAAGTCATGCGCTCGCAGTTTGGCTGGTGTTGGAGAATGACCTGCAGGACGGAGGAGACGTCCCCCAACCGCCAGCTACGCTTGCTGAAAACGACTGGGCACCCTTGCGCAATACAAATAAAGTTATATTATATTGCACATGCAACTCCTCCGGGAGAAGGAGCTGAGATTCAAACCTTTCAACTGTGAGGCACACGTTGACCACGAAAAAGACATTTCCCTAAAATGCACAATAAAAACAATGGTGACTTGTAATAGTGAATTTCCTCTGATTAGATATATTGAAAAAATATATTTCTTAATAACATTAACAACCTGCTGTGTTGGTGGCCTAAATTCGCACGTAAATTAAATGTCCTTTTTCATAACGCCCATGTTAATATGGACGTGGCTTAAGTCAGTGAAGTCATTGTCGCAGCATGTTCATGCTTATTTTGATGAAAAAAATGAATAGTGCTGACTCATCTGCCCTTTCATTGATTTCTAGGAAGCCAGTCAGTCAAAACCAGAAGCGCCTTAATAGAACCCCACAGACCACACTATGGTGGACCAGCGGCTGAGACCTCGAAAGACAACAGTGACTAAAACCACAAAAAATGTCTGAATGCATTGAAGCT
The DNA here is from genome assembly GCF_059441095.1 of Idiotropiscis lumnitzeri. Lineage (NCBI taxonomy): Eukaryota > Metazoa > Chordata > Actinopteri > Syngnathiformes > Syngnathidae > Idiotropiscis > Idiotropiscis lumnitzeri. The sequence continues at coordinate 15,599,306 of NC_142391.1, read as the reverse complement.
TGTCTTGGTGCGAAATGACCACAAGTGTCTCCACCCAATTAGCCTTTCATTTAATTAATTAGTTGGGGTGAACCAGAACTTTGTTGAGCTGACGAACTTAGAGTGTTATTGGATTGATGTCCACTGGACTTAAACTGAAGACTTTGGATTTGCAATGAACCAAAATATGGTTTTACTAAAACAGTGGGTCATTTTCCCAGAAAGAATGTGAGTTGTTTCCCATGCACGTTCATGAGAAATGACACAATGTTTTTTTTTTCTCTTTGCTCTTTTCTCACACAGAAAATCAGAATAACGATCTATACATGTGCACGCTGCTTCCTCCATAAAACAGGAAATCAGCATCCACACGCATACGCACAGAGCACAACGCCACGCGCTGCAGATCTGTGCCAGGCTTTTTTTCCCCCACTTTCTTCAGTGAAATGGTGAGGAGGGAAACATACAGTATTAGGTCCCAGCGGAGCAGGTCTCTACTCACTTCCTGCTCGGGCCAGGGGAACACGCGACATTGTAGTTCACACAAACAATCTTTCTATCGGTCTGTCTCCCTCACTGTTTTCATCAAGTGCGCAAGCAAACTGAAGATGATTGTTAAAATCTGTTTTAAGTCATGTGGGAATGCGAGTGGCCATCGCCTTGTATTGTTGCTCCATTTATTTTCCATTGCTTTGTTCCCATGTAGACAAGGCAAATGCAGTTTTACTTTCAGTCGTTTCTGAAATTGATCATTCATCAAAGGGCAGACTAGCTGACTGCATTACAAAAACTGTCACGAGTTCGAGTTATGTTATGGTAAAGGAATCAGTGCAACGTCAGTGTCCCCAGGGAGAGAAAAGTGATGACAATTCTAAGAGCTCGTGACTGACTGGGGTGCGACGTAATTCTATTTTCAATTGCAATAGTGGAGTACTGCGGATTTGGTCATTTTTTTCATCTGGCTTCAAATCACCTGAGTGTCCAGTGTGCTAAAAAAGTGATTACCTTGATTCCCTCCCGTGTATGTCGTGTGTAAGTGCGTGTGTGGCAGTGTTACACGCCCCCACGTCTGGCCACGTCTGGCCACAGGCTCCTGCAAACCAGTTCCCATGGTTCCATGATTCTACTATATTCACGACCTCAGGGGACCCCTCCCTCTCACTGGTTTGTTTTCATCCTTAATGGGAGATCATCTTACACTCTTTATAGTTTGTGCGTGTGTGTGCATGTGACATAAACAGTTTGGGAGTTTGCGTTTTTTTTTTTTTTTGTACATTGTGCAATGTGCATGCACCTGCACAGACAAAGGCAAAGTATTGTTGACGTGTGCGTGTGTGCGCACCAACATGCGTGCCTCGATATGTTTGTCATGGTTGTAATTTGCAGGAGTGTGCAGCTACAGTGCATCGTAATGAGATGTGTTTCAAATGTTTTGGTGTCCTTCTTCAGCGACATTAAAATGAATAAGACCAAAATAATTTATCCAAAAAAAAACACATATACAGTTGCTCTTAATTATGTGTTTTTTCACACTAGTGAAGACCAATCTGACTAGTTTGTTTAATTTTAAGAGCAATACTGTAATTTGGATCTAGGCTAATCAGTTAATTGAGTTTCTGTAGTGTTAAAACTGTCTGATGCAATTCCTTACTGGGTCAAGACACGCAGAAAAAAATCTAATGGCACACCGAAAACAAAAAGAATGACTACAGATATTATGACAATCCCAGCTCAATTGACTCAGAAATTGACTCACTCATCTGGGCCGGTTTCGTTGAACCCAAATTTGATATACTTGCAGGAAGCCTTGACGCCTTCTGTTGTATGAAAGGCAATAGACGTAGAGTTTTGTTGTAACTTCGAATACAAGCGCAATTCTGTTTGTCACTTTATATTGCTGGCATAGATGGTTTTGACAAAGAGAGATTTGTAATGAATGAATAATAATTTTACAACACCCTATTTTTTTGGAATGCAACACAGTTCACTGCTTGTTTTCTTAAATTTGTAATATTAGACATTTGTCTTGTAAAATGCAATGTTTTTTCAGGTCACTATTTTCATAGTTTTCATGGCCCCCATCATCCCATCGACGATTATTCCACACCGTCCCTCCATCGGGAAATACTTTTGAGCACATGACGAGCGGAGGACAATATCACACCCACCGGTGAAGACAACTCACGGTCAGAATTTTGGTGCCAGTACATTCCTGTACACTACACATTCTGAATGATGTGCAATGTTCATCCATTTTTTTCATTTTTAGAGAGATTTTGCAAACGTATGGCTTTTGCATGTTATATTTAATGTTTATCAAAAAAATAATTTGGGGAGTTTAAATGATTTCCAATGCATGTTCATTATGACGGGGGTTGACCGTAGAGTAAACAAGTTCTGTAAATTATTCCTCCATCTTCTGCCCGAATCAGTGATGATCATTTTCTTTTTCCAAACCTGGCTGATTGAACACAAAAACACCGATGGCATAAAGCCATGTTCCCTTATCTCAAACATAACGAGCCACGTGTGCGCGTGTGCGCCTACAAGTCTATTGAAACGCGTCAGGAGTCTTGGCCTGTAGACAGCAGACACCTTTATTTCTTTTCCCTTTATTTTTGCCCAAAAGGCATGCAGGACGATGAAGGAAGAACATTGGTCTAGAGATGTCCTACAGGGAGTATTCGTATTTTGGAATAATTGCTTTTAAGAGATGAGATCTTACAGTTAGATCGGCCGTGGAACAAAGAGGGCTTGTGGGGGATGGAAAATGAAGAAGCTACATTCTGGCCTGGTAATGAAGGGGGTTTCCTAAGAGATGACTGCAAGGAGGCGGATCTGAGGCTGACATGTGAGAGGTAAAGTAGCAAGGACCAGATCAGATACGGGAGTGGAAAATACCACTTATTCTGATTAAAATTGACCTCAACTTGTAACATTATTGACCGACCACAGATTTATTCATTATTAGGAGTGTCAAAGCTAAAATGTTAACTTTAATTACAATTAATTAAAGCATTAAAAAAAATTAAGACAGTTGTATTTTCTCCCACGGATCATGTGTACAAGCAAACTTAGAGGAGTCACTGGCTGAAAGATGCACAAATGGAGTTTTATTTGTTTTTTTGACGCTTGTTGCAGAAATCTGAAGGACTTCACACTTGGCTCAAAAATGACTGTGTGTGATCCAAAAAAAACATACATCAATCATTCACAAGCAGAATGGAATATTTATTTACAAATAAGTCACGTTAAATGCTCACAACATTAACCAAGTATAAATCGTGCATATATGTAGATCTGAAAAATGCAGAAATCACGCTCACGTTTGTAGATCTCAAAAACACATGAATCACATATTTTGTGTTAAAACTCATCATCCTCGACCTGTCATTTAAATATCCGTCAGCACACACCCCCAGCGGGGCAAAAATTCTAATATCGCGGCCACCATCTGACTTGTCACTTTAGGGAATCTAAAGGGCTCATAGCTGCTCTGCTTAGGTACAGCTGTAAAATGCAAAAAGTATGTGTGTACTACCAGGTGTCTGAAACACTGGTCCTCGAGGGCTGCTTTCCTGTATGTTTTCCATCCCTCCCTGCAACAGGACCAGACTTTGAGACCCTTGCTATATACTGTATTTCTATGGCTTAGCAGCCCGCATCTGGCTGCAGTGTCTCACTTGCGTAAAGCCCGGAAAGGTCAAAATAGAATGGACTCAAATGCATGACTAAGGTGACGCCACCGAAGTGAAAAACTTTTATTGTAAAAAAAGTGTGAGGAAAATCCTTGACAGGCAGCAGGAACCAGGGAGAGGCTTGAGCTCCTAAGTGACAGCACATGTATGATCTTGACATGATGAAAGTGAAATAAGTGTCCAAAATAGGTTCAATTACAATTGAATGAACCAAGGATGACACGAGGGGGGTGGAGGAGGAGACACGGTAGAGATTTGTGAATAATCTTATAGGCTCAGGTGATCAATGACAGACCAGGAGGGGAGTGTCGAGTTCTGCGATAAAAAAATCTGAAGTTCCAAGAGAGGTTCAAAACCAGTAATCCAATACCGATTAGTCGATAATCCAAATTTAGTAACTTCCAACGTTTTCTCCAATGTTGAGGGAGACATGGATTGGGGTCAGGAGAAATAAGCAGGGTCAGCAATTGTGTTGGTTCCAAAACAGGCTCAATTTAATGTTGCAAAATGCAAGTGACATTCTGGCACTGATGAAAATAGCGAAGCTGGTTAAATAGAGCAGGAACTAAGTAAAACCAATGAGGCTCAAGATGAGGCACATTAAATGGGTCACAGGAAGAGGCTCTTCAAAATAAGCATGAGCAGGACATGACAGGAAATGGAAATGTAAAATCTATTCATTTAGATTGGCTGTAATTTGCAACGTTGCCTCACCGTGCAACCTATTTGCTTGTGTGTGTGTGTGTGCGTGTGCGGGGGGGGGGTGCGTGTGTGTGTGTGTGTGCGCGTGTGAGTGTGCTCTCCCTCCGTCATCTGATTGCCATGGGCTGGCTTTAGCTGTTGATCAATACCAAACTTCAAAGGAGGTATGTGATTGGTTAGCCTGTGCCGCACAAACAGCGCAGGTGTGGAAAATCCGCATCGCTAATACATAACATTCTAATTTCCAATATTAATATTTTCAATGTTCACACCTATATATGTGATAACAATATATCAGCCAGCCGTAGTTTCCAGTGAGCTGAAGCCTATCCTAGCTGGCTTTGGGTGAGAGGCAGACCTGAGGCTGGTCACCAGTCAATTATAGGGCTCCAAATCACACCAACGGGCAAGTTACAGTCTTTAATTAATCGACCAAGAATGCTTTGGAACATGGGAGGAAGCCACACAAACTGAGGGAGGACACAAACACTTCATACAGGGAGGCCTGAGCTGAAATTCAAAAGTGGGACATCTCAATCACCATTTTACCAAAACTCCAACCCAAAACAAATTTCTACTATTTACTTCTATGACATGTCTGTGCACTGAGAGCAAGTGACGTTGCTGAAAACAACTGAAGTGGACCATTGCAAAAAAATAAAAAAAAATAATACAAATACATGCATATATTGTTTTTTGTAAAAGCTTGTGCATTTTTAATTGTCTGTCACATATGTGATGTTGCAACGTCTGTTGTGACACATTTTAAACTTGGTCATACACACATAAAAACTGTAACCAAACTTAACAAATAATTATGATAGACAACATATAATGACGACCAATTTGAAACCGTCACATTTGTCGTTTATTCCTTTCCATCTCTTGCTGGAGTTTTTAGAGGTGTAACGATTAATGGGCAATCCATCCATATTTGTTGTGCTTCTCCTGGAGCCTATACAAGCTGTCATCGGGCAGGAGGCGGGGTATACCCTGAACTGGTTGCCAGCCAATCGCAGGGTACACAAAGACGAACAACCACCCATGCTCGCACTCATACCAAGGGGCAATTTAGAGTGTCCAATCAACCTGCCTTGCATGTTTTTGGAATGTGGGAGGAAACCGAAGTACCCGGAGGAAACCGACACAGGCACGGGGAGAACATGCAAACTCCACACGGGGAGTTGGAGCCGGAATCAAACCCTACACACCTGGACTGTTAGGCGGACATGCACACCAGTCGCCCACTATGCCGCCTTGACAAGTAATTGATTATCAAATTAATCAATAATTATGCTGATAATCTATTGTTTTCTAGACCTTATTTAATTTAAATTCAAAATTGTCCATATCATCAGAACGTCAACTTTTGAACAAAAAAAAACAACAACACAAATGAACGAACATTTTTTTTTTTTTTAATGAAACGTTAACGACTAAACTAGTAACTGAATCAAAATTAATTTGTATGTGCATTTTCTGCAGGGTCAATTTTAAATAATGTCCTGTTTTGAAATAGAGGGCAGATAAAACATCCATCAATTAATCAACAAAATAATCAACTACTATTATTATTATTATTATTAAAATAATGGTTAGTTGCAGCCATCGTAGTTTTATTATTTTGGGAAAAAACTGCTTTTACCGGAAATTGTCAAAGTTTTTGGGGATTTTTTTTTCCTCAGAAGTGCCATTACGCTTTTGCCCCAGTCATTCTATGTTGTGCCAAACGGTGGCCCTGCAGTTTTCTTTTTGCGGTTTCTGGAAATGCCCCCACTTTTCCGGCCGCGCTCCAATTTTCTTTAAATACAACAGTAATTGGTTTGATTTCCTACCTCCGGCCTGGTGGCGAGGGGGGTTACGAGGAGTTGTGGGAGCGAGTGAGGGCCAGGCAAAGGGGACCGCAGCAGGCGGCCCGTACGCTTGGGTGGTAATATAGTTTAGAATCGAGTGCCAGCTCCACTATTGCTCGTTTAGCTGCTGTTTATGGGCAGATCCTTGGAAGGCCATCAATGGAAACGTTCATAAATCAGCAGCGTAAAGCATGCCAAGATACTCAAAACACACAATAGTGGAGCTGAGTGGACATATTAAAAGAAGAAGAAATAACATTAAATGTGTAAAGGAATGTATTTTGGGATACATTCTGCAATTTCCATGAAGCCATCTGCAGAGAACTATTTATTTGCATTTCTGAATGTTGTGATAATGCTCTGGAAGCTGTGGCATCCTAACAGTTGCTTCTTTGGACCTGATACAAAAAAAAGGATCGCAAACCCAAATATCAAAACCAGTCATCATCAAAAGAACTATTCTGAAGGATTTAAGACAAAAGGGGGGGGGTCATCTTGAGTAACCAAAAATTAAATATGACGTCGTGTCATTGTTCCAGCCTTCTAGTATTTCCTGCTTTGTCATCAGACACGAGCAACCATCCAAAAGAGGCCGCCTGAGATATGTGCAGTATTTGTCCCGGAGTGCTGCTGATATGTCCAGATGGCAGTGGTGGTGAAGCAAGAATATTGGAAAATCTCAGCAAGCACATACACAAGGCTAAAAGTATTGCCACTAGACTTTGGAGTGAACCGTAAGATTTCCAGTGGATTCACCGGTCTCACAAGCCACAATTAGAGGGCTCCAAAGTGAGCGATGATTTTAACACTGTACACACCCCTCCTGATTCCCGAACGGGCAGATTGCACATGGGAGAAACTGGATCTGGATGTTGAAAAGTCTCAGTCTGGGGTATGAGAGGTGTTGATTTTTTACTGTAACCAGCGGCGACCCAGAGAAGACTGGGGGGAGCGAGTCCAAGGCCAGTGCAGACTTTTACTGTCCAATGGGTAGACAGTGGGGGACTTTGACTCGTTATGATGTCTGGAAAATAAAACAGACACTTTTCCAACGAAAGCATGATTCTGAGGTATGTGGTCCAACCACAGAAGAAATGGACCCAGGAGGCTTCCGTAAAGCTCGTGTGCTAGTGCAAAGCGCACGTAGCGACTTTTCTAAAAATGGCACGAGTGCACACGCGCGCACACACAAACGACGTGCGGCTTTCCCGGCAAGCGACAGTCCTCTTGGTGGAAAAATATGGTAACCAACGCATTTAAGCCCAGAACCTCGATGGGTTGCAGAGACATTGCAGCATTAAACAAGCAGAGCGTTGGGAAACCAAAATGACAATATTCGGGGAGAAGAGGAGTTTGCCGGGTGAAATGGGGCCGTCCACCGACGATAAGGCACATTGTAATACCTGAAAAGCTGAGAAATGCCAGCTAGAATCCAAATCATGGAAATAAATTGAAAACGATTATGTTGGTTAGTACATCACAGGACAGGATGTTTGAAAGAAAACTATCCGAACAATCAGATTGCACATAATAGTGATAAAGTCTGAACAACTGGACGAGTCAACAGCGAGAAGCATATTGTAACACCATTATGTATTCGTGGGCCAATGCTAAGAATGAACATTGGCCAAGGAAAATAATATCAAAGCTCAGCGGACTCAAACTCAATACAAATTCTCTTCGTTGATAAATGCGTTTGAATCAGATGAATATTTTGTTTAATATGCTTAAATGTGTGTACTGTATGCATGCATGCAACCCAGTCATACTGCAGATTCAAGTGGCCATTGTGAATATCATATGCCAGTGTGTGCGCGGCGTGAAAGCCAGACCAACCCAATAATTACAGTGATCTGAAACAGTGAAAACCACAGTGCCTTTCCATGCAAAAAAAAAAAGAAAAAAAAGAAAGGCACAACCTTTATAAAAACAAGATGGTTTTGGAAGTAGAACCAGGCGTCAGCTTAAAAACAAAAAGACTCCCCAGTTCAACAACACCCAACAAGTTATCCGCCTTATTCAGGATAACTTTGCAAGGCACCCACAGAGTGAAAACAGGAACATTTCTTCATTGGGTCACACAACAACATTGCCAAAAAAGATCTGGTTACTCTCTTTGCATGCCAGGCCAGTAGTTGGCGCTGTTGCTTTGTAACAGGAGTGCAGCCAGAAACGATTTTGTGGGGTGGCCATGAGTGAGTCCATCATTCTTTATCATCACGGTCAGGGTTTCATTAACTCTCAGCGTTCGATGGAAACGACAATGTGTTGGGGGTTTTTTTCTTTTCTTTTGCACGTTTATCAGTTTTCAGTTCAAAATCGTATTGTGTAAACAGCTGATTAGTAAGGCTGCCAGTGTAGGACAATTACAGTAAACACACCTGGGCACATCTGAATATTTAATGGCAATCGCACACAGCGCAAAATGAGCCCAGTCCCTTTTTGGAGCTTGCGGGCCAATAACTTATTATCGCACTTGAAGCATTCTAACAAAGACTTGTGCTTCTTACTTAAACCAGTGCAGCCTGTAAAGGCCTAATGGAAGTCTAAAAGCCATTAGGCAGTCAACACAAACTATGAACACAGGCTTTGAAGGGGCACGATCAATATACTGCTGTCTCCTTTGCTCCTCCAGTGTTAATTCTTAAACTCACAGCATCGTCTGTGGATGCCGGTGAGTAAAGTAGATCCTTTGGTTAGAAGAGAAACTTGCACCTGCAGAATTACAATAAACTGATATTGCACATTAGTTTAGCACAAAGTTTATTGCCTCTTGATCCAGGTTTGTCTTCATTTATTTACTTGATTTTAAAGGTTTTTCATGGCGAACTTAAACCAAAATATTGGCATTGAACCAGTGATTGAGAGTCAGTTAGAGATATGCGAGAGAGAGCTGCTGTCATTTAACCAATTGGAGACATGGGGAGGAGTCGACTGGGGAGTTTCTGCTGTGCTGGGCTGGCCTTGGCAGTGGATGGCAGGAAAATAAAGTCGGGGACTTCAAGATGGATGGCAGAGGCAAAACTTCAAAGGCTTACACCCATCATTGAAGTGCTATGCAGTTCGAAAAGGGAAACCTGCTAGTTCACTTTAACTAAAAGTGTAGCGCCTATGTACAGTTTCACACAACACACAACTAAGGCTTCCGAAACCTGATAAGTGAATGAGTGATATTTGCATGATATACACGAAAATTCCCATTCAGCACACTCACATAAGTAATTAACATACCAGACAGGTATTTTCGGCAGGCTTGACACAATGAAGAAACCTGCCAGGTAAAGCGAAGGTGGTGGGCGTGGTTGCTGAGACAACCAAGTCTTTTATGTGAAACAGTCTTCCCATCACAGACAAAATAAAACAGGCAGCTATTGTATGCTCATGAAGAGACTAAACATCCCGACAAAGGCCTCTCGGACGCCTGACGAATCTGACGTCACAAGGTGTCTTACAAGCACACAGTTGGCACAGGATTTAAAGAGATGCCCTTTTTGTGTGTGTGAGACTTTGAAGCTTTACCACCCACATGTCTTTTTTATCCAAACACACCCTCCCTTTGCACACAAACATCCCTGTGCTTGCTTCCCGTGAAAAAGTGCTGACAGTGGAAAGGAAATGGAGCCGAAACAGGCAGGAAGATTCTGTGGCTTATTGTGGCCTCTAGTGGTTCGTATCGTGAACTGCAACGTCTTTAAAACCTCACTCGGTCTTTACCAGGCAACTGCAGTAGTTAACCGCAGCTCCGCCACAGGGTGTAACTGCAGGACCCACATGGGGTGAGTGGCCAGTCAGAGATGGGGGCAAAGCAGCTTTTGTGAGCAGCCCAAGGGGGTCTACCACAGACCCCTATCTCTCCACCACAGTAGCCACTGCACCCCAGAGAGAAAAAGCCACCCCACCACATTTTAATGAGGGCTAAAATAAACAACATGAGCCCACAAAACCCACCCTGACTGGTTGACTGGAGGCATTGGCGCAGGGCAGATAAGCTGGGCTTTTACTTGGCGGTTTGGGAGTCGATGGGCGAGATGAGCTATCAACAAACATACAATGGCAATTGTAAGGGTTAAGGTTCAAACATAAGCACATTTAAATACTGGAATATGTGACATACTGAGGAAATATGGTTTCATCAAATCTATATTAGAATAAAACTAAAATAAGTAGCAAAGTTATATTCAAGTTCTGTAGACCAAAACAAATTTGCAACCATTTTTTTAAATAAGTGTATTGACTAATAATTTCGGTCAACAATTTACGTACTTGACTGTATTGCTCTGTATGTCATTTACTTTAAATGAATTAAAATTATGTTGCACTCACTTTAACTTTGTATTCCAGCAACTGGAATCTGAAAGGACAAATTGAAGTTTAAAAAAAAAAAAAGCCCGTACAAACTGAAGCTATAAAACACACAAGCCATTTATTCCAGTCTTGACATCAGATGCTCAAATACTAACATTAACAGCATTTGAAACCGACTAAAAGCTTAAATATATACGAATATTCTTGGGTTTCATGCTTTCCACCAATGTGCCACTCTGAATTACTTTAAGCGCCCTGATATGTCATGCAGAACTATCAAAGGCTTATTTATGACTTGTAAATGCCCACCAGACAAACCCACTCTGTTGCAGCCAAAAGCAGACATGAAGATTGATGGCCTAATGACAGCTAGTATGATTTTAAGGCATTTGGAAAGAAAAATACACCTTTGCTGGAGGTTCAGCATGGCCTTAGCACTCCTTTAACCAGCTGCAGATGAAGAGTTTTGAACACAGATGCCAACGCTACCTCTGACTGAAGGCCAACATTTCTGAAGGGCCAAACAAAGGACATGGTGAGCATTAAGTTGCAAAGTACACTTGAGCTATGACGGTACCAACATCCAACAGGGTTTGTGTATGCCACTTTTACTTCCAAATTTGGTTCATTCTGTCTGATTGGCATATCATTTCTCACAGGACTTCAGAAGGATTTTCTCAAAACAATGTATGCACTATAATAAATGATGAATGTTAAAAATAAAATATGCACCTCAAGGTGGTATAATGGATAGCATGTCTGTCTGACATTTTTGAGGTTCTGGAGAGATTTTCAGGTCCGGCCTTCTCATGCAGCGTTTGGATAGTCTACCAGTGGTCGTACTGGTTTTCTCAGGGTTGTCACTCTTCATCTCACATTTCAAAAACCTGCATGTTAGGTCCGATGAGGGATCCAAATCAGTTGCTCCAAGTGTATTTCAGGAGCCACAAACAGGTTGATGCGATGTTGAGTGAGCCAAACTTGTCAGATCCAGTGGCGGGCTGTGCGTTACACACCTAGTTTGGATTTTAGAAAGGTCGACAAGTAAGAATGTCTGGTGTGGATTTGTCCATCCGCATAGCGCTGCCCGTAAGGCCTGAGAGAAGGCTTACCAATATGCCAAAAAGAAAGCACGTTGTTGTTCTCTTTCGCTTTCTCTGGCTGATGTTTAGGGTAGTTTAAACCATGTCATCAAACCTCACAGCGACTACTTGTCCCCTTTTCAATTGGTGGACTGACTTATTACAAGTTTGAAGAGACCCGTGATGCTAAACAAAGGACGAGCCTTGATTGATCATTCAATCACAATTATTTTTTTTTCCAGTCATGAAGTCCATATTTCCAGTACATAGAAATCCTTTAGGTTTCGCAGACTAATCCAAATAAAAGGCAATATCACACTGCCACATTGCATGCCAAATGTACACCATCCATAAGCGATAGCGCAAATTGCAGGCCCAAAACTGGCTGACATAACAGTGTGCATACCCTTGGGCGATATACTTCACCAGTGTAAATATTTGGCCGGCTGTATAAATGGGTGTTGTGTAAAAACCTGCGAAGCAAGAAAACCAGCTTGGATGAGGGAAAAAAAAAATCAATGCCAAATAGAAAATGCTGCCCTGTCTCGTTGGGAGGGAGATCACACAAACAACACAAAAGAAGCAAATATCTAAGGGTGCAAAAATAAAATGTGCAGTTTAATAACCTAACAAAGTGTGTGAAGATTTTAAAAGCAAGACGAATGCAAGGAAATATCTAGCAGCAATCTTTTGTTGTCACTCGAACGGGGGGACAGAAACAGCATGTACTACATCATCACATTGATTACAGAATTACTCAATACCTACCCTGCTGGTAATGTGTGTGCGCGGGTCTTGTATTTTCTCTTTGCACACACAAACACAAACGCACACAGTGTCCTTGTGAAGTCATGTCATGTCATTATCCACACCGCTTATTCTGTACAGGGTGGCGGGAGGGTGCTGGAGCCTATCCCAGCTGACTACGGGCGAAAGGCGCACTACACCCTGAACTGGTCGCCAGCCAGTCACAGGGCAGACCCTTGTGAAGTTCCTCCCTGTAAATTACAAGTGCAGCTCGTGTCTTAATTTTCTCCAGTGACAGGGGAGCACAGACTTTGGGTTTAAACTTGACACTTTAATGATCCGGAGAGAATCCAACCACTACAGTGATTGACCCCCACACCTTCTTTTTGTCAAATGACAGAAGACTTGTTTGGGCTCTACATCGACTTGGATTTTGGTATGATTTAGGGTGAAGTGTGTCCTCATGGGCAGCTTACAATGGGCTTACAAACACGATTCCTGTGAGATGCTGACAGAGAGAGAAAAAAAAAAATCCAGCCGACGTGGGTCAACCCATAGCAGGGGTCACCAACTGCGGCCCTCGAGGGCCCCTATATTGCATGTTTTTGATATTCCTCTCCTCCGACAGAACTGATTCAAAGCGGGTCTCAAGTGTCCAATGAAAGTTGGCAATAAAAGTACACTCCGTGGCACACATCAAACACGGCCAATAAGTTTATTTCAATTTGATGTTTGGAAATAAAATAAAATAAAAACAAAACATAGACGCACAACTTTGATATTACCTTGGTGCAAGGGCAAACACGAGTTGAATTAAAATGATCCGGCAAATACAACAAGTAAGGCAAAGAGATGAAAGCTCATCTAAAATTTAAATCTGAGCGGCCAGGAAATGGCCCGTTTCGCCAACCTGCCATCATGTTATGTATAAAATTTATACAATGAAATTCAAGCAATCCAACAAATATTTACAATTCCATAAAGCAAAATTCTACCCTAACAAAAATGTGAAAAATGTAGGAGAAAATAATATTTTGCTTTTCGGCACTATATTCCAAAGCACTTTTTGAGATACTGTGATCAATACATTCGCTACTTCGAGATTAACCGACAGACTGTTGCAGATTTGTTTTTCATGCTGTTCTGCCAGATTCTTTTGGAATCACAACCCATCAACAACGTTGTGTTTTGACATCTCTTCTCTACTTCATCTTCCACAGACCTCAATATTTTGCCCTTTTTCCAAAAGCTGCACTACAACTCAAGCCGAACGCGTTGCTTCAGAAACCTTCCAGCAGACTTCTTTTTGGCGTTGCTGTTTCAGTGGACATTTCCTCAACATGGCAATGTGGTGAATCATACAAGGCATGAGTAGTGGACATCGATTTTTGAAGCTACATAGCCGTTCGACCTCAGGCTCTCACTGGTGTCGAGAGGATTGGCCTGAAGAGCTACAAAATGTTTTCACCTATTTGGATATCGGATGGCTTTACAAGACCTGATGAAGCAGATCAATTAGATGAACGCAGGTGCGGATTAGTTTCGGTCAAAAACACTGAAAGACTAAACATTGTTCACAAGCCAAAGGACTGGGGGAAAAAAATACTTTTTAGTTCTTTTTTTGACAATTTGGCTACCATACAAACAGTTGTTCATGACCTTTCCTCTGCATGCAGAGCGGTCACGTTGAAGGTCACTTATCTGAGAGTGAAGGGGATCTTGACTTTGACGAGTGATAATAATGGGCTAGCTGCTATAGCGCCTCACAATTCATCAGCAAACCGAAACACAAAAATGATTCATATTTAATTAACACATTTGCTGAAAGAACGAATTACATACGATGAATTGGGAAAGGGGGATGATATGTAGTTTTCTTTCTCGCATGTTAGCACTCCAGTCCATGTGCTGCGTATCGATACCAGGGGGAGGACGGTTCGAGATAGGTGAGCTTATTTGACAAGCCTCTTGGCTACGTCGGCGTATGCAATCTCGATTTCCTTGTCACTGGGGCAGGTGTTGGTGAACTCTTCACGCGTGTAGGCGTTGTTCAGGTACTTCCAGATGGCCGTCATCTCCTTGGGGATGTCAAAACCTCGGTATTTCTTGGCCACCACCTGGAGGAACAAATACCAAGGCAGAGCTTTACATCACAACATACAAGTGATCGCAAGAGTGAGCCATTTGCTTCCTATTCGTAGAGAACTACAACCAATCGCATCGAAGGACAATTTTCTAATTAAACAAATGTATATGTGAGGCAGAGTGATAGCGACTATTCCACTGTGATGCCCACACAAACATGGCTATCGTCTTATCAATTCGATGTGGTGTTATTCAAGTTTTCTCCTTTATTTAACATGTCACACTCTGTTGTTATTTCCCTTGAGATTCACATATACATTAAAAGTGGATCACACAAAAAAATTAAGGACTGCGTCAAAATGGACATGCCGGAACAAATCCAACGTGAGACACTTGAAAAATATGCTAAAAATACCACACTATCGCCAACAAAACGGGGGGGCATCTCAGGATTGAAACATCTTCAGGTTAAAAAAATAGAGTGAACTTGATATAAAACTCGACATCGTCAAACTAGTTAACTCCTTTGTCAACTATTTAATGTCGGTGGCACCTTGACAATATGCAGCTTTGGCAGCAAATTGCAGTCGGCCAGGGTCATTTCTTCTCCGTCCAAAAATTTGCGGGTGGAAATCTTGATGTCCTCGATGCTGTTGTGATCAATCTCATCAGGCAAAGGTGAGTGAAGATATTCATCCAGCTTCTGCAGCGTTTTCAGCAGGCCGCGCTCCAGAGCTACACAGACCACAAGGAATTTTGACGTTTCAATTAAAAGGAGTTCAGAAGATGGATGGAATTTATATTCAGCCCGAGGCAGACCTCCCTAGTTTATACACATCGGCAACCACCTGGGGGCAGTATTTCATCAACATTCAAACAAATGCCTGTTATGGATATTAAATGTAGAAACGTGGTCAGTGACATATTTCAGTTCTTTTTTTCCATTTCAGAGGCAATCCTGTCCATGTACAGACAACGTGGGAAAATATTTTTACTGTACTTTTTTGACATTCATTTCATGGTAATGGAAAATATGATATGAATGTTGTTTGCACTGTTGTTCAACAGGACTGTATTATAAGTCTCTTATCAATGAAACATAGCATTCAGAACCACACTGTTCGAACTAGCTTTCAATTTATGGCTCAAAATTTCCCCAGGGCGGGGAATCGCCAAACAGAAATTGCCACATGAGCCTGGAATTCTTGACGATTCTTAAAACATGCAGGGGAATAGTTGAGTCAAAAGACTTCATAATTTAATCCTTTTAAATTGCCATTATGTTATTTTGACAAAATGAGGCATGAATTTGCGAACATTAGTTCAGTTTGTTTTGCTTCTACCGTGTCCTACCAGTTGAGGAGTTTAAGGACATGGAACAAAAGCTCAGGTGTTGTTTTGTGTTATGCATGTGTGCCACCAATCAGGTCAGCGCAAGCATGTTGCTGAGCAACCATAATAGTCACCAAGACTGGATGATTTTCTGAGCCCGTGCAAAGGTGTGCATGTACAGCTCGCTTTCTAATGCATTACAGCAAAATAAAATGAAATGAAATAAAATATAAAAGGAAGGGGGGGATCAATTCAGGAAAGGATTTTTGGTTAGTGGCTGTGATAATTGAGATTTAGGTCAGGGAGCCGGAAAATACCTAATTACTGAATAAAAGTTAATAAGTGTCACTGTTCCACTATTTGCATAGGTCAAAGGAGATTCCTACCTTCATTTGCATCTGGTTTTGAGTTCTTAATGAAGGCTGAAAACTTGGCAAAGATATCCATACCAGCTGTGTTTGACTCAGGGTGTCTCGCGCCAAGTTTGATGTACCTGCACATGAAATATATGCATGGACACAAGTCGTTGGAGTGCATTTGGCAACAGGCCATAGACAAAGTCATGGGCTCAGAAATGAGAGAATTCTCACTTGGGCGGGCAGAGGACATCCTCAAGAAACTCCTCGATCTTGTTGACATCTGTTTTGACCTCGCCATTGAAGGTGACGAAGGGAGGATGTGTACCTGGGGCAAGATTCTGCAGATCTGCCGGCTTTCTGTGTGACACGGAGGAAAGAATTGAGGTGAACAAACTGGACCAAGTGAGCTGCTTTCCTAACATAACCCTGACATTCAGATATTAAAAGTACAAAGAGGTAAAGCTTGGGGGCAATTCATCAACAAGCGATGATTTCCTCAGTGTTCATATCTGCCTCTGATGCGTTTGCATATGTCGCGCTCTATGTGGCCTTCAAGCATTTGCATTTTAAACCAGATGTCCCTGTTATCAGATGACACTTAACACACACAAAAATGAGCATGTGTTGAATGGTTAGTGTGTACACAGATGCTTCATTCCCAGCCTTCAGCAACTCACAGTCCTATATTTTCATAAACCCTCAAATAACAAAAAAAGAACTTTTACTCAATCAGGAAAAAAAGAAGTGGGCAAGATTTGGCCCAAAGCATCCAAGACTACAAAAACAGGAAATAGCATCAATCCTTTGGCATGCTAAGGGGAAGTGGCACCCTTGGCCAATGATATTACTGAACAGTGGATAAGAAGCAGCCACAGAATCACAGACTTTCATTACTGATATAAAATATATGATCCATCAGAGGCCAACTCGGGGAATATAGCCTATTACACTTGGATCAGTGACATTTTGAAACTCATTTCCTCCTTCAGATGGAACACTATGTACTGGTCTTGCAATTTAAGACAGTAATAAAAAAAAATCCATGTATTTACAGCAAACACACATCTTGTTATGCAACAGTTTATGCTGCATGAATTCAAAAGCTCAAGCCATTATCAAAACATGGAGGAAAAAGCGTGTCTACCGCATCGCCCAGGCTTGTTTGAGGAGGAAGTCATAAGCAAATAGGACCAAGTAGGCGAATTTCCTTTAACATTACAGGTTTGACATTCTTGTCGCAGTAAGTGGGGATGAATATTGTATACCAATGTAAATCGGCAAACATTCTTTTCTACTTTTTAGTTGTGAATAATCATGTCTTAAGCCAGGAAGCTGAGCTTGTGAGAGGGGCAAGTGAACAGCTGCGACACGGACATTACTTGATGAAAAGAAAAAGTCCAAGTTTGTAGTTGGAAAACAGATGTACAATTGACCGTGGCTAAAAAATAGTCTGACATTTGGATGGTGCGAAAAAAGACAAAAATTGTCGGTGAATTCTAGATGACTCATGCAGAGGGGAAAAGTAGTGGGTTTGGTCAAGATAGTCTGGTGCTGGAACATTCTCTAGCAGCTGCCAGGAAGTGCAGTTCGCATTGCAGAGGATCACCATATTTTGATCTCTGTGATGATAAATAACATGTCCAGCAAAGCGGGCAGGATGTGTGCGGAGTCTGCAGCCTCAAACGAGCCTGGGTGTATGTTTTCTCAAATGTTCGTCAGCCTGGGAAAGGGTCATGGGAAAACCAAATAAACAGTGGGGGAGACAGTGAGTGAGTGAGGGTGGGGCTGTATCAAAGTGTTACACAGCACTTAAGACTACAAGCCACAACATTATGACCACTTAAGGCACATTTATTTTGCATTAGAAATATCTCCCAGCACACGACAAAACATAAGTCACAAAATTATTTATACGGCATGATTATGATTTTGTTGCAATTTTGAATTGCATCAGGTTGATACGCCGGTCAACTGTACCTACTGCCATCTAGCGGAAGAACATTTAATTTTTCTGCTCACTCTCACTATGCATAGAAAGATGAACACAGATAAATTACAAATAATTTTTCAGATTACCCTATTTTTCGGACTATAAGTCGCACTTGTTTTCATTTGTTGGCTGGTCCTGCGACTTATATTGTGGAGCGACTTGTATAAGGAAAAAATGTAATTTCACAGACAGCCACGAGAGGGCACTATGGTCTTATGCACCGATATCTCCTACTCTTTACAACGACAACTGAGAACGATTGAAAACAATTGGACCTCAAGAGAATTATATTCTGTAGAGTGAATGCAAAACTTTTTAAGGCCTGGCGAAAATGACACTGAAAGCAGGAGGAACGGGTTCACCAGTGGGCGAATGAACAATGTGCTGTCTTGTCAACGGTGCAGTTATGGTACGTTTTCGCGCACAGTTCGTTGCCAAGGCGACGAGCATAAAGGACTTTGCGGGACGACCTTCCTGACGCTTCCGCTTCATGCGACACGATGAACTCTTTAGCCGAGCACGGACAGCGACGTCCCAAAAACATGAACATGAACACTGGACAGCGTTTCTGTTCACATTTATATTTCTTGTCGCTAAATAACCTTCATTGTGTTAGCATAGCTTAAACCAATTCAGCCTGTTCGTTGTTTGTTATTTGTTTATCAATGTTATAACTTGGCATCCAAGATGAATTTTGATGAGTGTTTTGTAAAATAAATTATCCGCAAAAAATAGTGACTTATACTTCAGTATGACTTATGTATATTTTTTTGTACCGCATTATGCGTTTTTGGGCTCGTTCGACTTATACACCGGAGCGACTTGTAGTCCAGAAAATACGGTTATTAAGTGAAATTGGGCTATATCTCATAGCAGATCTGATAATCTCTCACTGTATTCATCATGATGCACTACGGTTAAAAACCACTGCAAAGTGCAACCTACTTCCACAAGAACATGACACAATCGATGTCTACCAAAATATTACCTTTGCGAAGACGCAAACATTTGATACAGCAACACACTCATGAAACCATCCTAAATTGAGCAAACATGCACTATGGCGACCATTGACCAAGCAAATAAACATCCCTAACGCCGCCATCACTTAGATTACTAAATGCAAGCGTGTAAATGTTGGCTGGATGTTCGATATTTGCTTTACAGTCATTCTAACACGAACAAAGTTTGCATTATAGTTACATTAGCGACTATAACATGTGTAGTAACATTTCGGAAACTGGAAGAATATCCCGGTTGCATTTGTTGTCACTTAACTGCGCTCAGAGCTGTATTTCTCTGACAGTTAAGAACTGTAAACAAATTACATATGTGGCACAGATTACCATATCCATTTTTTTTATTCTGACTGCGGTAGGCGATTGAAAATGTTAGACCTATGCATAGTAAACTTCAAACTTTGCTGATATCTCGCATTAAGGACAAACGGGATGAAATAAATTGTCCGTAATATTGACAAAAAAAATTTAAATGAAACCCACCTCTATATAGCCTGGATATCATTTGAAGTACTTCACTATTAAACATTGCCATAGAATACCTTTGCACAATATTTTGCAAATGTATGATGCTATCACCCACTATTGTTCTGTGAAGCAAGGGCAGATTTACATAATTTTTGTAGGAATATAATCAACTTATTTTTAGTTTTTGGATTGAGACATTTTCCAGATTTTTTTAGCCCATATCACCCACAATATTTTCTCTTGAGACATGACTGTCAAGACATGTTTGAAGCCAGTTGTTTATACTGTGGTAGATGCAATGGCATCAACAAACACTAGGCCTGGGTGATAAATTTAATTAATTAAATTTTTTGTTGTTGTGGATGAGTAAAAAAATAGTCAAAGGAAAATGTTTGTTGTAATTTTATACTGTACGACGGCTTATTGGTCACCCAGTTGGGGTGGTGGACTACGAGATTTAAATCATCATGAAGAGATTAAAAGTCACCATGATGACTAAATCTCGACAAGGGGGAATAAAACTCTGCACTTCCTGTATGTCTAAATATTTTATTTAGTCATTTATGATCGTATAATTATTACCATTTTCATTATTTTCTTTGGTTTTAAGTACAGAAATCTATTGCAGCTGTGATTGTTGTGAAAGTGCTACAGTATATAAATACATTTGAGTTTGAGTTCAGTTATATATTATAAGCAAATCTATATACGGCAAATGAGTAACACCATTGTAGCGCGACTTGACAAAATCTCAGGAGAAGCACGAAAGGAGAAGAGATTGGATGCACCTCTTGAGGTCCACAGTGGTGACGTTGAAGACGACGCCTTTAAGCCACAGGATCATAAACAGCCGTTGGGAGAAAGGACAGTTTCCAATGCTCTCCCCATCGCTTCCTGCCTACAGTAAATACAGACAACAATTTTAATCAGCAATGTGCCCCCACCGCAACATGCTAACCACATTTTTAAAAAAATAAATAAAAAATTTAAAAAATCCCTGCCATCCTATGATAGCATTATTTGCAAACATATCATTGAAAGGCACAGACTCATGTCTGAAGACGAAACAAAATAAATAAAAAGACCATAACTAACATATATGTGTTGCACAAACCTTATGGTCCTTTTGATGGTATTGTACTCGGTTAGCGAGCCCTTTACAAACACTTCTTTCACACATGACTGACTGCGTGGAGTAAAGAAAAAAAAAAAAAAAAGACTAAAGCGCCGACTGCCTTCTCTTATGCTTGATCACACTTTGCCTCCATTTATCTGGAGAACTACTTTCCAGAGTAAGCGGAAACCTCTGAAGTGACTCAGACAGGCTGGCTTCTTGTTTCCTATAATTCTAGACTGCACAAACAAGAGTGAAGAGTGGTAGTCAGGATTTGAGATCAATGTAAGTGGTGTCTACCCTCTTAATCAAGAACAAAGTTCACTGTTCTCGCTGACTGAAAGGCCAAAAACAAAACTCAAACGCACAAATTCTTTTTCAAATACATGACCCCACTAAATATAAAAGGCACTGGATGAAGGTGTGAAACAATAACACTGTGAATGTACACTGAATTAATAAAAAAGGTTCAAAACTGTAACTGAGTGGAAGACTTTGTTTTGAAATTTTGAGTCGACTCCTTTCTGGTGTGAACAGGCTGGCTGCTGTTGTCCTCTGTGTACCAAGCAGTGGGATGACCCTCTTTCATCTGCTGGTTTCTATTGTACGGCGGCTGTCCGAGCCCCACAACATCCCACCCACCTCGCATTTCAATTCACTATCGGAAAGGCTTGGATCAGATCACAGGCTTTGTTCTGCAAATTGATTCATGAGATGGAGATTGGTTTATATCAGTTGAACTTGCAATTACGCGACCCTTGAGCAAAACAATGTGGTGATGAATCAATTTCCCTCACAGGGCCACCGTAATGGCTGATTTTTGATAGATTCAGGTCTGGATCAAGGGTGAAAATGCAGCACATCAACTGTTACCATGGCAATATCAGACGAGACATGAACAACCAGCCACACGGTGTGAAGGACCAACTTAAAAGGTAAACCATGACCTCCGTCTTTTAGGCGAGCCACGCAATGCAATGTGATTTACAAATTCCTGTCGTTCGTCATATTCAACCAAGACTTCCTTAATCCAAAATGACCAACAACAGCTGACAATGACACTGGCTACTCCGCACTCTCTCTATAAGCCTATTATCGCAGCTGTGGCAGTGCCGGAACAAAACAGAACGTAACTCCCTGCCAGAGACAATCAATGCACAATTACAGTGGTCGTCGGCAGAAGCAAGAACACGCGATAATAAATGCTTTGGGATGATGCAAAATAAGGAGAAGAGACTCTTAGAAGACTAGACTCTTTAACATGCTCTTCAGTTCTTTCTTCTCTTCCTCCATTCCATCTCTCTTTCCTTATCCTGGGCCCCTCTGTTTGCGTGCGTGTGTGGGGGGGGATAGTTTGCCATTGGAGGAGAGGAGGGAGAAACTATGCCAGAAATGTCCTGTTAGTCCTGTCAAAGAGAGTGCTTTGTTTACTTTACATGTTAAATTTCACAAGTTGTGTTCTCATCCAGAACACTTCGCCTTCTGGAGTAATTAAATGATAAAACTGGCTAAAATTATAGCCCAATCATATCACAACTAGTAAATCTGGAAAAATAAATAATCGAAACACAAGGTTACTCAAAATATCTGTTCTCAAGCCAGAGTTCCTCTTTAAAAGCATGATATAAAAAAAGAGCACCTATGGAACATTCAAAACAGAAACAACACAAAGCATTTTTTTGTTTTTAATTTTAGGCACATTGCCAGTTAGCAACTGGCAGCCCTCCTGCCCTGTTCAGTGGTCCAATAAAACAAGAGGGTAAGGCCTGACGTTTACTTGGACGTCCTTATAAAGTGAAGACCACTTGGAAGCGACGAACATTTTCCAGGCTATTAAAGAATTCTTCATAGTACCCATTCTGTAGTCTGCTAAGAAAAGAAAATTACTCAAGTACTGCAGACAGTTACATCATCCCTGACAAAAGCTTAACCCGCTTCTGTAAAAAGGCAATATGAAAATGTGAGGTCACGCAAGCCAAGTCACGACTCCTAACAGACTCACCATCTCAAACGGACAGGCCTTAAATACACATTGGTTTGTTTATCTAATGTGAAAAAAATGCATCCAGCTGCCGAGTGAGGGTGTGAGTCATGCTCAAGTTATCTCATAGCCAGAAATGCACTATGAGCCAATTTGGTCAGAGGAAACAATTGTGTATTTGATATTATCTCCATCAGACATCATTTAGAGTGGGGATAAACAATTACTTTTAAGGGGCTAAGTGAGATTTTTTTTTTTCTTATGAAGGATCAGAAGCTTCTGATAGCGAGCTGTGAGCACACAGTTCAGAGTTGAAGAAAACTAATAGGAGGATAATAAGGCAACACGCAGGTTTGTTAGCGTCGTCGACTCATGACAGGCGGATGACTGCACATCATGTCAATCAAGTGACAAATTACATAACGGATTATATGCATGAGGCAGCCATCAAGGTTATTTGTTTGTTTTTTTTCATTTTTACCAGGCATAAAACTGGGAAGGCTGACAAAGATTAAGTTAATGCCATGGGATCATTCCACACTCCCGATCGACGTAATGGGATCTCCTGCAAAAAAAGTTGCAGGTGGCAGCAGTCAGGGGACAATGATTCCTTTTTAGCCCAGACAAGGTCCAGCCAGTTACAGCTCCCAGCCTAATTTTAGTAACTTGTCCGCCCCTGCTCAGCCCTCCCCAACACACTTAATATTCTAAAATTGGGTGGACTCCTCAACAAGTTCAGGACACATTTTGACCGAATAAGGAGCTGACGAACAACTCAGCAGCTTTCCGCTTTAAGCCGTGACGCAGCAAAGATTTTGATTTGGGATGGGCGCATCTATGACAACACCTCGCCCTATTTACTGGACTGCCATGCATGCTGGTGTAGCATAACCTCTGAGACAGGAGTCTAACACAAAATGATAGTTTAAGAAAGAACAAACAATTAATGTATAGTGAAAAACTTTTCACCAATTCAAAATCCAGGGGAATGGAATTGGGGAAAGTGAAATGCCATCTTGGCATTTAGGTGTGACCTTGCACTACAGTGTAGAGAAAACAGAATCATAAGTGAAAGGTATTTGAAAACTTAAACTAGACCAGACCAAATTTCAGATGATACATTTGAAAGCACAAAGAGCCCTCCACATCATCAACAATAATTTCCCCATCTCAGTTACAATTGAGAAGTCGAGATTAGGTGGGTGATGACTAATAAAACCCCTATGAGGAGTAGTCATAAAAGTCAGATCCTTCTGGATCATGGCAGCACCATACCATCCCATGACAGAGCTCTGACTCATTCTTACATCACCCAGTGGAAATCTCACAACTTGTCAGACACAGGACTACTGTGCTGGTGCACTAAAGGAAACAATCAGTTACACGTTCAAATGAGACATAACCATGTTACTGCTGAATTGAGGCCAAGTGCGAAACTGTCCAGCCCATGATTTTTGGATGATCAAGAAGACCTTTTTCTGATGAAAAAGCTTACTTCTTTTCCTTTCGGCTTTGTCCTTTTAGGGGTCGCCACAGTGAGTCATTCTTTTCCATCAAAGTCTACCTTTTGTATTCTCCTCTCCAACGCCAACTCATATCTTCCCTGACAATTAGGATTACCGTAAATAAAAGAATGAGGAAGAACAATAAACCATGAGGGGGCTCAACATGGGATAACATCCAAGTTCATTCTGACTATTGTTGCATGTAAGCATGACTACATACAACATAATGCACAGTAATTCACTTTAGAGTGAACAGGTCTTCTGTAAAAAAAAAATGGGCATACACTCGGACTGTATGATATGGCAAACATTTTATATCTTGACATTTTTGCCAGATAGCAAGATAATGATACTCCAATGAGTTCAGTGAAAAATAGGCATTTTGATATGAACAATGCCAGCCTGGATTGCGGAGGCTCCCAAGTGTGGCAAGGTCATATTAGTTATATCGTCCTCAAAAAAATTTATATTATGTTATATGAGGCTGAAACGGGTCCTCGAGTACCCAACTAAGCAAATTATGTACAAAAAGGAGATTAATTGACATGTATTGAAAAGTTTATTTGACTTTTTAATCATTGTGTTGACTTATTAAAGTTTAAGCATTATGTCAAAATAAATACCCCAAAAATATAAGAAAAAAAATCTAGATTTTGATTGACCAATGTGAAATACTAAATATCGTGATTTATTTTATTTTAATTAAAGTACAAAAAAATTAACTATTTTCAATTAAACTTATCAATTGAACTTGTCATTCTGGTGTGCATGCCTTGGCCACCGGGGGGCAGTATGTATCGATTTGGCAATGGGAAAAAAAAACAAAAAAAACACCATTTCAACTACCAATTCATCCATCCATCAGTATCAGCGCCATTTCTCCTTTCTCTTAACTTAACGATGTTCATATCCAACACAGTAAAATGCTTGTGTCACACTAAACCTGTAGTGGGGCTCCACTTGGAGGATATGTCACGTGAAACACAAGCAGACTGGATTGAATTACAAATGATTCAGTTACACATAGGTGAGGTACGTGTTCTGCTCATGCATGGGTTCACACACACGAGAGCTACTGTGAACGCATAAACCATTAATAAAGGATAAACACACCACAGCATGTACAAAATTACTTTAGAAATAGGATCAAACCCAAACTATCAAGCAAACTTGTAATCTTTATTTAGGTTACCAGCACGACCAAGGCTCGAGTGAAGTAAATGTTACAGATAGTGGATGAATGGACTATTATTATGGTTTACACAATCTGGATTTGGGGGTAGATCACGTATTCGATCAGGTGATGGAAAAATATATTCATTTAAACAATTTGCATAATTACTATACAGTCGAACGCCGACACTCACGGGGATAGGGACTGGCCAAGCACACAAAGAGCAAAAATTTCATTCTTGGAAAAAAAAAAAAGTCTATTTACTTTTCAGAATAAAAGGCTTGTTATTTATTTTGATTTTCTTTTTGGTCACACTGAAGCCAATGAGAAAACTTTCGTTTACTGCGCTTTGTTACAGCTTCAGCTGTTGTGAAATGCACTATATAAATAAAGTTGTATTGTATTTTATTGTATCTGTGTTCTTTAAAAGTGCAAATATGGTAGAAAAAAGACCCTTGTCAGATATGCTATAAAGGAGGAATGCTGGGTACAATGTCCAGGAAGCCAGTAAATGGACCAAAAGCAGCAAAGACGACAAAAAAATGAAAAAAAAAAAAAAAAATCAGCACACCACACTCTTGAGTAATAAACCATTCATCTTTGTTCCCTCATTTGTGATGCTGACATCAGCACCACTTTTGTGCTTGAGAAAGACAAAAAGCTGTTAGTGATTTTCCTTTTTTGAAGAGGGAAAACGTGAGAGGAATAATAATAATATCGATGAAAACAATAGGGACCTTGCAGTGGTCGCTGCTCAAGCCTTAATAACAAGTTTAAATCATTACAAGACAAAGCCTGGTGCTCACACGCTCAAACTGATTTTGTATTACTCAAGGACTGGGAATTTCTTTAGACATAAACTTCTTAAATTTGCAGTCATTTTCCTTCCTATAATCATAAATCAATTTCTAAATGGATATTATATTCCAGTAAACAATATTACACAATCTTGCATTTTTTATGTTAATTGTAATCATTTAATTTAATCAGCTATTGTATTATTTTCAAATCCAATTTCAACTGGGATAAAAAAGCTGCCAATGAAGATTTTACGTTACATTGTGATAGGTTTGTTTCGCTATCCTTTTGTCTGATATTATTCATCCGTATTATTCTCGTGATAATTAGGAGAATCTGATTATTAATTCAACAACTTTGTTTTCATGTCTCGCACATTTTTTTCACACTGGCAGCACAGTAGTGTAATGATTTTCATGTCAACCATACAATCAGGAAACCCAGGTTTGGATCCCTGTTGATCATAAGTAGGGATGCTTGCATAAATTCTAGTGAATATTGAACACATCTTTATGACATTGAGCAACATGAAGCTTGTTCACACTAAGTAGAATTAGTTGTGTCTTACATCTGCTTTAAGCAAAATAAGACTTGTGTCCCACCTCTTAACAAAACGTGACCAACTTGAGTAATATAGGGCCTGATACGCCTCAGAGCTTTTGAAATTTGAATTCGGCATGTAGTTAAACACACAACTATGTTGTCGCTGGCATCTTTTTTATGTCATCCTCCTTTCGGAAACAGTTAGCACGTAAACAAAAATATGGATTTGGTTCATACCGGACATTTTGCACGTAATTAATGCATTTATTTTAATTTCAGACAAATATCGACCCATAAATTTTAGTCCATGAGACAAAGTTATGTCAGAACCATAGTAGCGATTTTGCCAGCTAAAACAACACACTTGAGTAAGCCAAGGTTTGTTTAAAAGTGATCGGTGAGAATAGCAACTGTGTCAGGCTATCAGCATCCAAGTAGGCAGTCAGTTCCGTCTGCGGCCTTTGAAAAGTAATCCCGTAGCTCTCGCACTCTTGCGTGCTACTGTCATGCACAGCATGAACAAATGTTGCAGCAGTTAGCTTTACGACTTTTTCCACACAATGTACAGTGCAAATAACAGAGTACTTGAGGCAGAAAATGCCTCAAGGCAATTGTGGCTTTTTTTGTTGTTTTAAACAGAGGTACCCAAATTACACAAGAAATTGTTTCAGCCCTACATTCATGGTGATAGGTATTTATTTTTTTATAACAAAAGGTCATCTGTTCATGTTTCTGTTTTACTCATTGTCAATACTATGTGTTCAAAGGGAAGCTATGGCATCGAATACTTTGTAAAAAAAAAAATGTAATTTAAAAATGTTGTATTCATTGTTTAGCTCCACAATTTTAACAGTTTGAAGGACAACACAAAAATGTTACGTTAACCAAGATTGTCATCTGACAGCAATGTTATACAATCTAATTAATCTATCTCAACTATGTAATCAAATGGACTCTTTACATAGAAAGGTCTGGAAAAAAAAAACATGATACATTAGTCAAATAGAGTCCAGCCCAGCATCACTCATTTGAGAAAGTGCACAGTCCAAGCAAGGAGTGGCCGAAGGAAAGAGTTGGCCACATCATGTGTAAACCTTCCAAGCCTGCGGATGACGTTATCTCTCCTGTGGACTGTGTGATTCAGTGCCCTGAGAAGGAAATGACCTGAATGAGAATATCCACAAGCAGACTGAGACTATGTTGACTTGCCGTTAATACACGGGTTAAGGTCAAAATGCTGGTGCCTGAAACATTAGGAATAACCCATTTACAGGCATAAGCAGACAGAGTTACTCCTGTACTT
Source organism: Idiotropiscis lumnitzeri (assembly GCF_059441095.1). Classification (NCBI taxonomy): domain Eukaryota; kingdom Metazoa; phylum Chordata; class Actinopteri; order Syngnathiformes; family Syngnathidae; genus Idiotropiscis; species Idiotropiscis lumnitzeri. Next base: position 15,571,269 of record NC_142391.1, on the reverse strand, counting down.
GGAATAAGCAACTGTTAAGTGTTGGTTTGATTTTGATCAGAAAACATGCTCACTGACTGCACCACCACTCAGTCAACTCAATGCACATTATCCGCCACAAAGCACTCCCAGCTTCTGGTGTGCCAAACGCTATTCCCCACCCCCCTTTTTCCCCTTTTCCCGCCCTACATAAGAAAAACCAAAGATCCATGTAGTCATTGTACACTTACAGCACAGCAGCAAAAAAAAAAAATCCAGATTCACGGGAAGGTGAGAAGGAAAATGGACAATATAAGGCATCACACCGCCATGAAAAGTGATGTACAAGCACCACCAATACGAGTAAAAGTGAATAGTGTATACATTATTCTCTACCCATCACGAAATTACTTCTCCTCGAAACAATGCCAAAACTGACCTAAAATTGACATGGCCTCAACGCACAATCATATCTAAACCCATACAATTCCGTGGATGGAAATTCAACAGAAACAAGAAATGTACTTTGAAAAAATAACGAATTTACTGTGAATGCAACGCGAGTGAATGAAAAAGGGGGGATGCGTTTTCAACAAGGAAACGGGGAGAACTGCATCCTCCCTGTGTGACTGCAGAGGTTGTCTATGAACGAGTGTGGAGCTCCAATTGCTGGAAGGCTCCACGAAGCAGACAATAGCCAATGAACTAAAGCGCGCAAGGGCCATGTTAACGCAACCTTAATGGTCTCAATCCAGCACATGGCAATCGCTAACACTTCTTCATCTTGTGGAAAGAAATTTACAGTTCACCAATGATTTTATCAGAAAGAAACGTGCTCAAAACCTAACTTTTACCCACGCAGTTCTTACCTTGACAAACAGCTCGATAACGGGCTCGTTGTCCCCCTTGATGCCGTTTTGCGGGACCGACAGTGACATGGCGACCGCTACTTTCTTTGAACTTCAGCTGGAAGAAAAGACTTTTCCTCTCGTCTACCACGCCCAACTTAAATCGGTGCTCTTCTCCACCCCTTTTCCCGCACTGAGGTCCACGCTGCGCTTTGTCTGGCCAGAAAGAGCTCGCCGCGGGTGCTGGAGGTACAGAAACCCACCACACGACAGTGGAGTCCGCCACGCGTTCACGCACTAACGTCGCCGTACGTGAAAGAGCAGCTGAAGTGACGTCACTGCAGTGTAATGCTTGCTCGCTGAGCAAGAAAACCGAGTAGTACAGTAACTGGATTTGATTTCATTATTTAAATTTTTTTTTTTTTTACAAAACGTGATGTCACGGACAGCGGTAAAATACGAAAATGTGGGAGGGTTTGTACTGGGAGGGAATGAGAGGCGGAGTTAAAAAGCCCCGTGACAGTGGTGGGTTCGCCCCGGATGTCCTGATGTAGATGTTACCGAGGGTTTTCCCAACCTTTAATGACCTAGTGTACACTTGATTTTACATTAGAAAAATCTCACGGCACACCACCAAACAATACCACAAAAGTAAATATGTACGTATATAAACAATCTCGTTTCAGTTTACAGAGCTTTAAATTTTAGTGTTGAGCAATGGGGAATGACTGGTCTCGACATTATCATTTTTACCACGCAAAATGGATTTCCAGTTGTTTTTACTAAATAAAAGTAAGGCTACAATTGAGAAGTACTCAAGAACACAATTAATTCCAATATATCTCTACCTTGTCCCAAATTATCCAGTCCATATGGCCTAATAAAATCTTATCTGAAAATGCACTTTTCGAAGACGGGTGTAAATCTGTGTACCGATGCTTTACGTAAACATTCACGTCGGATGTTAATCTTAAATATTAATAAGGAAAACGCATCTCCAGGTTAAATTCACTTTTAAAAGTACAGAATATATGGGCATGATTTTAAAATCCTTCTAAATGTAATGTATTCCAATAGATCTATTATCATTGAAAACATTTTATTCAAATTCAAGAAGGGATCATGAGTAATTTGTTGTAATGTTGCATGATTCCTAGGTTTGGACTTAAAACTTTTTTAAGCAATTTTTGTGTGTCTGTTATACAATCTAATAGATTTTTTTACATTTCAACTCAATAATTGACCTATTTATTTGTTTTACGATAACCATCTCAAAAGAAAGATGGCAATTTTATTTCGCAGACATCTGTAACATTGAAGAAAACAGATTCTATAAAACGGTTTTAATTCTGAAAGGCCGACAAGACAAATAAGGGGTACTAAATACAAAACAAAGCAGTCCCACACAGATTAGCTTGGTGTAAGGATGTCCAAAACAAAAAAAAATAAAATAAAATCAAGTTGGATAAATTAAAACATCCTCTTTGAACGAGTGACAAAAACCAACTGTGCACTGCTGTGAGGACAAACAATGTTAACAGCAGTGACACTGCTCCAACTTTGAAGGTTAATAGAACCATGTATAATAACTATGTGCAGGTTTGCCTCTATATGCCATAGGTTCATGCACACCAGAAACAGTCACTGCACATGCAATCACCTCTTCAAACAAGTCTACTTTTGGTTGTGGGAAGAAGGGGGGAAAACGTCTTTAAATCAACCCTCAATTTACATGTTCCCATGCTAATCAATTTAGTAGTTATGGACAACACAAGCTTTTTACAGATTAGCTGGTAGGCTGATAAATCACACTCAAAAGCAATGACTCAAAATGTACCAAATCTGTAAAAAGGAAAAAAAAATGCAACATTAACAGTTTGTACATTCTAAATTGAATCAGTTTATCACAAACATCAAGATTAACGTGAATATGGTGGGGAGGCGGGGATTGGGGCGGCCCTTGAGATTCAGGACATTTGCGAGGGAGACACCTGGGCTTTCCTCATGGAGCGTAGGGCCTTCTCTCTGAGGTGTTTCTCCAGGTCATCCAACGTGTCCTCCACTTCACTCTCTGATTCCTGAAAAGGAACAAACGCTGATTAGTTTTACTAAACCGGCGAGAGAAGCTCATGTCAGTCAAACAACAATACATCTCCTGCTTCGGTGTTCTATGGTGGTTACTGAAAAGCCATCAGAATACCTCCGCTGCTAAAGATGACAAACAGACATAACCTTTCTTGATTCACCATCTTCATCCCCACCCTGGTTCTGCTGGGTCTCTCCACTCCCGGCGTTGCCACTCTTCTCCTTCTTATGCTTCTTGTGCTTCTTATGTTTCTTGTCCTTCTTGTGCTTCTTTTCCTTCTTCTTCTTCTTTTTCTTGGCACTGCCATCAACATCCGAATTCTGCAATCAACACATTACAATGCTATTATGAGGGCCTTTGAAGATTAAGGCAACAAACTGCTGATGTGATTTTGTCAATTTGACTCTTAATTTGGCAATAGCGATTGCTAGGGCTGCACCAAAAATCGGATTTATTTTATTTTTTGCAATTAAGAATAAGGGAAAAATATTTTTCATTGGAGGATTAAAATCTAATTTCTTTAGGTCCATGTTAAATATCACAATAATTTTTATATCGCAGTAATCAACACCCAATCGAACATTGCATGTTTTTTCAAAATACTGCAGCTCAACAATCACACTTTGAAAATAATCACCATATTAGTTTGAATACCTTGCTAGGTGATTGGCTACCAGAGCCACTGCTTGCTTTCTTGGCTGTTGGTGGGGACGCACTCGCAGATCGAGATGGTGAGGGGGAGGCTGACGTGGGGGCTGGGTGCTTCACTGCAGCTGGGTGAGGAGAAAGGGATCGAGATCTGGAGGAAACTCGTCTCAAAGGCTGAGGGCTCAAAGAAAGTCTGTAAGAGCAATGACACAGAGTTAAGATTAAGTTCACATGGTCTTCATGGTTCACACTCATTTACCATTTTGCGTTAGGGTAATGAGAGGAACAATTGACGACTATTGTTTGTTTAGAAGTGTATTTCTTTCTGCCATGGGCAAACTAAAAACATAGAGCATGTAAACTCAAAGCGCAAGTCAAGTACAAAAAAATCTTTACAATACGTTTAGCCTAAAAGGTATTCTTATCAATTCGGCGTTTGGAATAAGAATCAAGCCTAATAAGCCACCCATTTTTATCCTTGGGCTCACCTTGCAAACCTCACATGACCAAACCCAGGAAACAGGTGAGCCATGACGTTAGCAAGCACAGCCTTGTCAAAAGCAGGTGCAGGTGCTGGTATAAGACAAAATGGCAGCACCGAGATATGGATAAAAATGGGAGGATTGTTCTTCCACAAACACAATATTAATCACACGGAGACAACATTCTCTCCTTCTGTGGTCAGTGTTCAGTGTGGTACACCCCATGCCTAGTTGCTGTCCTGAAAATAAGCAAACTGACTGATTACAAGTTTAAAGACACTCATGATGCTAATTGTGACAAATCTTAGTTTAACATTCCTACGGTCAAATCATTTTCAATATTGTCTTGAGATGTCATTGTTTGTCCAGGCCAGTTTCTTTCGTTATATTTATTTTATTTTATGATTCTACGACTTAAAATAGCATTTAAGTCTGATTTTTATTGGTCAATTTTTTATAACCCGTTATTACCAATACTGTATTACCTGGCAGTTTCATGTCATTTCCATGACCATTAGAAGTTTTGCTTTCTTTAACACAATACACATACGATATTGCATAAGCCAATCATGTTACTGCGCCAAAAAAAAGATGCAAGTAGTGCTCTATTTACCTCTGGTTGGTGCGCGGCTCTGGGGTACGTGAGACTCTTCGGATTGGTTTTTCACTGTGTGATGGCGAGTGTCTGCGCTGGTTGGAAGATTCGAAATGTCTTGCAGGACTGTTGGAATCTCTGTTTATGCGACCGCGATTTGCAGGGGACTGGGAGCGCCGACTTGCTGCTAAAGCAGGGGATCGTGCATCTCGACTCAGCCGGACAGAAGAGGACTTGGGGCTTCTTCTGTGTCTGGGCGGGGATGTAGACGAGGGAGGTGTGCGCCTCCGCTGCGTGGGAGAACTTCGGCGTTTCGGGGATCTAGAAGGACGGCGTTTGTGCCCGGGTGAACCACGTCTAGCAGGAGAAATAGATAATTTCCTCTTCTGAGGAGGTATAGGGCTGTAGCGACGCTGGATGGGAGGAGAATAACGTCTGTTGGATGGAGACAGTCTGCGGGGAGGTGGGGAGGGAGACCTGCAAAGCACCAAAGACATTTTAAATAGAGATCTAATTTAGTGTCAATTTTACAGGGACAGATCATTTTAATATTTAAAGATGTCCTTTATTAGTCCCACAATGGGGAAATTTGAAGACCTTGTAAAATGAACTCAGTTATTTCTTTCTAAATACATTTTAATTGGTATTGGTAAATTTACAAGGCTCATTTTCACTTTACAGTTTAGAGTTGCCCAAGGCAAGAATAACGACCAATCACGGCTCAGCTTAAGAAAACAGGTGAGCTGTGATTGGTCGTTGCTTATTATGTATTATGAATATGCCAATACCTTCGTCTTGGTGAAGGGGTCCTGCGACGCCTTACGGGAGTAAGGGAACGACGTCTACGTGGACCAGGAGAAGGTGAACGTCTTTTCCTGAAAGTCAACAACAAATAAGAGTCAAATTAACGGTTAAGTCTCGAGCAAAAACATAAAAGAAATATTGACATAATAAACTTACATTTATGTACGAGGAACATGCAATATAGTATCAAATGTGAAACGTCTTGGGGTTAAAAATATTTTTACACACAATTACAAATAATTGCATATTTATACTTGGCATCAAGTAGTGGAGTAGTTCTTGCCTTACTAAAACAGTTTTAAAAACCTTGAAATTTGATTTAAATTGAATGCGTCTTACCTAGGAGAGGCCTCTCTTGGTCGCCTCCTCGGGGAAGGAGTGTGGCTACGCCTCCTCTTAACATCACCATTCCTCGCGCCTGGCCCTCCCTTTGGTCTCTTGGATGCTTCGTCATCTGAGGAGGAAGAACCTGAATCTGAAACCAAAATGAGGTGTTACAGCAAAGTAGGGATGGCTGCGTGAAATTCATAGTACCTGAAGATGACTCCTGATTCTGTCTACGATACTGCCGTCTCTGCTGCACAGAATCTGCAGTTGCGCCTTTCTCATTCTTATCCTCCTCTGAAACAGATTATGAAATGTGCCTTCAGTCTCCAGTCACCATGAGAAACGAACATATTTAAAAAAAACAGTTGAATGGTGTGACTTGACGTTCACCGTTAACTAAAATGTACTTCTGGATGCATAACGGGTCCTGCAGGTTAATACTCAAATGTGATTTGTATGAATTAAAATTATACTATTAGTCTCAGTTTTGCTATTCAGTATCTAATAATGAGATGCAAAATATTAATTTTGATGAAAAAACAGCGAAGCAAAACCGCTTTTTTTTTTTATCTTTGTGACTTACTTTGTACAATAAAAGTTGTTTACCATCAGTTTGCTTCTAGCTTGCATGCCTCAGTTAGCCACAACTGCATGACCACAGGTGCAATCTGATATGTATCATAGTTTAACTTCTTTTCATTACAAAGGCAAAAACGCTCAATATTGATTGAATCGTCAAATGTATCAATTTAACGACATTTTAAGATGTATGAGGCTTTAACCAGAATTCTATCAGAATTGAAGAGATCCACAGTACTGTTTCTAACATACACAATTTAAAAGGGTATTCCAAATGAGACGGTGACTTGTGATTTACAATTACAAGCATTATTTCATGCCATGACGACTTCTATGAAAACCATAGAAACAAGCAAGATTGAAGACGTTACCAGATGATCTGGCAGGAGACGGTGACCCTCTGCCCCTTCTGACCCGTGGAGATGGTGATCGCCTGTCTTTCCTGGGAGGGCTTATGGAGGCGTCGGGAAAGTGGGGCTGTTTTCGTGGTGGCGTGTTGGATATTCTTTTCATTACTTTTTTAGGCGAGTGTGAGCGAGAAGAACTGCTGCCAGAGGATGAAGCAGAGCGCGAACGTCTCCTGTGGGACATACTACAGATTTAGAACCACGAGTGACATAACCCATGGACATAAAACACTTCAATAGAGAATTTTGGATATTTGATTTCACAATGTTACAAAGTGATAGCAATGACTAACCTGCGAACAGGAGAACGCCTGTGTCTGTTTCTAGAGATGGGAGGGCCCCGTCTGGGTGGGCTTCTTCGACGTGGAGACATTCTCCTTCTGGGACTCGGTCTTCTACGTGGAGAGTAAGATCTGAAAGAGGTGAGAGGATAATTGGGGTTAACTGTGAACGGTTTTGAAGGGAATTCAAGCTTGCATTACATAACAGAAAATAACCTTGAACGAGAACGCCGTTTGCGATGACGGGAATGAGAACGGGAACGGCGCTGAGGTCTTTCCTTCCTAATGTCCTTCTCCCTTTCCCTGGACTTGGGCCTTTCCTCATTCTTATTTTTCTCAGGTGGAAGCTCCTTCTCTTCAGTCACCGCATCTGTTTTCACCATCTCCACAACAGTTTCACTAGAGGAAAAAGGGTACATTTTATTTTGAGCATTTGTTTACGATTGAAATGTAATTCCAATGTGGTGTCTTACTTTTAGTTCAACTAGAAATGATGCAGAGGAGATACTGTCACAAAATCTCAGAACGACACATCTATCCACTATGACAAGCCAAGTTTCAACACGTACCTTGTGGAAGACGCTTCTTGGATGACTGGTTCGGGTATGGCTCTTCCTGATGTGTCAGGCTCCACTGGCTGCTCCACAGGTTTTGTGGAAAGCTGCATCAAGGGTGGTGGAGGTGAACTCCCACTCGGTAGAGTAGCTTTACGCCTTGGGGAGCGTGAGGGGCTACGTTTCCTTTCCCGCCTCAACGGAGACCTGCGTCGTGGCGATGGAGACCTCGTCTTACGTCTGGTTATAGGAAAGGTTAACAGTGAGCTGGATCAAAACAAAACTATGCTACATTCAGCTTCCTTTTTGAAGAGAGACAAATACCTTCTCGGGCTCTTTGACTGACCCCTCTCTCTTGAATCCTTTTTGTCCTCCTCCAACTTCTTCAGAGAAGCAAGCTTCTCTTGTTCAATCTGGATGAGAAGACATAACTATTGGCCCCGCTAACAATTGAGCCTTGTGAAATGCGCTGTATCAACCGAGTTGGATTGGATCTAGATTTTATTTGCGCTGTCAAAACTCCAAGTTTATGTGCAATTTTGAGGGAACATACACAACAAGTCATCATCAGACCAAAAACAATCTCCACATGAACATGTTGGCTAACAAAGTCCCTTTGGCCTTTAAATGTTTAGGGGTGATTTCACCTGTCTCTGCTTAATTTCTTCTTTCTTCTGTTCCAAAAATGCAGTTGGGATGCCAGCTATGTTCTCCTGGGCACTCAGCAACAGGGGCCAAAGGTCTCTCATGAACTCTCTGGCATTTTTCCCATTCAGGAAACCCGTCAAGTTAATCTGCATCATCTTGCTATCCGGGTGCTGCAAAACACACGAAGCAGGGAAAGAGAGAAACAGAGAGACAGAAACATAATGCTGTTGAAATAATGGAACAAAATGACATAATTAAGAGGTAGGCTCTCTCCAATGGGAGTGTCTACATTTCATTTCTCAAAAATAAACCTGTGATTGTTGATAACTGTAAAGCAATGTATTCATACTTAAATGTATAAAAACCCGGAGTCCACTACTGGACTCGGAAAATGAGTTTCATTTGAACTTCAATTCAAAAAATGTGTTCACTGATGGGGGAGAGATCTAGCTGATCAAATCTTGCATGCAATATTGCTATCATATTCTTGCTCCTCTATATACACGTGTACACAGAGTATATTTAAAAGAAGTGATCTTATCTTGTTGATGAGATTTAAGTGATATTCATTGAAAGTATGTGTCCCTTCCCATCCCATATCCCCATGTACAGTCTCCCCACAGACTAAAACTTTAGGATTTTAACAAACAGCCACAATACAGAGTGCATTAAAACCCAACACTTTTAAGTACAGTTCCGTTGTCTTCAGTGAGTCCCGTGGGATCTGTGGGCATGGAGCTCCATTGGCTTGCTTCCGCCTCACTACTGCTTGAGACTCAACCACCTTGATCTTAATGTTATATCATTTATCTGAATTGCAAGAGACGAACAAGCAATAATGAGTACAGAGCAACACAAAAAAAGGTGTTATTCAACAATAGCAATTCAATAAGCTCTCTTACCATGGTCTACTCATAGTACCATTTAACTTTGTAAATCTAGCCAGCGTTACCATATTAACACATGAAAATATGGTTGACTGTAACTTCATAAAAATATAGTATTAGACTGGCAACAGACCTTCACCAAAATGAGGGTATATCAAAGTTAATAGTTTGTCTCCCTCTAATGGGCAGACAGTGTGACAAAAATAATTTTGCCAAGATTCTCTATTTATAATTTTAAAATGCAGCATACTTTGAAAAATTGGCTAAGCAACATGCACAATGTATCGCTTAAGTGTGCATAACATTATTCAGAGGGACTAATTTCCAACTAAAAGTTATCATCTCTAAATAAGGAATATCAAATGAATAAAAAACAGGTGGATTCATTCATGTTTCAACTGCCATTGTGAAGTGCAGGAAAAATAAAATACACATACAATACCTATTGGGTCGGGTATACTGTACATGATGTGATCAGACACACCCATCTGTATCACAACCAGGGCAAAAATACATGATACTCATTTGGAAGTTGGTTGAAATTGTTCTACCTTTGTGCTAATTTAGGTTACAGTGTTACTCTTAAAAGTGAGTTATCTATTTCACTTCCCTCAAGACGAGCAACTGCCCCCTTTATACCTACAACTTCGACTACATTTTAAGGGATCTGGACATTTTAATGAGCTGAATAATCGTAGGGAGGATATAATTATGGCATTTTTTCAGGTGTGTCTACTACTGGCATAATATTAATGATCCCTGTATATAACTCACCTCAAAACACACACTGCATCATGAAGGGAGAGTTGGGCTCAGTGACTTTGGGCTCAGGAGAGAGCTAATTAGGTGTTGGTGCTATACTTCTGATGCAAGGTATTACATCCATATTGGTTCAGGCCTTTTAAATCATAAATCACATCATAATTAGAAGTATGCTGAATAAAGTCACTTTGTTACATAACAGCAAAACATTGTTATAATCGCACCAATTGCTGATTTAACCACTCATTTAGTCTAAGATGAGCACAATTTGACAATTTCCCTTCTTTAATGAGAAAGCACTTCCCTCATATACAGTTTTGTAAAAACAAACAAGTAACATAAAATTAAAAGCATTACCTTATCATCAAGCTGGTTAAATATGAACTCTATGACGACATCATCCTCGAACCCCAAAATCTCCGTCACCCGTTGAGTAATCCATGGCTTTATGACTTCGAGGTTTACTTTGGTCATATCCACCTAAGATAAGCAGAGGCAAATGACAACGACATCATTTAGACATCATTAAAAAAAAAAAAAATCATCTTCTGGGGCTGTATGCCCCTGAAAGGATCACATGACAAATTGGTCCTAGGTGAGGATCCAGACAAAGCACGGCTCACAGACACCTTATGATGTGTAATTTTATTTGAACACGTTTTCCCTTGCTCAAACAGAGTTTACCGGCGGCCCCCTGTGGAGACATGCCCGGAAATGGCGAGTGCCTGGTGGCCGGCCCGACCCAGCACACCTTGAAAAGGCAACATGGGCTCACAGTTCAGAGTACCTACCCTTTCTGGAATCCTTGGAGGGACTCCCTCATTCTGCTGGGGGACTTCAATGGTCATGTGGGCAATGACAGTGAGAAATGGAATGGGGTGATTGGAACAAAAAGTCACCCTGATCAGAACCCGCCTCCTCAATTCCACTGAAACGCTTTCTCCTTGAGGAAGCAGTGTCTGGCCACTTTGAGGTGGGCTCTTCTTATCGATGAGGTTAAAGTCATCAAGATGGTTGAAAAGCTTCTGTTGCAAGGACACTGGTTTGACATCTGCCTGGAGTTCCTAAAGGCTCCGGGTGTTACAGGGATCTTCTGGTTGACTACAACATCCAGTGGACATTGGAGACAGTGCCTTTTGATTGGCAAAACGAGGTGGATGGTGTATTCCACCTATTAGGGGCTCACACTCCTCAGACTTGATGGCAAGGTAAATAGCTGAAGAGGAGGGTCTGTTGGGAAGTCGAATTTCAGTTTCAGGAGGACCAGTATATTTTTTTGTCCTGGCGATGGAAAAGTCCACCAGTTCTACACCTTCTGCAGCATTCTTAAGGGTACATGGGAGTTAGCCAAACTCATCTGCATGTGTTTTGTGGACTGGCGTTAAACCGTGTCCCTCTGGGAATTTGTAGTACCAACCCCCGTTCGGATCCACAAGAACACTGTGTAGAGTTGTATCGGTGAGGTGTCTTTGGAAATTTTCAGGGCAATTCCCATCTACAAGACTCCTTTCTTGTTAGAGGGAAAGCAATGCGATTATCATCCGACTCATGTCATATGTTTCTGAGTGGGTATTGAAATAGTGAGTTGCTTTTGGAAAGACTCAAGTGCTTGGAAAAAATATTTCAATTAGCAACACTGGCTATATTTTTACAAACTAGTTTGTCTCTGTTTGCAGTCACGTTACTGCAAGGAGCACGCATCAGGAAGGACTTATTAACTCTGAGTAATACAAATTATCTAATTATTCAGCTGTTGTATAAATCCTAGAATTGAGATATCAATGACTCCAACAAAAACAAGATGCATCAAAGGTAGATTTTATGTACCTTCTTGTCGAGACATTCTGCAAATTTCAGCTGCTTTAACAGTTTCTTGTGCTTGTTGCTAAACCGGTTGTCTTGCTCTGCGCTCGTGCCCTGTAGAAACAAATTTGTGAATATTAGCTGATCATTTTAAAGTAGGACATGATAACAAAAGGTGGGTGGTAATGGCCTACATTTACTCTTGAAACCAATCAACAGAAAGACAGCAGTCCAACACAGCAGCTACATTTACAAAGTGACAAATTTATGTGTTGTAAGGCCGCAACAACAATGGAAACAATGGTATGCCACTCGCAATCAGACGAGGCACAACACCCCTGGCCTCACTTTCAATCTGTTTACCCTACAGAGAATAGCAACGTCAAGCACAATTATCAGTGCAATAAATTCATTTATTTCTATTTTTGTTAGTTTAACAAGAATGTATTTACTTATAACTGAAAAGTTATCTCGGAAGTCACAATGTTGGATATCTGAATTTAAACATTATTCGATTTTTTGTCAATCTGAGGCACATGCTGTGATTAAAAATATGTATGCATCACAAGTTATTCGGAATTTGAGTTTTTTTATTATCAATATGATTACTAATTATTCCAAGGGCAACTTTTAACTTTTTCTTGAGTCTAATGACGCTTAAGATAACAGCTTTATTGGTATAATACATTTTTGGCTACTCTACCCACCTCTAGTAGCACCACATGCAAGGCCCAGAAACTAAATTCTCACTTATCGGGCGAAATCTATTAGAAGCAAAGAATTCGGGGATTCAAAGAATAAGATAAGATCCCACACGCAATGTACAAGTAAGAAGATGGGCGGAGGTACGACTGATCGTGATCAGATTATTTTACTAGGATTAAACATATGACATTGATAGCAATGAGCTAACATTGGCTACATCGACGACTGGTTTATCTCATTCTAAAAATTGAAGACAACGCAGCCGATAACGGTCTACATTGTGTTTCTCAAAGATAGAGCAACACACGTGTCAGCTATTTGGCTTTACGTCAGACATTAGCGCTACTTCAATTTTCTCCGGTCAGTGTTGCGGCAACGCGCTCATGGAGACGGAAACGATGCACCACCCGGGCGCCATCTTTATTAGCCAAAGCTAGTCTTTCATGTAACAGGCTAGCAAAGTTAGATGTCATTTTCACACACACAGCACGTGAATAATAACTCCAAAAGCAATTTGGAGCAATACAACACCGCGTTACAAGTTTAGCTTCCGTTTGCTAACCCTCGTACGAACTCATGTTCAACGATCTTAACCGAATATCGAGCAAATTGCAATGCACCAGTTGATAGTCGGTGCCCAAAACTACAACGTAACTCAATAGCAACCGGCCCTATATGCAAACGTCAAAATGACACACAACGCTAAGAATATATCTGGACAGAATCGAGAAATTGGTTTGAAATGTAGTAAATTTCGCAGCATCTTACGCGGAAGAACCCCGCGTCCATCGTTGAAGAAAATAGATGTTAGAAGACCGCTGAGTGAAGACGTGTAGCACCAGCCTCGTGAAGATTGCGATCCTGCAGGACGCAACATGAATTACATCCACTGAAGCAGGCTCTCGAAAGACAAGACCTCGATTCGCACAAGTGTCACTTTAAAGCCATGACATAAACAAAACGCATGTTGTGTCTTTGCAGTATTTGGCCGAGAAACGAGAACACACGTGTGCATTTTGGCACACCTTTGTATGTATCAGTTCATTAAAGGATCGCTATTTTTGAGCCCCTGGGCCCAAACAGATCTCTTACCACGTGTTTCTGTTTCTTTTCATTGTTTAACTTATTTATTTAAACAAATAATAATTTAAAAATGGCTTACAAAAATATCGGGATAATTCTGGGGCAGGGTTTGGGTATCTAACCAGATGAACCCCACCACCAGATGCCACTATTTCCACGTCCTGAAGCTTCATGAAATTTCTACCTGCCCAACAAGTACAATACAATACAATACAATACAATTGTATTTGTATACCGCATTTCACAACAGATGGAGCTGTAACAAAGCACTTTTCATATGGTGTAATATAAATTAGCAGGTAATAAGTAAACAAGGACTGTGGGTAAAGTTCTCTATACTAGGTCGTAGGGCTGGGCGATAATTTGATCAAAATGTATCATGATACACTCGTGATCAATAATATAAAATGCCACCTTTACAAGGTCATCTGAGGAGAGCTTGCACAAAAAATATGTTTTGAGTGCAGCCGAAGAAGAAACAGCTAAACCAGGGTACACAAAAATGTGAGCATCTATTCAGCCTGTTTTACATGTTCCCCTCCTCCAACATCCAGTGTACTGGAGGAGGGAGCCATCTAAAACAGACTTTTAGATGTCTCCCTTCTCCAACATCAGGTGTGTTGGATGAGGGAGACATCTAAAACAGGCTGGTTAGGGACTCTCAAGGCCCAAACCTGGGCACTCTTGAGCTAAACAAACAAACAAGAAGTGTATCAATAGGCTGTGTGTCATCAGGAGACAAGGAAATGTACATCTACGTGTCCTCAGCATTACTGTGGAAGCTAACATCATGTCTCCTGTTGACGGTGAAGTAATGGGCCTGAAATTGAACCTTGGGGAACCCCCACATTTCAGTTCACGTGTCCATGTGTCCGAAGATAGCTGGGTTAGGCTGCAGCACCCCCAGCCACCCTTGTGAGGTGAAGAGATAATGGATATAATACAATTAGTGATTACTTCACCTACAATTACATAAATAAAGTGTTACCCAAAAAAATAAAAAAAATAAATAAAAAGTTGAAATTCATCATGTGTTTTGTTTTTTAAATGACGATTGAAATATCAACAATTTTTTAAACACTGTCCCATTTTGGTTTCATCAATTCACTTTCAATCTAGCCTATCCCAGCTATCTTCGGTCAGTAGGCGGGGGACACCCTGAACTGGTTGCAGGCCAATTTCAGGGCACACATAGACTAACAACTATCCGCGCTCACACTCATACCTAGGGGCAATTTAGAGTGTCCAATCAACCGGCTATGCATGTTTTTGGGATGTGGGAGGAAACCGGAGTACCCAGAGAAAACCCACGCAGGCTCGTGATAACATGCAAACTCCACACAGGAAGGCCGGGGCCGGAATCAAACCCACGACCTCTGCACTGTGAGTCCATCGTGCCGCTCGCATTTTGGTTTTATTCTACATGGAAATCACTTAATACATTTAAAAAAAAAAAGTCAGTAGAAACGAGGACAAATGCAACATTCCTCCTTAAAGTAAATTATGCTCTTCTTGATCACTTCTTTATTGCAGAATGTTCATCAGCTGAGTGCCAATTTCCCCCACTCAATGACCATGTTCTTTATTTCTTTCTGCATCATTTCCAGGTGACGAGTCTGTTGGGTCCACCTTAGAAAATAACCTGTAAAAAGATACACACTAAAAACTTGTCTTGAAAACTAAAATGCGTTTTAGAAATCATTATTCTTTCAACATTTTGATCTAGATTTCTAACACAACACCACTATCGTCAATGTTTAATGGGAAAATGTTTTGCATTCACTATCAATAGTGTTGATGTCGTAAGACTAGACTTTGAAATCATGAGAGGCAGATGAAACGAGGCGCAACAAAAATATTGCTCATGTGACAATAACGATAACAAAATCTACTAATACCATATAGTTGACGAACAAAGAAGGAGACTAATATGGTTTACAAAATAAAATTCTAAAATTTCTCTTCATTTTCGTAAACCAAAACAACTTATAGAATGTAACAAAATGTCAATTTATTTCTGTTCCCTGGGTCTCAATGTCTTTTCCTCAATCCCGACAAGCGATGTATTTTCTGGATCAGAAGAAAAAAATAGGATTTCTGGAAAATGACTTCAGCCGCAGGTGCTTCTTCTCAACCGACAGGTGAATGAGCTCGTTTATCTGCCAGTTGAGTAGCACTTTTGGCTAAAGCCAAACTGCGGCATCGCTTTAACTTTCTAGATCTGAATTTGCTACCTTTGCTTAAATGTCATTCGTTTTATTTGACTAAAACAAGACTAAAACGTCATCAGTTTGCATCAAATAAAAACCAATCTTGAATCCATACGATAACCAAAGCTCACCCCTCCAGAGCTGTAAAGATTGTGGGTGGACTGAGGGCCAAATGGCCAGTTCATTTGGCTCATATAGTGGGTTGGTGTAGTGCTCTCTTTCCCTTGGCTTCATCAGGGCTCGAAACAAACAATGAGTCCTGTCCTTCACCTGGAGAGCACAGCTGGGACGGAAGGCGAAAGATCGTGCAGTAGGATGTCAAGTTAAATTCTGCACATCCGTGACAAATATTGAAGCATGACTGACCGTTCCATGTCGCTGTTACAGAGGAAGGTGCCGTAGTCTGAGGCATAGGCTTCAGTCGCCAGCCTGAGAAGCAGTGCCTCAGAGAAGCCGAGTGCAAGGGGGAACTGGCACCATAACTGCCACACACAGTCCAGCAGCAACAAGAACACTGGACATTCCTGCTGCAGACGAGCATGGGACAAAGCTGAGTGGGAACATCGATGCTGGAATGGGTGTCCTGCCTGTTGGGTAGATATATACAACCGTCCATTCATTTTGGCAACATCACAAAAAAAAAACAAAAAAAAAACATTGAGCCATATGGGCAACAAGAAGTCATCAATTAACACTCAGATTACCTCACATAATGATAGGGAGAACTCACGACAGCCACTAGATTAGAGAAAACTGCTTAAATCCCTGTGAGAATGTGTGCAGGACCAGATTAGGTAAGAAACACCCACATTTTACAGTTGCTCCACCCAAAGGTCATACCTGGCTTGAGTGTGCAGATTTGAGTGGATGGGAGAATGCGCATATCTACTGATTTAACCACGCCATAATACAAAAATGGCCCATAATAGTCGGTTATTCATGGGTGTAGCCAGAAATCTGTTGTGGGATTGCGAGGGTAACACAACAACTCTGTGAGGGGGGACCATGCGTGGGGCCGTCAATCTTTATGGTACCACCCACAGTCAGGGTTTCATGAATTAAGATTCACACATATACAGAATAAGGCCCATCACACGCTTAATCACCAGGAAAAAAAAAAAAAAACTAGCAGTTTGCTGATCGTAAATTAGTAGATGTCATTTTTTTTGCAGTGGCATTGTTTTGGGTACTACCTCAAAGTCAACTTCAATGTTATGTACTAATACGCTAGCTAACAACCAAGCAGGCGACCAGTGGCATTTTGCATACTACATTCAATAGCTCATTCACTCAAGCACAATGTCACAATAGTCTATTAACTCATTTACTCCCATTGACGGCTAAAGACGTCAAAGCTCCTTTTTTTTTTTTTTTTTAAATACTCGGCTGGTGGTGAATGAGTTAATTATTCACAATTCTAAGTTTTTGACTTAAATTTGTTCCTGCTTGTACAAAATATCAAGAGTGTTTGGGCAAGATTGGTATGTGTACAACCAGAGGTCAGTCAATCAAAGTCGGCAGAATAAAATATAAACTGTTGTGACTGATTGTGCCTTGATGTATGAGTTGCTATCCAGTTCCTGCGCAATTGCGGTGCTCCTTTTATGTTTTGTTCCTTTATTATGTCACATTTATTCTGTCGTAAAGGCCTGATGTCTTCGAGGATATAAACTCTGGTTACCCAGTGACACATTGTCAGTACGTCAAGTTTTCTTTGAGTCAGAACATCAAGATTTCTTCCATGTCTTCTGCATCAAGCTCTGCTCTCTGTAGTTACTTGATACATTTACTTTTCAATCGCTTTTACGTTTCATGTCTGCTTCTGGGTCTAAAATCCGCTCCTAATTTGACACCATCAACCATTCACAATCACCACCACACCTGCACATCAGATTTGAGCTCTTACCAACTACAGTACTTGTAATAGTGAATGGCTTTCTGATAATTAAAAAATATATATTTTGCCATGCAACAGAGTTGGATATTGTCAACAACTTTACGAAACAATAAGTATCACGATACAGGGGTCACGGCCCAATATGTATCGTGATACCCTATACATGGCCTACAAGGGGATCCATGTCCAGATTTTTTTTACATAACTAACAGTCACATCTATACACAAATGATATTTTTAATATGCTGGACAGCAGAAATATTCTCTTCTTTGTTGGCACGTATTGTAAAGAGACCCGCAACGATATATCCCCGTATAAATGTTTTGGAGCACACCACTATCATGCACACACCTGTACAAACTCTCTCTCCAGAAGTGTCAGAAAGCCTTCCAGTGTACGACAACTTGGGTCCACAATGAGTTGTGCAAGCGTGCTAATAAGTAGTGTGGAGTCTGTCCCCTCAGAACCGTGAACCAGGACTGAATGGCCATCTCTGGACAGAACAAACACACGTTGCATATGACAATAACGATGAAATTAAAAAGATAGCTTTTCTGAGAGGCATATAAGGCACAAATAGTTCCTACCTCTCCACACACTCTGCCAGCAGGCCAGCGGTTGACAGAGCAGTTTGGACATGAGATAACCACTTGGAGTTTTCTAGCTTAGTAAGCCAGCGGTCCATATTTGGGGACTTATCATCACAGGCCTCCACCAGCTTGATTAGACTCTCCTGGAGTGATTTACCCCTGTAAAGATAATTATTATCCGCTGTAACCGTGTAAAGAAGTTTTCAACATTTTTACAGTGAGTATCACCTCAAAAGTACTGATATTTATCTCTCCATTTTACAACATTAAATAGAATAGTGCAGTAGACCCAAAAATTAGATTTTTCTATGAAGTATATTTTTATGCTTTCTTTACATTATGCAGTTTGAACATTCACACTTTACAAAAAAAAAACATTTTTATAATGCTTAAAAATAATATACAAAAAATAATATACAACTGAACTGAACTTATAGGAAACATTTGCAAAAAATACTTTTTGTCATTGTTCAAACTTTAAGTATATGCTGACAGCAGTAAAATGTTCTGTGAAAAAAAATTATCCTCCTCTGGCCCCAGCAGGTGGAGTTATATTTAAGAACCGTTCCCGAGGAAAACCAACCAGTTAGGGATAGAGGGCTTGACCTACGAGAGGTCGCATGTTTGCCGCTACAGTCTCGTGCCGACCTGTTAAATAGAGCTTCAGGAGCTTTGCTAAAACTATGGCAGAATATCCATCTGTGGCAAAAAAAAAAAAGTGCATCCCTTGTTTGCCAACAACTGGACACAAGACCAGTATACCAAAGCAGAGCAAAGGGACCTCAGGCACATTGGAGGATTCAGAAGCAATGAATAATTTCTGTTCAACGGGAACTTTTTTCACCTCTTTTTGCTTTTTAATTGAATGTACATTACCAAAAAAAATAAAACTTCAAAACATTAATCATCCTAATAATAATAACATTTAGGACCGTCTTTGTCTGGCACGAGGTCTGTCGGCACTCGGCTTGGTAATTGTCAGAAAGTTCGCAGATCCGGATAAGAGATATTTAAAAGGGAAGTTTACGCCGATGTGGGCGTGAAAAAAAATGTCCATACGTCACCAAAAAAAGCAGTGGCTTTCCATTTCCTTTAAATGCGGCAAATTCACATCTCACATGAAGACATCTCTGCGCAGAAAAGGAACTACCGATCTGTGCGTGACCAGAGTATTGTCGCTGCTTTTTGCGTAGGAGGGCACCAAACAACACAAGTGGGTTCCCTGATTAATTACAGAATGACCTGCTGGCAACTTAAAAGACCCACCCTCTCTACGTCGGAATGCTCGGCATGGGGCAGAGCGTTGAGCCAAATTACCAGGCAAGCGGAACGAGGCTTACACCTACATGAAAATCAGGATACGCCCTGGATAGCGATAACTTGTTTACAATGCTAATGCTAGCTCAGTATTTCTATTACTATCGCGACAATGCAATTGAAGTTATGGAAGTCTGCTTGTAGTTCCTGATGATTGACCTGATTGATGTCGAATGAACTCAACTGTGTTCACGCCCACACGAACGCAAAACAGCCTTTTGTTACTGTATCACGCTGCGTGTGTTTGCGAAAATACCAAACCTTTGTCTTGGTCTCTTCTCCACACCGAGTTCAACAGCTCACCACACTAGACTTGCTGGACACGGGAAAGGAGACCATAGAGTTACCAATGCACACCTTTCCATGTGTCTGTGTAGCCTCTTCCAGTTGCTGTAGCATGATTTGGACTCAAACCCGCCGCCCATCATCCTGGCCTGCTGCGCCTGCTGAGCTGAGCGTGTGTCAATAATATAACCTTTGTCTGAGCCCCCAATCACATCCTGCAAGAGGCGCTCATCTTCCATGCAACGCTTCCGATTGGCTCCCGTCAGTGGCTGACCGCTGCGCAAAATGACCTGAAAATGGGTTTTGTTTGCTTTTCAAAACAACAATAAGACTACGATGAATAGACGTTAGGAGACCTTGGCCTCACCGTGCCATTCTTCCTGTGGTAGTAGCAGAGGACAGGGAAGCGTCCCCCCTGTCTGAATTTGGCAACCTTTTTTAGAGCATCATCACCAATCGCCTTGGGGACAATGACAGCTGGTGGGTAAGAGGGGCATACTGCGTAGTCTTGGTTCACAGTGCTCAGTCGCCACCGATCATGCTGGAATGAAAAGGTACCATCGAAGGTTGACAAGGCAAATAAATGACGGAAAACCACTGGAAATAGAAGTGCATACAGCACATACAGTATGAAGAGGCTCTTTCACTTGACCATTACCAGTTGTATTGACGCATCACAGTAGTGAACTCAGACGAAAGCATGATTTGATTCAGTGAGTAGCTTTCCATTCCCCAGAAGAAACTGGATTCTTAGTTTGGTGCATTGCTCAAAAACTCAATACATGCATTCATTTTCAATATCGCTTCTCAAAGGTCATAGGTGAGCTGGAGCCTGTTCCTGCTGAGCCTGGGCGAGAGGCGGGGTACACCCTGGACTGGTCACCGGTTAATTAAAGGGCACAGATGACCTTTTACACTCTCATTCGCAGCTATGGATGATTTCAAGTCTTCAACTCACCCAACTGAAAACCCACATAAGCCCGTGGAGAACATGCAAAGGCCCCAGTAATGAACATCCAGCCTGAAACTATGAGGCTGATGTGCTATCCCAAAAGATCAATGGAAGTGAATTTACTTATTTTCTTGAGTCATAAAACAGCCAGGACAATACTGTGGGGGACAAGAATTGACATGAACACACGTTGACAAAATTGGTGGTAACCCTCTGTTAATGTCAGGACAACCCACAGTTGTCACACAATTCACTTGAATCTGTTAAAAGTAAATAGTCGTGAAAAATAACCTCTAAAAATTAGACATTGCTTTTGAATTGTGGTTCAATGCGAGATTTGTTTTAAAAAACAGGTATGGTCAAAAATGAAGATCCACTTAGCTTAATATTTTGCTGCACTACCGTTCTTATATACCTTTATCATTCTTGACTATAATTTTCTTTATCTCCTGAGTCAACGCTCTCCTTTGCTCGCTTGATACGAGTCCATGTTTACTGTGGTATATACACCGTGTCACCAAAAAAACACAGTGACTACTAGTCACCCTTTAAACAGTTCAACTGGCTGATTACAAGTGTGAAGACACCTGCGATGTTAATTAGAGGACACACCTTGTTTGAACATGACCCTTTGGTCAAATGATTTTCATTCTTTTCCTGGTGTGTTACCATTTTAGTTCAGGCCTGTTTTACGGGTTAATTTAAAGAGAAAAAAAAAACCTCTGTTGAACCACAATTCAAAAGCAGTGTCTGATTTTCAGTCCTTCATTTTCATTACATGTTTATTTACTTTTGTCAGATTCAAATTATTTTATTAACCATTGTGTTTTTTTGTTGTTTTTTTTATTAGCAGAGAGCTACCCCTAATTTTGTTTGTGTGCACAACCATTGATGTATTAAGCCAATTTCCTGTAATCTTTCCAATAAGTTTAAATTTATCACTGGGCTACCCAGTTCATCATGTGGAAGATTCGCAAATTCCCAAATAGGCTTAACACAAAACTAGCTAGTTCCAGTGACATTTGTTTTAAACAACAAGGCTTCTCATCATTCACAACAGATTTGTGAAGGAATAGCCATTGAAATATTTACCCCTCCATTTCTAAAATACGTATCCTCATTAGCGTCGCGGATACGTTGGAGCCTATCCCAGCTGACTTTTGGGTGGGGATGCAAGTTTCTTTATTGTTCTTCAGGCAAACATGTTGACATGCTTGACCATGCGCCTCATGAGAAATGGTATTGTTCTAAAGCAATAAAGAGGAAATTCTCAGAGCACCTCATTTAAAAGCCAGCGCTTGCTTTTGAGGCCACTCACTGTTATAAATGTTAGGTTGCTGGAGGTTAACTTCGAAATAGGGAATGTCCTCTTTCTTGACCCTCACTACCTTCTGTTTCCCGGCCATTTTCCTGTCATGTGATTGTTGGCTCATGGATAGGAAAACGGCGCCAAGAGACATACTATATGAGTATTTTCAATCTTACAAGTTCCGCCATTTCAGCGTAATGCCTTTCAGGGGTAGAGAGGCCCCACTGGTCTCGGAGGCTGGCATTGGAGGGTCGGTAAAAGAAAGGATACATCTCTGCCACACAGTTCAGACACGACAGGGTCTGGAGAAAACAACAGTTAATGTTGCAAAACTGAAAAAGAGAATTAACAGATAAACGCTTCCAGGTTAAGTTGATCAAATTCCAATAATTTTATGTACCTCAATAGATTGTGCAATGTTAAGACACTGCTCCATGCCCGGGATGTCAAGTTGGAGCACACGCAGATCTTTACACTTGATGACGATGGTCCCAGAAGATTCTGTAGCCCTACGTACAAACACAGAGCAAAACAATAGCTACGATACCCCTGTGATTGCTTCCCTCTTTAGATGCCCCATATTTTTGCTCTAGCATTGCAGAAAATTGGACTTGCACAACTTTGTTACATGGGGCTTCCGCTTGCTTTAAAAACGGAGTTTTACAGCTGCAGCACACAAATGAGAGTTGTTAGTAGTAAAGCAAGCCGCACACACGACGAGGAAGAGCTATAGTAATCAAACATGTTTCCTGTGGGCTGTAGGTGCAACGAACTGCTGACACATTGCAACACAAATGAACCTCCAACCTGTCGCTGCGGCCGACATTAGGAAAGAGGCCGAAGTAGTTGAAAAGGTTTTCCACACTGCTTAAAACACATTTGAGGGATTGTGCTGTTAGATTTTGGACAATTTCACAGCATAGAATTTAATCAGAGGCTAGTTCCACCATTTTAATATTATGATTAGCAAATGTTATGAGAATATCCTGCTTATCTATAAGATATTCCGCTTGCATCTCCTCACCTTTTCTCAACAGCATCGATGTTTCTGAGGAGCAGCAGAACCTGCTGAGAGCTTTCCTCCTCCCGGTTCGAGAAGATCAGGTGGTGGCCGGTGATGCAAAGGGTGCCCTTGCAGGGAGGCTGCAGAGGCTGCTGGAGCACAACATCTTCTACATTGGCGGTCTTGATGTGCTCCGAAAACTCCATTCAACCCAAGTCAAGCACCAGCAAACATTGAGAGTCAAAGAAGTGCCTCAACTTGAAATCACTTCCTCGCCTGCACTAAAATGAAAGACAACTACAGTAGACAGCTCCTCCTCCTGTTTCTCCTCCTTCTCCTCCTCCCCTTGCTCTTGCTCGCCTGTTATTCTCACGATAAAAACGAAAATAGAAGTGGCTCCCCTGTTTGAGCATAGGCCCGAACATGCATAAATATTCTTCACACTGTTGCAAGCTGTTGCATGATTGAGGATGCAAGAATTATAAGTGAATTTCCTCTCTGTGGCTCAGTCCCTCGCTTTTACACTTACAACTGAATAGATCATTTGCAGGGGTTCACGTTTAAGAAAAACAAACGAGTTTATTTAGTTATCTTCATTTTCTAATGAGTGACTGTTTCTTACACATTCAAAAATTCCTCCGTGTGTTTTCTTTGAATTGTTGTCAACCATAAAAGGAAGCATTTTAGCGCTTAGCGGCAATGACCCTTATAATGCGATTGCAAACTGCAATACAGCCAGAAACCGCTAGATGTCGACACAGTAAAAACATGTAAAGGAGAATTGCTTACTCTAAAAAAGAAACCATTTTACAGTAGTAGGCAAACTCATGTGTTACACTATAGCTCCATTCAACAATGGGGTTATTTTTCTACAAAGCAAACCTTGAAAATACGTAGTCTTCACCCTATCGCATTTGTGTTTTTTGCAACTGTTACTAGATTAAATAAATAAATAAAACAAGCAGTCTTTGTTGTGGATGATTAATCACATTTACACCAGAGGACATTTTGGTACTCCCCTGATAATAAAAGAAAAACCCACAATGATGACTTAAAAAACCCGAAACTGGCAAAAATAAGAAGGAAATGCTTGACATTAACCAGTGAAACCTAGTCATTATTTTCTTTTTGTGGTCCAACTGAATTATTAGAATGATAATAATAATAATAATAATAATGAAAAATGGCACAGACAAAAATGAGGTTTTAATTGCTAAAATTTGTGTGGAAAGTGCTTAAATGCATTTATAAACCACAATGTGTCTGGGATTATGTCTGATAGTGAAGATTGCGGCTTTTTCATTACACATGTACAAAAAAAATCTATAACAAAAACATTGTAGGTCTACTATGAAATAAACAACAGGCTCTACTTTATTGTGGGGCTGCTTTGCTAAATCCGGCACAGGGTTTCTTGACCCTGTGCTGAATGCACTGAAGAGATCTTGGTCATGGGTTTTTGAACAGGATAAAGATACAAACACAATTAATAAAAACGTGAACAGTTAAAAACAACACTTCAAACTCTTCTGATGTCCTGGTACAACTATTATTGAATATGTGGGAAAGACGCTGAAACAAATAGCCTGAGAAGGTAAACTTCAAATCTGTGAAGGGTAAATACTTAGCTCATGAACAGTGGGCCAACGTATCTGCTGAGATGCCAAAAATACCTGTCGAGACATGCTATAGACTATTTGGCCGTTACAGAAATCGCCTGATTACAATATTCCCTCAAAATGTTGCGCAATATAATGAACAATACGCATTCTGTCATTTGAATTCTGCCCAGGCCATTTTGATTTATTTTTAAATCATTTTAGTTGGAGGATAGAAATAAAACAATGCTTGATTTTCTTTGAATAATTTTCCGTTTATTATTATTACTTTTGTCAGTTCCACGGTTTTTTTCCTCATTGATTATTGTGGGTGTTTTCTTTTACTTTATCATTATGTTCGTGGTTTATTTTTATGTTTGACCACTTTTTGTACATCTCTTTGTAACGGTTGAGCTTGTTGTCAAAGTGCACTATAAATAAATTCGCGTTGACTTGAGAGTTGAGTTACGAAGAGTGGTTTATTAGTAAAACGTGAGCCTCCGTCACAATAGGGACCCCCCCAAGTGTCACTTTAATCCTCCCCAGCTTTTCGTTTGAGGCGACCAATCAAATTGAAGTATGTGCTTATATTGCATGATGCAACCCAACTCGGCGGTTTACTGTTGCCTTTTAACATAACGTTTGACTTTGCGATCACACTTCTATAGGCGTAGCGGCCATGGGCGGTCACTGCCTCAATCCATCCGCTTATAAAGGAAGTGCAGACCTGTTGCGCGTCAGGAGCAAGTGTCCTGCAACACTTCCAGTGAACTCCCGGTTGCTCGCATGGATTCCAAACACTCTGCAGATGAGGGAGACACTGAAAGTCTGGACAGCTTGAAGGCACTAACAGAGAAGCTCAAGTTAGAGACTCGCAGACCTTCCTATCTGGAGTGGCAGGAGAGGCTGCAGAGCGAACCTTGGAGGGACAAGAATCCAACTTCACTGCGACACGAGCGCGACCCAGACGTGGTCGTGCGAAACATCTGTGGCTTTGACACTATTGATGACGCCTTCAACTTTCTCAGAAAAGAATTGGTGAGTGACACTGTGGAACTTTTACGTAAAATGATCCGATACCCGTTAGCCACAATATTTGCTACTCTTGCCATTGCAAGAGCCCAAGCCACTTTGGATTTTCAAAATGGACAGATGGGGCAGGTCATCAGTATATGAGGTAAAAATAAATAGTGAAATAAAATGTTATGAACATAAAATGTAACATAAGAAATAAGCCGTGTCTCTTTTTACATTGTATTTATTGTGTAATTATAATCAAGTAACCAAAATTTTCATTAAGTAAATAGATAAATAGAACCCTGGACCTCTACATTGTGTCGCCCTGAACCTCACCCTTAATTCCTAAACATTACTATTTTACTTTATAATATATATGGTTAATATTAGTATTAGTATTAGTATTCGTATTAGTATAAATATTATGAAAACCTGATGTACTAGAAAAAAAAACAAGGGCAGATTCAAAATCAAAAAAGTTAAATAGAAAATGAAAAAGTTTACTTGCATTTCTGATTCAAAATTTAGGGAGTATTTGTCGACCAGTGTGTTTTTGGATTTGTAAGAGGGGAACATAAAATTAATTGAACAAATATTAGAGGACTTGTCTCTATTTAAATGCTTTGGGCCAGATTAAAAAACTGATCGGGTCACATTGTCCCTCGGCCATACTTGGCCCACCTGCCCCTGACTTATAAGAGATGAGGAATAATATTAGAAGCAGCACAGCATGAAAATGTTCACCACATCACTGCAAACTACTACCACAATAATTATTGTACTTCTTACTTCATTATTATCTCTGTAAAGCCACATTTCATGGCTCAGTAATTAGCATCTATACCTGTTTGGTGAGTATGTAAAGAAAAAAAAAGTTGTCCTAAAGTAAACATAAGAACGTCAACAAACCCATTTACTGTCCGTGTTATCGCAATCACATGATCAGTGTTTTGTTTGTCTAACGTGTTATTGGTTGCGGTTACTCGCTAATCACCTGACTAAAACAATACGTTGCCCTCCAAAGCGGTGGTTTATGATGTCACCAAAAAATATCCAGTACCTTACCACAACTTTTCTTTTAATATGAACGCTCAATGCCTGGCTCATCTCGTCGTCCACTTGAACTAAATTACTTGGTGTCAGCCTCAAAACGTTGATTCTTTTTCATCTCTCCCCCGCCCTTAAGAGGGAGATGCAAGACCAGGACAACCATCTGGCCCGTCAGCTGATCCGTCTTCGTGGGGAGATCAACAAGCTGAAAGTGGAGCAGGTGTGCGAGCGCCACAAAGAAATGCTGGACAACGCGACGTACGAGCTGGAGGAGTGCGGCGAGGAGTCCGATCTGCTGTGTGACATCCCCATGAAAGCCACGTTCGCTCTTTCCACCCCACTGAAACATCTGGGCCTGACGAAGATGAACATCAACTCGAGACGTTTCTCACTATGTTGAAGCTTCATCCCTTCATCCTGATGATGAATATCAATTTCTACTTGACTTCCACCAAGCACTGAGTCTTATTTACGCTTTGGGAGGGCCGCACTGTCAACCAAAGGAAGCTGAAAGCGTTTTGCTGTATGTTTAGCGGTGTGGCACGCGTGGGGAGTGCACGAGCATTCTTATTACCTGCCAATTTATATTACACTTTATGGAAAGAGCTTTTTTACAGCTCCATATGTTGTGAAATGCGCTATAAAAAATAAAATTGTATTGTATTGTATATTCAGTGCATTGCGCTAACACAGATGCACCATTACACTGGATGAAGACTATCAACACACACTACAATCTTTATTAGGTACAACTGCACAAGCTGATGCGAGTGAATTATCCTCTTTAAAGATGATAAGGATCGTTTTTTTGTTTGACACTCTTTTATGGTTGCAGTTTGAGGTGGTGTAGAATTGCATTGCAAAGTGCATGCCATACTTTGCTCTTCCCTTGTAGCTATACTTTCTGCTCTCACGATGATGCAGTGAAGTTGTACACCACTGTTTGCACACAAAATAAGCATTTTAAAAGAAGTGCTCTTCTGCAGAGTGGCGTTTGTGCATTTGCCTCACAGTCCAAAGTTCAAGTTTGAATTTTAGTGTGGAGTTGCCTTCTTGTGCTTTCCAGAAACAAGATTGATTTAATTACTTAAAATAGCGAATGTGAGTGCGAATGTCTAAATGTGCCAAGAGTCTCATGAGCCGAAACAGGATGGGAATGAAAATGTGACCAGCAATTGCATAACATGTGTTCTTTGTATGGCTGAATTCAAGATTGAGTTTATAGATGGTTCTGTACAATCATTTTGAGGAGCAATGGATTATTCAAACCGAATTCAATTTCACAAAGAAATAGACCTTGCTATGTCTATTTTTGCTTTCTTAAATTGGATCATATAAGGTTCTGGGGAAAGATAGTTGGATTCCCCAAAAATTTTTATCTTAAATATTATGCAACTGGAGAATGACCATTTTGCACATTGGTGAATGCCAAATTATTATTTTTAAAGTGCATAAGTAACATTCATAAATGAGGGGCATTTTTTAAATGAGTTTTATGATCACGTAAATGGACATTTTAGTCATGTTGTCTACCACCAGAATTTTAACATCTGTTGCTCACAAACCCCAAATATCTCTACTGGTTTCCATTTCAATGTACACAAGGTTGCAAAATTGTTCTGTTACTTAGCAACATTTCTTGTGAACAATATCAGCAGGCTTCATGAAAAGTTACATATTTTCAGAAAATTCTTGAATGACTGCTGACACATGCTACTTACTGCAAAATGTGTCTTCAATGTCTCGTAACTGCAAAATGCAGATGCAAATTGTCACTGCCACTTGACATTAAAGAGAAAAAAATAAGATAAGATAAGATAAGATGTCCTTTATTAGTCCCACAATGGGGAAATTTGAGATGCTTCCTCTTGTCATCTTTTGGATATTTATTATGAATAGAGTTTTTGGGCTCAGACAATAACAATCTTAAAATACCCGATAAGAATGTCAAGAGAAGCATTTGAATATGGCCAAATCTTGTTCTTCTTTTTTTTTTTGTATCGCCTCGATAGGAGAAGCTCTGATAATAATGTTATCAAGTGTCAAATATAGACAATTGTAGTGAAAATGTTTTGAATTAATACTGTTAGACTACATGCTCTATTTTTGTGCATAGCGAGCTTTCTAACAGCGTGGAGTTGGACTAGGCCTTGCGTTTGAATTTTCACAGATGTGCCAATTAATAGCGTAAAATAACCTAAGTGTAATTATGTGCCTGGTGACATCAAAAAAATGTGTTTGCAGCCCAATCAGTGGGTGCAGGATTTGATTTGCTCAAACATTTGTGGACTAGTTCGTTTTTCTCCCAAATACATTTAAAAAAACAAACTTGCATATTAATTTGATTGTGGCCTACATTGATGTGAATGTGAGTGAATTGTTGGCTGCAATTGACTGTCAGAAGCAGGAAGGGTGGGCAAGCGAGATAGTGCCTCACCCCTGCAGACTGTTCTGTTAATGTGAAGAAGAGTTAAAAAAAATTGGGGAAAAAAAACGTATTACATTAAATTCTGTTCCATTTTAGTTCTATGGTCCATGTGTTACATTAATATCTTTTTTAACCTAATAATTATCATGTCAAACACCAAACGATCAATCGTTGTGTATGTCACACTACACGGGCTGCGATGCATCAAGATAAAAAGAAAATCGGCTTTGAGACACTATCGAGCCTGACGGTGAGACATCTGTCAGCCCAAAATTGGGCTTCATTGGTGTGCATTACGGGCCGCCAAATTAAAAAAAAAAAGAATAAAAAAAAAATATATAGAACAGTGCTGTATAACTTTCACTCTCGCCGATCACCACACTTTACCTGTGTGTGTGAGTCTTTTGTATTTATTTTATTCTTTTTTGGGGGCGGGGGGCTGCGTATCTGTTTGATCATCACCTGCGTGCGACTAGGAAATTTTGTTGGTGAGGGACGGACTGGGCCCACGTGGGTCGGCCTGAAATACTGACGGGAAATTAGTGTCGGATTTAGGAGACCCACCTCTGATTAAATATAGTAATAAAGTTTTTTTTTGTTGTTTAGTTTTAGAGCTAAGCAAAGCGGCAACCCAACAACATTTTTCTTGCTACCACATTGTTGAACAGCGTGGAATTGCTTGAAACATAAATTCAGGTTTGAAAACAAATATTCAATAATTCACTGTTGACCTTTTGTGAAACTTACATTCCGGTGAAGGTCAAAATGGAAATATAGGCTTATCTTCTATTTTAAGCAGTAGAAAATAGATGCGTGGATGGCGTTTGGTTTGAAAGAACCTGAAACACTACCCCTTGGGAGCGGCAAACAAGATTCCCTCATCAGTAATATCTGACCTTCTCGAGAGAAGTGGAAACTGCTGAAAAGGTGGCATCAGCTCCATATTTTTATCCGCTTCCACTTTTCCGGATAACATGACCCACAACTTTTGTCCATGAAGTGTGTCATCCATTCTTGCATTTTGAAGTTTCCCTGTTGGGGGAAGAATAGCACCATAGATACTGTTGATCACAATTAGTCCAACATGAAACTAAATCTGGTGCACGGTGCCCTGGTGGTTAGCTCACAATTGAGAGGGTCATATTTCAAAGTTTGGAGTTTGAATGTTACTCTGGCTTCTTCCCACATCTCAGAAACCTGCATGTTAGGTTCATGGCGACTCTAAATAGCCCCTTAAGTGCGAATGTCAGTGTGCTTGTATGTCGATGTGTGCTCTGTGATTGGCTGGCAAGTAGTCCCTCGTGGACCCACCTCTCAAATAGCAACAAGTGATATATAAAGTGGATCGATAGAAGAAACTACGGTAAATAAATATGTCTTGGTAGAGTGTGGCCTTTGTGTGAAAAAGAACACTACAAGGACTACTGCGGGACACAAAATATAATGCCCCTTTACACTTCCAGTGTGGAAATAAATATCATTTGGAAAATGCAAAGAGGTTGCAGCGTTTTACATTGAGGGCTTATTTGTCAGTAAGTGCTTTTACAATAAAGTGCTGCAAACATATTTTTCTCTTGCCAGGCTGATATGCGCTGAAGATAGCTTCCCGTGACCTTTCCACCAAATCACCATTGTTATTCTAAGAGCAGAGGCTGACACTTGAGTGGAAATAAAGCACGTGCCACAGATAAACCTATCAGTATGCTTCATTTAATCAGGAGGCACATTTAAACCTCCGCTGCGGTAAGGCTGCTCTAAAGGATCTGTGAGCCTGCGCCTGGAACGTGAACGTGGGAGGTGGAAGTTGAAAATGTGATGATAGTATCACACTTTGAGAGTATAGTACGTGAGATTTCACATTATATTTAAATGTCAGAGTCAGCTGTTCTGCTAGAGAAAAAAACGGAATATCCTTGACGTAGGCCGCAGGTGTCAAACTCAAGGCCCGGGGGCCAGATCTGGCCCGCAACCTCATTTTATGTGGCCCGCAAAGGGCAAATCATGTGCGTCAACTTCCTGTTTTCTTCACTTTTAACAACATTGAGATATCCGATATTGCCATTTTAAGGATTGTTGAACAAACAAATGACTGACTGGCTTTGTTGTGTGTATGTGATAACGTAAGGTGGTCGTACGTTTATATGGGTTCACAGTCATAACGGCCCTCTGAGGGAAACCAGAACTACGATGTGGCCCGTCCACAAAAATCAGTTTGACACCCCTTAGTCGTAGGCTATTCTTTCACACTGTGTGCCAGATTCATCACATAGACACTTCATTAGGCACACCTGCCTGCACAATCAGCAGATCCACTTCAAGAGCAGGAGTAAACGTTCAGTCATTCTAAACAAGTATGATTCCTTCTTGTTAATCTGTTCTACACCACTTCAAATGACATCATTGACTGAATGTCTTCATAATATTTATGCGCCATGTGGCCTGGAGGGTATAAAGCTTGATTCCCGCTGCAAACATCGGAAGTACACGGAGCAAAGCACCAAACTCCCAAACAGCTCATGGATGCAAAACCTTGTCGCTGTCCCTCCATGTATATTATCAATATTTTTCTTTTTGTTTTGCTGCAAACCATAAAGCGTAGAATCCATGTTGCGTGCAGGCAGTGCTGATTCACTTTCCACTCCGTGACTGTGTGGCTGTGTGTGTGTGAGTGACTTTTTTGTTGTTGTACTGCAAGTGCTCTGTGATTGACAGTCCAGGATGTTGTCTGCCTTTCACCTCGTGTCTGCTAGTCGGACAGAAAATTGATGTGGGTGGATTAAAATCAAACAAAATATGTTAAGTAGAATTTAAAAATGATGCCTCTGTTGTGTCTAAACATATTTACATATAAAATCCTAACGAGCCCAGTAATGGTTCTTAAAGCCTATCCGTGTGTATGTACGTGCGCACACACGCACACGCGCGCAAGAGCACTTCCTGTCAGTGCGTTTTCTGTTGCAGCAGCTCCTCACCACAAGAATAGCGACGTGGCCCACAGCAGAGGCAGTGGAACAGTACATGACAACAACTCTGTGTACTGTTTTTCCTTTCTTTTCCGTAACTAATTTTCATTTAATAAAGCAAAGTTATTCATCTAAAAAAAATGTGTATACTACTCTTGTCTCATGCCTTATTGATTTAGTTACTACACTGTATGACTCTCTGGTAAATGTATTATTATTTTTTTTTATGAATCGAGAGTCATGCTAAACAAGTGACCAAGGGCCAGTGAGCCATCACCAGTAAAAATTAGTGCTGTCAAGTGATTTTTTTTTTAACTAATTAATCTAAAAAAATTCCATGATTAATCATGATTAATCACATTTTTCAACTACTATTTTTTGCGAAACTTATAACAGATATTTACTTGAATAATATCTTGGAATTGATGCAAAATCACCAAATTTGAATTATATTTAATTCAAAGACTGTTCTAATAGCTTTCTTGGATTCTTGAATACGATCTAAATGGAGACATTTTTACAGACATTTATTTTCAAAACATTTCTCAAAATTGTCCACAAGCGTCACACTCCAGCAGTGTTGGTTTGCAAGGCCCAGTGGTAACTTGAACACAGTGTTTTGTTCTGAGACGTGCTAAAGACAGCTAATATGACAATATTTGCAAAGTATGCAAAATATTTTTTAAGTAAATCAAACTGAGTTAATTGAGTTAAAATATATAACTGAGTTAAATCTTTTTGGAATAATGACCTGAGTTAATGCTTTCATTTTGACAGCCCAAGTAAAAATACTTTTCATATATTCTGTATGTATCAAAATCACAAAAATGTGCGTGTTGACTGTGAAGGTCATAGTATTGGAACCGAACAGACATTTAAAGTGGAAAAATAAAACATCGCACTTTTATACTTTCTCTGGTAGGTAACCAACTTAAGTGTGGTTGGTTGTGATATCTTTTCTCCAGTTATAAACAACAACAACAACAAAAAGCACTGCCTCAACATAGTGCCACATCGGGATGACCAAATTCTTTGGAAAACGTGCTGTCCTAACCCTTCTACCATAGCGCCAAAACGCGTGCACACTAAGCACCTGTTAAATGACTGCAGTGCAACCGATATCCTCTCAACGACAGGAAGCTCTCTTGCAGCTCTCCTTTGCTACTTCAGCGTGTGTGTGTGTGTGTGTGCAGACGCATGCAAGCACTGTCAGTCATATCGAACGAGACAGACAAATGATCATATCGTCACAGCCACGCTCAAGTGGTGAAAAGTGATTTCTAAATATCTTCATTTACATCCAATACACCGATGGCGGAACCAGAACTCTGATGTGCATGAAGACACATTTCCTGTACAACGAGGTGAGTTTCTCACTTGTGATCGTACATCATGCGTAGACAAAGTGAAAGGGACAAAGTTCATCCAACAAAAAGAGCCTCGCATTGAAAATCTTCTACGAGCATGAGAACAGGGATGTGTGAGGTACCACAGTCTGAAATCCTTTTTACGAGTTCTTCTGTTTTAAAGATTGAATCCTAGCATAATCATAACTTTCGCACTAATTTCAAATTTCATTTTACGGCAGTGAGACTATCTTCAGCTTTTTGTCGTTGTATTTGTGGAAGCGTTCATTTCAGTTTTACGAAAATAGACCAAATCCTTCTTTGGTCATTTGTCAAATTCAACACTGAAAACATAGCAAACAATAATAAGCGGTGTTTATTTGGGAAGACTTTCAGCTGGAAATCACAAGAAGAAGATCTCCTCAATGTCCCCTCAAATGTTGACTTGCTCTCCACTGAGAGTACAAAAAAAGATAGTAGTGGAAAAAAAGTCTTGAGATTTGTTCCTTGGGGTCTTAGTCCATGAATTTTTCCCATGACTTTGAGACTGTGGAGGGAGGCAAATGCTGTAATCTTCTGGTTCTGGTCCAATGAGGACCAAGTGATCTTGAAACAATACAATGGGGAGCACAGCTTTAGTCGCTACAAGTTGAAGTACACGTTTCTAGAGCTTGAAATTGGATTAGAATAGGAGCATTATTTGACATTTTGGAACCAACAGTAATTAGGTCAAGCTGCTCTTGGATGAATCCTTTCGTTGGTTCACTACAAAGACTCAATTTTCAAACAAAGCATGCAGTAGTGGTTAAGGCAGTTTTGGAAATCTTAGACATAACCGTTGTATTTCCCTTTTGGCTTATTGGTCTGTTTGTAATTCAATGTATTGATTTAAGTGCACTAATAATTACATTGGCTGGTGGCCCAAAAATGATCTATTAATTTTCAATAATATTATTAACTTGCAGAAAAGATGGGATGTAACTGCAGCTCCGACTACTCAGACGCTGAATGGATCGAGAACTTGGATGAATTTTGTGAACACTGTAACTGTCCCATACCTCCACAATCGTGCAACCCAGTAAGTGCACTTAAAAGTTTTGTTTATAAGTACAGCAGGAAGTGCAAAACTGTTCATAACAGTTTTTATAGTGTCATTATTTTTCTTTTTAGTTGAAGCCTGATGGTCAATCAACATTGGTTCAACAATATTTTAAGTTTGTGATTCAAAATCTACATTGTAATTTGGTTGAGTTAACACAGAAGATATTTATTTATACATTTAGAGAATACAGCATAACTGTTTCGTCACAGACTTGATTTACCTGAATTGTCGTTGGTAGTTTAAGTACTGTAAATGTTTTATCTATTGCTGATAGCCTGGTTAAAATGACATTAAAGGGGAAGTCAACCCCAAATTTTTATTTTCAAGAATATGTTTTATGCGAGCTCACTAGTCGATTAAAGTCATTCTGATTAATATTGTGTTTGCGAAATATGAGTTAAGCAGTAAAATACACACGTTTTTCACCCAATCAAGGGGTGGCCATTTTGTCACTTTTGTCAACTGAAAATGACATCACAGTCATGACCAATCATGACTCATCTGTTTTCTGAAGCTTAGCCATAATTGTTCGTTAGCTGAACAAATGTGATGTTGATTTTCAGTCAACAGAAGTTGACAAAATGTCCACCCCGTGAGATGGCTAAAAATGGGTGAATTTTACCGCTTAACTCATATTCCAAAAACGCAATATTAATCACAACACCATTTTTTGATTAATGAAGGCACATGGAACTTTTTCTTGTAAATATTTTTGGGGGGTTAACCTCCCCATTAATGCTCATTTACTTAAATGCATGTTTTCTTGTCTTCTGTCACCAGTATACAGATCAGCTAATTCCATATCCATCACAGGGTTCACCACCTTCATCTCCTCTACCCGGTAACAACAAACACTGGATTTCCTCTTTTATTTGGCAAGGGTTTTATTTTGTATAATTGTACCCTTATTAGATTTATTTATGTTTTTATTTTACTTTTCTTTTGCAAGATGCAACCATGAAATGAATAGTTTTTCACAGTATTATAAAGAAGAATATAAAATCCCACTCTTGAATTGGCATTGTATGTAAAGCAATTGCTCCCAGGCTCATTCCACTCAAAATGGTTTTAGACATTGAGGAAAAAATGATTACACAATTGGGAATGCTTTCGCAGAGAACATGGCAGTGGCTTGCTACAACTATGAACCCACCCATGATGGTGACCTGGGCTTTGAAAAGGGAGAAAAACTCAAGATAATTAACCGGTGAGTTCAGAACATGTGACAGGCTCGTTTCATCTGAAACATTTTATTCCCGCAAGCTGAGCTGTAAGTGGCCGTTTTCATGATTTTAACGGTTGCCCTAGCTTTTGTTTGACAATATTCTATATTAATCACTCTAAAAATAAACTAATACATACATGGACACAATTGTTGGTAGCACTCTGTTAATGGAAGAAAATAAACATATTGGTCTCAGAAATAACTTGTTTCTGACAAAAGTAATGATAAATAAAAATTTGATGAAAAGTAACTATCGACCATAATTTCCCAAGGTAGTCAGGTTTCCTCCCACATTCCTCAAATATGCACAATTATTTAATTGGAGACTCTAAATTGTCCTTAGGAGTAAGTGCGAGTG
Source organism: Idiotropiscis lumnitzeri (assembly GCF_059441095.1). Taxonomy (NCBI): domain Eukaryota; kingdom Metazoa; phylum Chordata; class Actinopteri; order Syngnathiformes; family Syngnathidae; genus Idiotropiscis; species Idiotropiscis lumnitzeri. The sequence goes on along the minus strand of NC_142391.1, from coordinate 15,535,161 downwards.
TGGCGTTCATTTGTCTTTATGTGCCTTGCTATTGGCTGGCCACTAGTTCAGGGTGCCCAAAGATGGACTCCAGCACAGCTGCGATTCTCATAAGTGATTCCGAAAATGAGATGAGATATTCAACAGTGGTGTCCTCCTTGGTCCTCTCTCATGATGTCCACTTTGACAGAAACAACGGACATTGTGATCAGATTGAGAGAGAGAGTGAGAGTGAGAAAGAGAGAGAGAGAGAGAAGGAGAAAGCGAGAGAGAGAGAGTGAGGAAATTAAGTCTTTGATGGTCAGAATTTTAGTTGATCGACAGATGTTCACATACTTATTTGCAGCTGTATCACACAAATAAACTGTTTTTAAAAAATCATACATTATGATTACTTTATAAAAAAAACACATTTCAAGTAAAATTTCTCATGATTTCTATTTGTCTCTTTTTTGCACACATATCAGCTGACTGATGATTTTGTGTTTTGACGATCAGGGATGATCCAGAGTGGTATTTGGCAGAGTCTCTCACCACAGGACAGAAGGGCTACATCCCACACAACTTTATTGCAATGAACACCGAGGAGACAGAACCGTACGTCACACAGGCAGTATCTAGCACTGAGGAACATTTTTACCCCAAATAATCTGTGTCCTTCCACCTCACCATCCTAAAAAAGGGTGTTCATTTTGAGTGTGAAGCATGTTGTGTATTGCAGGTGGTTCTTTAAAAGCATTTCTCGAAATGATTCCATGAGGCTCCTGCTCGCTCCCGGGAACACGAAGGGCGCCTTCTTAATACGTGAGAGTGAGACAACCAAAGGTGACAGATTGCAGATTACATATTGAGAGTTGGAGTCAGGAAGGGTATTGTCAAAACTTCATCCATTCAAAATTCCCCCAACAGGGAAAGGGCTTCTGTTTAGTAAAAAAAAAAAACTCAGAAGGACTTGGGTTGGGGTTCAAAGGATTCAGAACAAACATTTACCGACATAATGAGATGAAACTTTTTCACTTGATGCAATTATAGTGGCTTTTAGTAGAGATACCGTCCCAAGTTTGTTCAGTTAACAAATGTGGAAAAAAAAATTAAAGAAAAGGGGTGATACGTAGCAATGATGGGAATCAACGGTGCAATTGTCATTCCAATGGCAAAAAGAGAACATAAACTCCTCCTCTCATTTGTACTGTAAATGTCTGTATCTTATTTATTTCAGGGTCATACTCCTTGTCCATCAGGGACTTTGACCAAAACACGGGTGAAGGAGTAAAGCACTACAGGATCCGCAACTTGGATAACGGTGGCTTTTACATCACCACCAAGATATCTTTTAATTCACTGAAGGAGCTCGTCCAGCATCACACACGTATGTGTATTCCGTACACCCCAAAAAGTCAAGTTAACGGCCGTGATGTCTCCCACTGATCCACTTTCTGTCGTTCAGGTGATGCCGATGGTTTGTGTACCAAGTTGGGGAAGCCATGCCAGTCGAGAGCTCCTCAGAAACCATGGTGGCAAGATGAATGGGAGATCCCCCGGGAGTACCTGAAATTGGTGAATAAGCTTGGAGCGGGCCAGTTTGGAGACGTCTGGATGGGTGAGCGGATCAACAACTGTGTTCTTTGTTTGGATGAGATCCATCTCTGTGTGGGGAATACCACATATAGTCGCCAGAACTCAAGTGTGCCCAATGCAGACTTTACTGCATGCTTCTTTGAGCTCTTCGACCTAGAGAATAAAGCAAGAAATTAACCTTGTCATGAAGCGTAACTCAAAGTCCATTCATCAAACTTTCCGTGGAATTTCTGCATTTAAGGAATTTTATTTGAACAATAGGAGCGTGACCAGCCATTGTGCAAGTTGATCCAGAGGCCAAATAGCTTTGCTTAAATTGCTATTGCAGTACTTGGACAATATGTGTCACGGCCCTGTTATCATTAATTGGAAGGCTGCTTCCTCTGTTTTTAAATTCCATCATACCCGCTGTGATTAATTATCACCACAGTGAGTGTGAAAACATGACCTTCGTTTCAACTTATCCATATTGTGGTCACTTTTTTACTATAGTTCAACCTCTAAGGTCTATAACGCTGACTCACCTCTGACTTGTTTGAATTGAATGCGTTTGTTTTTTTTTACCAAGGAAATAACTGAAATAGAAAGAATGGATCAACAACTCTTAGTAAAATTTGGACAGTCTTTGATAATATTGAGAATTAACAACAATAAAACATTTGGGCGCTATTTTCGTAGCTGGCGCAAGTGCACTCGGTGTAAAAAGTTGTTCATCTTCATTTTCGTGGCGTCTAGTTTGTGTGTTTAGCCTTTCTGGGTGTTTTCTATTACACAGCCCCAGCGCTCCTGAAAATTTGGTCGCATAAAGTCGACTACAATTTAAACCATTTAATGACCCTTCCTTCCATAATCTTGGAATTCTGATTAATATTTCATTTACACCCGTTTTCCGGCATTTCAAGGGGCAAACATTTTCACTGCTGTCGACTGAAAATGACATCACAGATGCTCAGGGCTCACGCCTGAGATGGCTAAAAACAGGTGGATTTTACTGCTTAACTCAAACAAAATATTAATCAGAATGCCATGTTTAGACGAGTGAAGGCGCATTGAACATTTTGCAAAGAATTTTTGAGGGTTGACTTCCTGTTTAAGGCATGCTATTTTTTGGGGGGAAGAAACGCCACCAAAAAGGCCACGAAAAAAAACAAAGAAAAAGCAAGACACCCACATAGAGTCAAACCGTTGCTTACTCAAAAGAGCTCTTGTAGTATATTGATAATATGATAAGTTTTTTGTTTCGTGGTGTATTTTTCTTGAAAATGGTCACATTTCAAATTACAGCTACACTGCTGTCTTTTCTTGCATGTGGTTTTTCATCTCTGTCTTTCAAGATAAACATCGTGCTCTGAGACGTATCGTTAGATTCCGAGTCGTCCTCAAATACATGACTAAACCGCAGACGCTTATCAATGTCCGCTACTATAAAGGCCATGTCATTTCTTCATTTTCAAGGACTTTCTTTTCAGGTTTCTACAATAATGACAGGAAGGTTGCCATTAAGAGTCTCAAGATTGGTACAATGTCGACGGAAGCCTTTCTTGCAGAAGCCAATGTGATGAAAAACCTCCAGCATCCTCGCCTTGTGCGCCTCTTCGCTGTGGTGAGCCAGGAGCCCATCTATATTGTCACGGAGTACATGGAAAATGGTACGTACCTACCATTGACTATTGCTTTGGAATCGGAATTTCATGTATCCCTGGCGCATAAAGAAGAAAGACGAATGTGGCCCGTGGGTATTTCTAATAAATGAGCACCTAAAAAGATTACCTAATTATCAGACGGATCTACCCATAGACATTGCAAAGACAGAAGTGCAAACGAAATAGCTCTCAGCGTTGTGTCATCCATGTTCAGGATCAAACATGTTGATACGGTTACAGTCTTTGGATAAGAGAGCACATGCTTGAACAAAACCTGGAATCACCTTAATTTTTCACCTTGGTCTTGACTCACATTTTAGTTTCACATATTCCAGTAAAGCAGAGAATTTGTAAGGACCGCTTAATCATCAAATAGAAGCTGCCCGTCTACTTGTTTTTCAAAAGTGACATGGCACAATTCATTGGATGGAGGGCTTTGAAAGAAAGCACAGTCAGCAATGTGAGACAATCGAAACAAGAATGGAACCCAGTAGATGGCAGACACCTACCAAGGGAAAATAAACCCATTCCTCCATCTGAGTGCTCATGCTTAGTCTCAGCTTCGTTTGGCCCCAAAGTAAAAAGAAAATTATTGTTTACTGTATATCTGCACCCTTTTTTGGATCCGCTCCAGAATTAAATGACTCATCATCCAATACTTCTTAACTATCAGACAACCAAAATAATAGCTGTTGCCCTCGGGTTTTCATGCTTTGTGGAGGTAATAAGGTGGCACTTTAGTGAGATTTTCCCTTTGAGATCATGTTTCTCTACTCTGCTGAAGACATCCGATTGGCTATTTACAGTTTCTTGTGCACTCATTTCCCGGAGCATTCGTAGGAAACTAACTTCCACTGGGCTTTGCATGCTCCTGCAGACGCTGTACTGTCGCCGGTGTTTACTCACCAAGGCGAAGTCTCTCAAGGCCTGTCTGTGGGAAGGTGTTAAAATTGGAAAGGGTGTTTCGCCGGGTTATTGTTAGGAAACCCTCAGCGATGGCTGGCTCCTCTCCAGAATCAGTGCATCCGCTGACACAAACACATGCACAGTTACGTGCACTCTAATACTGGCACAGCCCAATTGCAGTTGTAAACAAATAGCCTCTCGACAAAGGCAGTTTGCACCATATCTTGCCACGGGATCTTCTTTTCCCTTCCCCATATATAACAGTTTGAAATCTTGATAATCTGCAAAGGTTTATGATTTTTTTTTTTTTGTCGCACGATAAATACCAACACCAAAATTGGTTGAGGTATTGCTCCAGACATCACCACAGCCTTGAATGGCGCGCCTTTGTAAAAAGTCTTCTACGACTGGGCTGTAAAACCACCAGCAGTGGCTCTGCATGAGACTCTCTCTTTGTCTGAAATCCACGTGGAGAGAGGAAACAATTGCTGCTTCTGTTGACAAGAGAAAGGATGGCTTGGAGTTCCCGTCTTTTCAATTTGTCCCTTTCTTTACTATCGACAACAACAAAGATGGAAAATAACAGGCGTTTCCTCAGAGGTTTCTGTGTGACCTTGACAAAGGCCATTCATTTGGCTGGCCGACTTCAAACGCAGTCCAAGCACAGGGCAGTAAGGCCTCTTCTTTCCTGACACTGACATTCTTTTTTTTTAACTGCTTCCCTTTGGGTTGACGTGGCTGGATGACATATAAAGGTATTGTTCTTTTCTAATCTGCCCTCCGAAAAAAGGCCCTGGAAGTGCAGTTGACTGTCGACTTAGCATCAAATTGACTGATGCTCTATTTTCTTCCTTCCACTGTTATGTTCCCTGATTTGAACTGCTCTTCCGGTCCAAGTCTGTCTGTGCATTTTCAAAGCATAGAGTTTCTTAAAGGAGATCTTTTGGGGTTAGAATACATTGTACCACTGCTAGAATACTATAGCATTTATGGAATAACAATTCATCAAGCTCTATTAAGATCAGCGTACCGTCCTGTTGGTCAACAGTACCTTCTCCTGGCACCCAAAATGTCCGTAACAACTATCCCATGACTTTCACAATCTCGCAACTAAACCTGAAGAATGGTTTTGCAAATTCTCCGCGAATGCTGCAATAATTTTAGCACCGGCCTCGTCTGACACACAGCAAGCAAAATGGGTGTCGTCAGTGACGGATTGACGGACCTTGTGTCAGTATTGACTCTGGGAAATTGCAAGAATGACCTGTGACGACTTCACCAAGAAAATCCTGCGTTGATTTGGGGAGGTGGTTCGGCCAAGATGACTTTGTCATGGCTGTACCGCTTGCAGACTGGCTATGCCCATTAGCTGTCAGGGTGTCTTGACAAACAGGTTCCTTCCGACCACCACAGGTACACTTTAAGCAAGCTGACAAGAACAGCCGTGTATTCCATGCATTCTTGATTTATTCGTACTTTCAGTATGAACGGGACATGGGTTGCGACTGATGACGTTTCACAAGATCACCTCAACTGACAAGAACATACCGTAAATTGAGAAACGGCTAGAGCAGGCGTGGGAAAACTATGGCCCGGGGGCCAAATGCGGCCCGTTAAACGTTTTAATCCGGCCCACCGAACTTGAAAAAAAAATGTGGTGTGTCAAAGACATATAATTTGTTGTAATGCTTTTGCTCATTTTCATTTAAAATTAAATACATTTCTTTTTCTCCGATGAGGTGAGGTTACCAAAACACTCCATCCATCGGCTCCTGGTCCAGCCCCTCGGTCAAATTGTAGAACCCATTGTGGCCCACCAATCAAAAGGTTTGCCCACCCCTGGGCTAGGGAGTCAGTTAAAGTTTTTCAGGGTTTTAACACGAAGGTAGTTGTGGTAGTTGCCAGCACGTGGTAATATTGCCCAATGCAACACCCTCAGATTGAAGAATTATTCAGTTTAACCGGAATTATTCTGATTAACCGGAATGCAATAATAGTCATGTATATATACCGTGTATAATATGAGACTAATTGGAAAAGAAAATGGATGTATAAAACCACTAGGTGTGACTTTCTGAAATCTGTATTGTTGGCAGGTAGCTTGCTGGAATACCTAAAAACAACACAGGGGAGTAATTTGTCCATGAAATCTTTGATAGACATGGCATCTCAGGTAAGACAGCCTTCCATTCTGTCTCTGTCTGTCTCTCCGGGATGTGGTCTCCTTTCAAGCCACTTACACTATTTGAGTTATCGTCAGTTAGCATGACCATCACAGGCAAAACTCAGCCTCTGTGGCCATGAGCCACGGACTCAACACTGGGTCTTGAGGTCGGAGCGGTGGCACAAATCCTCCCTTAGGCAGTTAAGCTCATCTTCCGCCTCTGGCTCATTAAAAATACTCAGCACGATGTTGGTTTTTAATGTCACAATGGTCGGCCGCTTTCCTTTGCATTATGGTATTGTTTTTTTGTTTTTTTTTTGTGTCCTCTTCGTTGGCTAATGTCTGTCTAATTTCTAGCAGTAAATGTGACATAACATCTCATTGGACCCAACAAAGCCGTATCCCCATGTTTTGAAAATGTTGCCATAAAAGTGAAATATATCAATACTATATAGAGGTGTCATTTTGTTTTCCTTTGCAGCGAGACGAGGGGGCTTTAGCAATATTACGTACATATTGGACAAGTTGATCTAATAAAAAAATGAATAAAAAATGAAAAAAAGACTGATTCATATGACAATTCAATGAATGCAAAGAAGGGCATAGTGGTGTAATGCCAATGTCTGAAATCTAAAAGAATAAACGGACTTTCTTCCTTGTATGTCATGAGTCCTTGAGGCCAACGACACCTATGAGAGACATTCTTTGGAGGTCTGAAATATGCACTTCAGACCAAGCAAAATGCGTACAATCCCACCATTGTCCGTATACTCCATAACTTGGGCACATACATGGTCACGGGAATTAGCCTGAAACAGAATAAAGGGTAAATTGGATATTATGAGCCAAGAACTAGGGCAGGATGAAGTATAGGTGACATTATGCAGGCCCATTTGTGTACCTGGGTGGAGGACATAGTAAGCGATGAGATGTGCGGCCAAAGATAGAAAAGGGAAGCGTTACCTTCCTGACCTGGGAAAATTTCTTCTTATCTACCCAGAACAATGCCCGGCAATTCACTGCCAACCAAGCCAGGTCGTAGTCTGCCTTTCACCCAATGTCAGATGGGATAGTCTTCAGCTTTTCCCTTGACAGAATAAATTGCCCAAAAAATGGACGTGGCTTAATCTGTGTCCAAAACACACACAGGACAACCATTGTCTCTTATTTCTCTCTACGCACACACACACACGCACCCCCACACACGCTTGTGTGTATTATTTGATAGTCTACTTCTCATTCACTGATTTTGTTAGCTAACAGTCAACCAGAATGATCATCACCAACGGCCAACGCCATTTTGCACACTGGCGAGCGATGGTTTATTCAAATCATATCTGAGAAGCACAATGACAAATAAATCTCTTAATTCTACACAGGTGTGAAAGTAATCCTCTTGATTACTGCTCCATATACCCTCTTAGTGTTGTGACAAAATTCGATGCATTTTAAAAGCTCTGAGTTTTGCCCTCTACGGTTGCCTAAGCATACATTTACACGTACAACACACATCCATCGTATACCCAAATGTCCATCGAAATACACTAATGCGCATACAAGTATACATGATGTATCTATCCACTTTGCCGTCATAACCTTTCATGTTTGCAGTATAGACTACTTTGAACTTGCAAATTTGAGTTACATCACCACCTTAGGGGTAACCATGTTGTACAAAAAGCAAAGGGCCTGGCTGATGGTTTGCTGCTCTCTGCAGGTTGCGGACGGCATGGATTACATTGAGCAAAAGAATTACATCCATAGGGACCTCCGAGCTGCCAACATTCTGGTGTCCCATGATCTCATCTGCAAGGTGGCAGACTTTGGACTTGCTCGGCTCATTGAGGACAATGAATACACAGCTCGGGAGGGTAAGAAGACATACTGTCCATTTTTTAAGACGCGCTTGAAGACATATTTTTATTCTTTAGCTTTCAACTCAACATGAGACTGTCGCTCTTCTGCTATGATTCTGGCATCTATTGTAAATGTGTTTATGTGTTTGAATTTGTGTTCTAATTAAATGCTAATTTATATGATGGCATATAGACAGCGCGTTGTTAAAGCTCCAGCTGTAGTCAAATGCGCTATATAAATAAAATTGTATTGTATTGTCTCGTATTGGACAGTACTTAGTATTATTTGACTATATAGCAGCTCAAATGTTAATTTATCTTTATGTTAACAGGAGCAAAGTTTCCCATCAAATGGACCGCCCCAGAAGCTATAAACTATGGAACATTTTCCATCAAGTCAGATGTGTGGTCTTTTGGGATCTTCCTAACAGAAGTAGTCACATACGGACGTATACCATACCCTGGTAACCATTCCTTTGCTTTTTCTTTGCAATCTTTAAAAAAAATGATTTCACGATAACCACACTTCTGGTTGACTGTTATATCGATGTGCAGGTATGTCCAACCCAGAGGTGATCCAGAACCTGGAGCAGGGCTACAGGATGCCAAAGCCAGAAAAGTGTTCAGATGCACTTTATAATGTTATGTGCCTCTGCTGGACGGAGAACCCGGAAAATAGACCCACCTTTGAGTACCTGAGGAGTGTTTTGGAGGACTTCTTTATTGCCACCGAGCGTCAGTATCAGGAGTAGCCTTGACTGCTCAAAGGCACATTCCCACTTTAAAGGCCTGGTGGTTGGCTGTCTCCTTGAATTCTTCAGCTCTCTCTAGCTTTCATTACAATTGTTCAAGAAAAATTTTACTATTGTTTTCCTCATATGGTGCGTTACATTGATTGTCTTTTTTGTACAATAAATCATTGAATGATAGCAGCAGCTTGACAAACACACACATTTTGGGTCCTAATTTTTTGCCAATCGCAAGTCTAGCACAAATTAGTGCGCACATGGTTGGAGTTTTCTTTATTTTGGTATTTTCATAGACGGGCGCAGTTACAAATGGGCATTTGCACCATTGTGGGAGTGAACAGAGCCAACTTGATTCCTGGCCGATTGAAGCGGCTCCTGCTCAGAAGCAGAAACGCACTCGCTGAGGTTTGGTGATTTCTGCAATCATTCAGAGGGTTTCATCATACTCACAAATTTCATGTATATGAATGAAATATGATGAGATCCACCGCATGCATTATTGGAGCACAGAATCTGTCTGACTATGCCTGGATCAAATACACAAAAATGGTGTTTCAGCACCTGCACTACAACTTTCACTGAGTCTAATGACTAGTCTACTTTCTGTCACCAGATTATCAGGTGCCAGGGGTGGGCATTAGAAATTCCTAACCGCGGTAAACTAGACTTGCCCAGGTATGAATATGCACCAGTTTTTACGCCGAGTAGACGCGCGCCTGCCGAAAATAGGGTCCTTCATGAGCAGTTAATCAAACTGGTTAACTGAAACCTATAACATATCGGCCTTCCATATATTGTCTGTTTCTATTGTTTAACACAAATGCCATTGAGTTCAGTCTTTTTAAAGTAGGATAAAGATTAAGAAAGGTTGGAACTCTGATTAAACAAAGTCAAGTCAAGTCAAGTCAATTTTATTTGTATAGCCCTTAATCACAGACAGTCTCAAAGGGCTTTACATAGCCACAATCGACATCCCCGATCTTAACCCCCAGGAGGGCAAGGAAAAACTCACAAAACCTCATTAGGGGAAAAGTGAGAAACCTTGAGAAAAAAACAATTGTCACACCTAAAATCTCGACCCTGCAGTGTTAGCATTGAAAATGTTGGCCAGAAATGAGTGTTCCATTCGGTTATAAAAAGTGATGACTTTCTTAATATTTCTCAAAGAAAAATGACACTGAAACTGAAATCATCTTTGACATTCCCTGGTGTCATGAGAAATAAAGTATCTTTGAAATTTTACACATCTACTTTTTAACGGGTTTAAATTTTTAAGTTGTAAAATATCAACGGTTCCCCTTGTATCATTTTGTTTTCTTTATGCGGTTTAGACACCCCAGCATTTTACATTGCGGGTGAATTTTTCGCTGCAAAAAGGAACGAATAAAAATAATGTACAAACTGCAGGGAATTGGCGACTCCTGTTGGGGACATGACGCATTAACAACCCATCCTTTTGAACGCTTTTACAAGTCGTCCGTCCTCCTCTAGTCGCCGTCGCCTCCCGCGGTTGAGCAGTAAAGCAAACCAAAACGGACGAAAATGGCGCTTAGTCAAGGAACAAAGAAAAAAGTTTGCTACTACTACGACGGTAAGTTCCATCGTGTCTGAGTGCTTGGAATTAAACGCTGACTGATTCACGCACTCGTTAGTTTATCGCCATCAAATGTTTGATTAATTCCCTCACTTGCTAATCGTGCACACTAGCTAGGTAGCTAGCATAAAGCTCGAGCTGCTTTCATTGTCATACTCGGGCACACGAGACAACGCTTAACCCATTCGTGTTGATTTGGCGGTTATTAATGTCATGCCATAAAATGCGTTTATAGCGTATTTTGAGCACGATTGAACCACTCTGTAGTTGCTTGTTTTTTTCTTGCGCTAACAATGGCGATATGAGCGCTTCATTGTCAACATAATGCGTAGCTAGCAGCAGCGTAGCTCATTGATCGGAAAGCTAGCGGAAAGTGGAATACATTTCTGGTTTTACTCACGGGTTACTTGCACATAAATTCTACTCTCTGGCTGGGTTGTTCCTATACCATTATTTTCATTTCAAGTCGAAGTGATTGTTTTTAAACTGCGAGCTTGTGTAGAATCAGACCGTCGTGTGGAGATTTCGTCCTCGGTGCAGTAATGCTTTGCAGAGGAATGCACTGTGAGGCGATTCAAGTTCACGCTTCCTTTGAATGATTTTCACAGCGTTTGCTCTCATTTCAGGTGATGTGGGAAATTATTACTATGGTCAAGGGCATCCCATGAAGCCCCACCGTATCCGCATGACGCACAACTTGCTGCTCAATTATGGCCTCTACAGAAAGATGGAGATATATGTAGGTTTTGGGTTTGAACGATTTTGATCCAATTACACCCCCATCCCTCTTGATATAATAATTTCGATTTATTATGCAAACATTTTTTTCAAATCCTCTTCTCCAATACATTAATCTGTATTGCAATAAACACTGTCAGAATTGTCATACATAAATGTTTTGTTCTTATAGGTTAGGCTTATGCTGAAAGGATGGCAAAAAAACATGAGTTGATATAAAAGATTGTTTTTATCGTTCTCTTACTTTTGTCAACTGATTAATTGCGTGACTTTTAGTCTTTTAAGGTGTCACTACAACAACTTCACAAAATTCTACCAGTGTGCCATAAAACCCATAATAAATCAGATTACAGAGATGCAGACAAATCTGTGGCTTTACCACAAATTTTTCATCTTTCATGAAACAATGAGTTGAAAACATGGCCTTTACTTCTTAAGCACTAAACTTATCTAAACACTGTATGTATAAAATGCATATTTAAAAAAATTAAAGCCGACCGACGAAAATGATGCAGAGGTCCCCCCCAAATTGCAGCCTTTGCGATTTGAAAATTGCATTTTCCGACACGGCAATGTCGATCTTTTAAGCCCCAGTAGGATCTAAATACGGTAAATGTGTTATTTGTTTATTTATTTGTGCTTGAGTCTTGAGTATGATGTTTCTCTTGCAGCGTCCTCACAAAGCCAGTGGTGAGGAGATGACCAAGTATCACAGTGATGATTACATCAAGTTCCTGCGCTCTATCCGTCCAGACAACATGTCAGAGTACAGCAAACAGATGCAGCGGTGTAAATTGGATCACTCTTTCTGTGCAACATTCTTTTCCTTGAGGTTGATATGAAGAATACTTCTCATTGTTTGTCATTTTCTTACTTCTCCAGTCAATGTTGGAGAAGATTGTCCAGTGTTTGATGGCTTATTTGAGTTCTGCCAGCTTTCTGGAGGTGGCTCTGTTGGTAAGACTGCTGGACAAGACGTACTTCTGTCATTGCAACTTGTCAACTTTTGATGATATCAGGCTAATTCTCACGTCCTCTCTCCGCTTCAGCTGGTGCCGTCAAGTTGAATAAACAGCAGACAGACATTGCGATTAACTGGGCAGGCGGTCTGCATCACGCCAAGAAGTCTGAGGCCTCAGGATTTTGCTACGTCAATGACATTGTCCTGGCTATACTGGAGTTACTGAAGTGAGCCCACAAACTTGGCACGATTAAATAGTAGCTTTCTAAATAAATTGGAACAGCGATTTTTAGACTAGCTTTTTGGATAACCAATTGGATTGTTTGTAGAAGTCTAGTGTGAACACAAAAAGAAATCTACAACCCTGCTTTTTGCTTTAGGTACCACCAGAGAGTTCTCTACATAGACATCGACATCCATCATGGAGATGGTGTGGAGGAGGCGTTCTACACCACCGACCGTGTCATGACTGTGTCATTCCACAAGTATGGAGAGTACTTCCCTGGCACTGGTGACCTGAGAGTACGTATTTGCTAGGCACGCGGTCTGTCAAAATGACTAAAAACTAGAGTGACACTTGATTGGTCCTCTGCAGGACATTGGTGCTGGGAAAGGCAAATATTATGCCGTGAATTACCCTCTGAGAGATGGGATTGACGATGAGTCGTATGAAGCCATATTCAAGCCTGTGAGTAGATAAAACAGCCATGTGTGATTAAAAGAAGCATTTCGAAGTGGATGTTATTGTCTTGTGTAGATCATGGCCAAAGTGATGGAGATGTACCAGCCCAGTGCTGTGGTTCTGCAGTGTGGCGCAGACTCTCTGTCAGGCGATAGACTCGGCTGCTTTAACCTCACCATTAAAGGTAGCGAGACATTTCTGCTTTGATGACGCTGTAAGAAACATTTTCTGTAACCGCCTTATGATGTTTTTCCAGGACATGCCAAGTGTGTGGAGTACATGAAAAGCTTCAACCTGCCTCTCCTCATGCTGGGAGGAGGCGGCTACACCATCCGAAATGTAGCACGCTGCTGGACATATGAAACTGCTGTCGCACTTGATACTTCAATCCCTAATGGTACATACTCATCCATGAGGTGTTGTAGTATAACATACAGTGTGAATCAAACACGAGGCTATTAAATATCAGTCAAAAATGAATTAATTTTAACGTATTGATGTCTCTTTAGAAAATAAGTTTTGCAAAATGTCTGTTTTTCTTTTGAGTCCACTGGGCTGCTTATATCAGCATGCGATAACTGGCAAATGAAAATAATTTATAGTGATTTTTTTTTTTTCTTTAACATATCGCTTAACCATTCTAACCCTCTTAGAACTCCCATACAATGACTACTTTGAGTACTTTGGACCAGACTTCAAGCTGCACATCAGCCCCTCTAACATGACCAACCAGAACACCAACGATTACCTGGAGAAGATTAAGTAAGTCGATGAAACCAGTGCTTCCCAAGAAGTGTGCCAGCATACTATTGCACCTAAGTAACCAATTTCGCTCAATTTGCCCCACAATCATTTACCAGAAATGTATATTTTAAAATATAGTTATTGTTTGCTAACAATGTATTGTGACAGGCAAAGCATGGAAATGTTTTTCTATTAGATGGCGGAAGGTGCATGCACAATTAAGCTGTATCCACTTTTTGTTTTGAGCCATGAGATTTGATTCTAGTGTTCAGGAAAGTATGTACTCTGGGTCACAGGTTGGGAATACTGCTCAAAAATTGCATGAAGGTTTTGCATGTAACATAAGGTTTACTTCTGCAATTTCACTGTTATTTGTTTGACAGTGAAGGCGAGAGGTCAGGCAAATTTTACTTCCATCCATCATCTATACCGCTTCTCCTCACTAGGGTCGCGGGGGGTGCTGGAGCCTATCCCAGCTATCTTCGGGCAGTAGGCGGGGGACACCCTGAACTGGTTGCCAGCCAATTGCAGGGCACACATAGACAAACAACCATCCGTGCTCACACTCGTACCTAGGGGCAATTTAGAGTGTTCAATCGGCCTACAATGCATGTTTTTGGAATGTGGGAGGAAACCGGAGTACCCGGCGGAAACCCACACAAGCACGGGGAGAACATGCAAACTCCACACAGGATGGCCGGAGCCGGGTTCGAACCCACGCCCGATGCTGTGCAAATTTTACTCATTTTCTTAAAATTAACCGATGACTTGTGTTGCGTCCCCCAGGCAGCGTTTATTTGAGAACCTGCGCATGTTGCCCCATGCTCCAGGGGTACAGATGCAGGCCATCCCTGAAGACGCCGTACAGGAGGATAGTGGAGACGAAGAAGAGGAGGATCCCAACAAACGCATCTCTAGTATGAATCTGTTGTCATTTACATACACACGGAATCAAGGGCTTAATCAGAACATGATTCCACTGGAGTGCCAGAGCTTTAATGTTACGCCCTCCTGTGTGTATTCAGTCCGTGCGCATGACAAGAGGATAGCGTGTGAGGAGGAGTTCTCTGACTCTGAAGATGAAGGTGAAGGAGGTCGCAGAAACACGGCCAACTTCAAGAAGGCCAAGCGAGCCAAGACCGAAGGAGAGAAAGAGAGTGAAGAAAAGGAGAAGAAAGGTGAGGAGGAACCAAAAGGTATTTATTCATTTTTTTGTTGTTGTTTTTTTCCCATTCTCATTTCACCGTGCTGACCGATGCTGCGTATCACTTGACGCTTCAGTTTGTTAGCCATCTGTTTGAATATTTATTAGCTTGCCTCTTTCCACACTGAGCACCAATACAACTAAATACAATTTTGTAATGACTCCCTTGGCAGCCATTTACACCACAACTATTTGATGAGATGTTAATTGCTAATGTTTATTATACATAAAAGACTGGAACTGAAATGGTACTCTACTCATGAGTAGTGTATTGTGCATTCAAATTGCAAAATATGACAAGTACTGAAATTGAGACAGTGATTTTGAATTGCCGTAATGATGTACAGTGGAAGCGCAAGTTACAAACTTAATCATTAGCCCGTTTGTTTCTTGAAACATTCATAAATCAAGATATTTCCCATTGAAATAAATGGAAATTCAATTAATCAGTTCCTGCCCCTAAATTAAACTATATCAACCTTTGTTTGCTTTTTTTTAATCCATAGTGTTTAAAAATAAATCTTATATTGAAATGCATATAAAGACACTATTGTATATAAAAAAAAGTATTGCTCATGAACTTATCCAGAAGAGGGGAGAGGACTAAAGCTCCACCATTGAGAAAGACTCTTCTTTCAAAAATTAGTCTGTTGATCATTGTGCTTTCTGATGCATTGATTTATTTTAATATACTAATTCAAATATTTTGATGTTTCTTTCTAATTGCCTCAGTCACTCCATCATCAGCAAGTGCTTTTTCATTTGTCTAATAAAAATCAAAACAACAGATGCATATTTTGGTTATAAGTGGCGAGAAGAAGAGCACAGATCTTTCTGCTCATGCATGACATGTGCTTCCAGTAACACTCTTTGGTACTTTTCCTTTTCTCAAGGGCAATTCTGATTGCTAAGTGAGTAATTTACGTGTTTGGCATAAGTTGAACATATCTGTCAACACAGGACCTGCTTCCACATTCATTCAACGTGGATGCTTCTGGCATCTGTGATTGTATCGAATGTAGGAGGAACTTCTCGACAACATTGGAGAGGCGGCTATTTGGCGGGATTACTCCAATATTAACTATTTGGTGTCTTAATTTGAGAGGAGTGTGCAACTAGTTTTCAAGTTTACATCAACGCACGTTGTCAATGAATGCTTGAGCAGCACGATAAGAAAAGCAGCATAGATTCATCGCCTCTCGTCCATGCCAGAACATTCATGTATCAAAAATAGTATTTGAATAAGTCATTTTTCGACAAAAATTTTGAACGTAACTTGAATTGTACGTGAAAAGCGACGTTTGTAATGCGAGGTTCCACTGTATTTTATATTGCTTAATGAGTGAAATACAACTGAAGGTGCCAGTATTATGTTTGAGCATTTCCAGATGTCTACAGTTTGTATTTATGAGATCTTGAAAGTGGATTAAATCATGAATACGCTTCTTTTGTCACGTTTTAGAGAAAGCTGTCTTAACCAATTATGATTGCTGACATGAATATGGATGTTGGGTATTAGGGTTGCAATGGTGATGTTTTTTTTTTTTTCCTCACAGAAGTAAAAGATGAGGAGAAGGCACCAGAAGAGGAGAAAATGGACACATCAAAGTGAGCAAACACTTGTTGGCACAAATAGTGTCTAGGGAGACGTTTTAATCATGTCACATACTATTCCTTTAGGCCAAAAGAGGAGTCAAAGACACCTTAAGATCATCCCCTCCCAATGATGCCAGTGCTGGGAAGAAAAGATCTTAAATCTACATTGTCTTTTTATACTTTGTGGGTGGGGGGGATTGCTTCTGTGGAATAGGTTCTAAACTGGGACAGGAATTTTTTGTTTTCTCTTATTGGACACTTGTCCAATATTACTGATGAGCTGTAATCAGAAAAGATGTTTTGTAAGCTTCTTATTTTCACCCAAACCTTTTATGCACCCTTGCATTTACTGTGTCAGACTGTTTAAAATGACTTGGTTTTATAACTCATGGATTTAACTTATTTAAATCGTAGATACTTGGATCCTTTACACCTTTTTTTTTTTTTTTTTTTAAAACATGTTTCAGTCCCAGTTATGTCCTGTGCCTTTGAGAGTATAGTTATTGCATGTTTGTATAATAGAGCATTTTCTATAATACTTCTGTCTCTTCACTGCTAAAATCTTCAGGAATTATTTTTGTACCCCTGATTTTATGTATTTAATTGGATATTTAGGTTTACTGTCATTTGAAAACGGCCTGATATCAGATGTTTCAATATGGGAAAATGGCATGCTACTCCAGTGGAATCAATCAGATTTGAACTCTAAATGAGAACCTGCTTCTAATTGGCAAAAGCTTTCTAATTGTTTGAATATGATATTTGAGTAATACAAATAAAACCGATAGAGACAATGTAGTATTTTTCTATAGGTCAAATAAAAAAAGCTGACCACCTTGTATTAACATTTTTAATACAACAATTTGATCATGACCTAAAACTGAAGTATTTTAACAAGTAAAAAAAAAAAAAGCTTAGGATACACATGTAAGAAAAAATATTCAAGACAAAAGTTCTTTATCACGCCAACTGTTAGGCATATGCATAATTTCAACCCATCTTATTTGATTCAATGTGCTCAGAGCCAATGGCTCTGCTCTGCTGCCGCACCGCTGCCCAGCAGCTCATCTTGCTCCTCAACCTCTGGATCAACCTCGGTCGGCTGCTGGGGTGGAGGCGTTTGAGCGATTGCAGCAGCTCTCTGGATGCGGACCTGAAACCGCACAATGGTTGTAAAACACGCTGGACAAAAATGCTTGAAGATCATCTTCCAAGACTTAACATCACGATGGAATTTGATGTGACAAAAGTGATGGCCGTTTCAATGCCTAATCTGGCTCATGTTGGGATAAAATTTAAACGCTTGACGGAATATCGCCACCATAATTTAATGGTG
Organism: Idiotropiscis lumnitzeri; assembly: GCF_059441095.1. Taxonomy (NCBI): domain Eukaryota; kingdom Metazoa; phylum Chordata; class Actinopteri; order Syngnathiformes; family Syngnathidae; genus Idiotropiscis; species Idiotropiscis lumnitzeri. The sequence goes on along the minus strand of NC_142391.1, from coordinate 15,517,431 downwards.
TCATCTGGAAGAATACTATCTCCAAATCTGATAAAGAAATGTTACACAAGGGCAGTACTCTATACCTTCGATTGCTGCTTCTCTGAAAATAATAACCAACGTCGGATTAATACAAATATGTTCCTTGTTGTATAATGTGAAAACATTCCCATTTTTACATTAGAAGAAACGATTGAGCTCATTTTGATCAAGAAGTCGAGCTCAAACGTTATGATTGCTGCATCAATGCCAAAAGTTGAGAAGTTTACCCTCTTTGCTATGGTGGGCCTCCGCCTACATGGACACAGGTACAGGAACGACGTACAGGCAGCGAAGCAGCGGAAGGAGAACACCATTTCCACCACAGACATCAGGATAAGTGGCACCCACAAAATGATGGTGGTGCTCTGATTGAGAAAAACATGATGAATAACTTTTTAATAGATACAGTCTTCAATTTCCAATGTGAGGTCCTCACATAAATGCGGGTGGGGTCAAAGGGGCATTCATAGGTGATGCTGGAAGATCCGACAAGATGTTTGTGGTGAACGCAGTGTGTCATCAGGCTTCGTCCTTTGTGAACAATGGCGGTGACCAGGGAAGCGATCAGTCCCAAAGTGGAGGCAATAGCCAAGAGACCTGCTACGAAGCTGAACACCAGCAGGACCCACTTCTGCAGTGACATCACAGAATAACTATCAGGAAGGCTTAAATGTGAAAATGCCACAACTAGGGCTGGGCCATGTGACTGAAAACTATATCGCGATACAAGTGTGTCATATTGGTCGATAGCGATAATTAATAATTTTTTTACAATTGAAAATGAAAAAAGGGCTGAATTTAGATTCGGTTTATTTTAAAATGTATCATTTAACATTCAAAATGAGGTCAACACAACTATATAAGAGTCAAGCACTGTTCAGTATTGCTTAAATACACAATTATTAAAACAAAATTTGCAAAGTAATTTGCAAACAATGCAAATAAATAAACGTGGAACAAATTATTAGAAAATGTTCATATTTTGTAAACAAATTAGAGCAAATTTAAGGCTGTCTGAACATTTGTAATATGAAACAAATGTGTTGTTCAGTCATTTATAGAAATAAAAAAATGCAAAAAAAATAATAACTCATACAATGATTATTCTGCTCCGTTGCTTAAGGTTTATTAGATCGATAATGTATCAATACCATTTTATATTGCGATCAAACACCTGACTATCGCAATACATATTGACATCGAATTATCGGCCAAGCCACAACGTCGAGGATGGATTTTTTATTTTTTTTTTCCAAGACACGAATGGAGTAGAGGTGCATTAATACCATGAGTGACACAAACCACCTTTGTTGGGACCTCCAAAGGAGAATGTAAAAGTTAGCTCGACTTCACCAAGGCACTGTTATACATAATTGTGAAGTTTTACAGTACATTTTGTGACTTTAGCATAAACTTTTTTGTAGTCTTCTTATACATTATTTACTATGAATCTCACTTTTAATTGATTATTTGAATTCACAGTACGGAAACTTATTTTTCATTGCAAACCATATTTTCGGAGATTTGACCAGCATTGCTGTTTGGCTTTGGAGGTCCCATTGTAGTTGTTGTGAGTACTTGTTCTTTGGGCAGTCTATTTTCACACTCACTTAACAGAAAAGACAAGTTATTATAGAAGCATATGCAATGACTTTAGACATGTAAAGCAAACATTTCTCACCAAAATCCTGCTTTTCTTGTTTTTGGACAAGACAATTGCAATTATTCCACCAATAATTCCCTGAGGAGCAGAAGAAGTATGTGAGCAACAATAACTGTGTATGGATTTTTTTCCAATTCAACAAGTCATAATACTTAAAAATTGAGGGTTTTAAATTCAATTAAAATGATGGTTTGTCTTCAGGCATGTTCAGAATCCTCTCCAAAAGTATCGGAATGCCATGTCCTTTATTTTTGCTGTACACTCAAAACATTTTGGTTTAACATCAAAAGATGAATACAACACTAAGACGAGATAAGAAAACATTTGGGCTTTGATTAGCAGGTACATCTGGATCTGATACATTTTTGAACATTTGAATGAAACATTTTTTAAAGGTGAGCAAAAGTATTGGAACAAGCTAAAGACTTCAAATACTGAAAACTGATTAAGGCTAAATATTTCTTGTCAGATCTTTCAGCAGCACTAACTGCATCAAGCCTGACACGTTGACATCACCAAATGATGCACCCGTGCTATGTGGTGCGTTCATTGCTGCCTCTTTTGGTGGTAAAAAAAAATATGAGGGTTTAGAGGTCCTAAAGGGGCTATATTTTAGGCCATATATCAGACCAAGAAGTAAATACCTGGAAATAAAAGTTGACATTTTTAACACCTTTTAATGTCAAACCAAAATGTTTTACGTCTCCAGCACAATCATTGGAATTGCAATACTCTTGAACATGAATTGACATGATACTCATACATTCATAAATGCAAAAAACACATCCTATTAAAGATTTAGCTGCTATACAATGTCGTGCTTTCACACGTGTAATTTACCATTAGGCCTGCCACGATGGCAATGACGTTAGCGATGGCGTACACCATGATGCGGGCCTCGACGTGCACGCTTATGTGCCTGAGCACTGCACCGTGCACCAGAGCGCCAAGCAGGAAATTGACGTGGCCAACCAGCACCAGCGCCAAGCCCATTTTCATCAGGGTTTTGTTGTCTTTGAGGTTGGCACAGCACACTCCTACACAAACACAAATATTGTCAAGCTCCACCACTGGAGGGGACTAATTACAAATACTTTATTACTGTATGTTAGTTGATTGTTGAGCTATTTCCAATTCAATATTTATTTTTACTCCTTCTGTTTGAAAAAAGATGTGTATGTTCTACTCCTTGTCTAAATGGGCTGATGACTCTTGTATCCTGTGTGGATGACAAGAGCATTAAACACTTGATTGAACCTTGAATTTTACGGGCTTATTAGACCACAAAAAAAAAAAAGAAAAAGAAAAAGGAGAGCAGCAACATGAAGGAACAGGAATACGCAAGCACAACAGATTCAGATTCAGAGATTCCATGCGAAAAAAAAAACAATTAAAATGGTCTAAAAGTATTTTCCATACAAAATATTGTAATGATTAACTATTATTTTATGACAATAGGTTAGTGATAAGAATACAGTACGTTTCAAATGGCATACAAAGGAAATCCGCCGTAGGAATGGAACTTAACATAAAATGAGGACAAACGTTTTAATATGACCCGGCCTGCAGCTGCTTTAATGTAAATAGTTTCTATAAAACAATCGACTAAATCGTAAATCTGTTATCACTCGATAAGCGTATAGTTGTTCATATTTTAACAATAGTGTCCAGTTTTGTACCAAAAGCACTGTTGTACTACATGTTGAACTTATGAGGCTACAGAAACCAGTACTCTGCGAAAATATCTGAAATGTTTGTGGTTTCCGCAATTGTGTCAGGAAGTGAACTGAATACAGTCATAGTCACACACCAAGCAACTTACTGCAATAAGCAAATGCAATCCGTGAGAAAGATTTTTGTTTTCTCAGTCGGGACCATTCAACATCAGATTTTCAAAATGCTGATTTTAAAGAGAGATCATCATATTATATCATTGTGTTAGCCATGAGATCAGCAAATTATATTCATAGAATTAAGTTAGAATCACATAATACAATGAAAAGCCATTATTCCATATTAATCAAATGAGTTTTTCCGTGATAAGTCTCCAAGGAGCAAGTGAACCAGGCATCTTGATAAATCGCTTCACTTTGCCACATCCAATATGGCTGCGGTGTCAACATTTTCGAGGCGTGATCTTTGTATACATTATGTACTTTAAATGTTGTTTATGGGAATATGTTCTGGCAGTTATTGCCAAGGGTGCTTTCACGACTATTAACTGGGAGCGGCATCAGCGATACAGTAGCATCAAAAATTAATGCTTAGGTCTGGAGACAAGTTTGTTTGCAGAACCACTCATACTGGGTGATGATGCAAATGACGTTTTATGCCGCTTTAGTCAGTTATGAAAAATCAGTAATGTGCGTTTCTAAACAAAGTCAACAAAAGGTTTGGGTGGGGTGTACCATATGTCTTCCTCAAGGGGTTGAGTAGAGCAGGTTACTTGCTAGGCAAACTCAAGTGTTTTGGGTCATAATATTATTAGTTTGTTTACTGCCTTTCACATGTCACATAAAGTGAGGATGAAAATACTTTTGAGTCTGTTACTGTATACACTCACTAGCCACAACGTTACTGTTTGTGTCTGCATAATCAGTTGAGGAATCAATACAGTTGATGAATATAAGATTCCAATTTAAGTTTTAACATTGTCAAAGAGGTTTAGAAGTGTTCTGAATACTCACCTATGTTAACCAAGGTCAGAATTACATGGTGGCCCACACATAAAGTAAAATTGTGTTTTGTTTTGTTTTTTTAATTATTTTTCTGCCTTTTTTGCATGGGCGCGAGCCCTTGATACTCTACCACAAATTATTTATATAAACTGAATATTTAAAGAATAAATACAGAATCGATCTGAATGCACTGTAAAATAATCTGTCTTAACAACATTTGAGTGTTAACTTAACCCAACTCGACTGAATTTATTGAGTACTTTAAGAAAACCACCTTTGTATGCAAAGTGCTGTACATGGAGCAAAATCACAAAACAAATAATAGAAATTAATAATGAGGACTGCAAAAAATTTTATGATAAAGAATGATGCAGGCATTCACGGCCACCCCTCACTACGCCCCTGATGCAAATCAAACTTATTAGCAACGGCTCTGGTGCAGTCGAGCAGTAATTCTCCACTCTACAATAATAAACATTTGGTTACATGAATATTTCTAACCGTGTCAACCAATTAAGACTAATCATGGATGGATGATTATCTTGATGAAGGCTGGATTTCGTTTTCTAGGGCCACAATGTACTGAGTTTCTACGTCAGTCAGAATTCATCTGTGCTAACACACGAGTGACGTAATGATTATTACAACAAATATTTTGGTGAAAAAAACTCTTCAAAACCATGAAGTAAAACAATCGAATGATAACAGTGAGTACGGCGTTAAAGTAAGTTTGTCTTCTCCTGTTCATGACTTTGAGTCATCGATCAAATTAAAAAAAACTAGAGCCTATCCTAGCTGACGTTGAGCAAGAGGCAGAGGTGAAGTGCAGTACAAGGCACATACAGGAGACAAACAACCATTCGCATGCTATCACACCAAGCTTCAATAAACCCAATACGTTTGTTTTGGGAATGTGGGAGGACAACAAGCGTAACTGGAGGAATCCTATAAAGTCCATACAAGAAGACCAAAGCTTGTGAGGTTGCCATGTTCACCAATACTCCACTACGCCAAATGTTTACAGTGGGGTGACGTCACTATTAACCGATATCTCAGACAAAACCTCGTACTTTGAAATAATTATTTAGAAACCATTTGAATTGAATTTATATTTGCCCTACTGCAATTGCATAAAGTACATTAAGGGTCGTTATTAAAGCCTTGCATTTCGATGAACTATTCTAATCTGGCGTTTGGATAAAACTACCACTAAATAAAATAGGATTGCTGCTTGGTACACAATTATAACAACAGTTTAACTGGACCAGCTCAGCGCCTTCGCAACGACGAGAGAAAAGACCACACCTTAACACTAAAGCACAAAACTGTCCTCTCAAGTAAAACACGCTGGATTGAGTCCAAATAAACATACCGCAGTTCACCATGATTGGCGTCCTCTTCTCTTATCGTACGTAAGAATACAAGGTGTGCCGCTATCATTTCTGACAGCGTTTATTGAAAAATTCGCATTCTGGATGAGCGACTTGTTTTCCTCAACTGTCGCTCACCTGCGATTCCTCCTCCAACTTCCTCACCTGAACGGAAGCGGCGCCTCCCCCCACTACACCTAAAATAATATTCATTGATCATTATTATTGTCACCACACCCTTTGGCAAAAGTATCTAATTTGGGATATTTATTAAGCGGATATTTTAGTAAGGGGTTGTATTTTATTGCGCTTGTGCAGTTGCACGAAATGCAAAGGAGGGTGCATGGAAAACGAGAACGCAATATATATATATATATGGAAGGAAAATATGAGCCAAGTACATTTTTTTTTCACAAAACGTATCAGTACATCATGGCGTAATCAATGCACGACGTAAAGCACACGCGCATGCCCCTAATGCATCATTGGTTTTAGTACTGACGTAATGTAATGTCTTTTTTCAACAAATGATGCTTTCATAGACATGACGTACATGAGGAAACAATGAAATAAATAATTGAAATGCTATTTTTAGCGTAAGACCGCCACACAAAATCAACATAGATGTTTAAAAATTGTCCATCTGTGACTGTCAAATTGAGCATCATTAGCTTGGAGCTTAGTTTGTGTACATATGTAACTATGAAGGCCATTATTATATAACTGGGTCAGAAAATTTTATACAGTTTATAGAAAAATACATTAGTTAAAATGCCCACTCGAATATTCATAGTTTATACAGCCAAATGATCGATATATATATTTTAAAAAATCTGATTATGTTCGTATTAAATATGTTGTGCAGGTACACGTCATATTGTGGTCAATTAGTGTTTTTTTACTGCTTTATGAACGATATATTGTCATAATAATTGATAAATTAAGGAATTTGTACGCACTAGTCAACAAATATGAATCACAGACGTATGGTTTTGTGTCCCAAACATATTTTTTTAACTTTTGATTTAAACAAAACAATAAATACTGTACATGTATATACTTTTTATTTATTTATTTTTGACCGGTAATTGCTTGTCCAGTACAAATTTTACAAAGCGTTGTAATTTATGATGCACAGCTGGTGCGGAACCTAAACCCTTAATTATTGAATACTGCAAAAATATATCATATCACATTATATTACTGGTATTATATTAGCATGTTTATATTATTATGAAAAAAAAATGTGCTAGAGAAAAGAGAAGCTCAAAAATTATTTTAGTTCACTTATATCTGATTAAAAAATAGTAAAAATGCCTTGACCAATGTATAAGCAAAAAAAACCATATATATATAATATATATATATATATATTATATAATATATATAATATATATATAATATATATATATATATATATATTATATATATATATATATATATATATATATATATATATATATATATATATATATAGATCAGTACGTCAAGAGTGATTGATGTTGTTATAAAAACTGACGTTGTCTTACGTACGATGACTAATTGCATGCTGTAATGTTAATGGTGTCATGAGTGAGCCTCTGTATTTATTACTTGCGAGAAAAACATGCTGGCAATGCACAGCTTTAATTCGCCGAAGAGCCTTTCTTACAATAGGTCGACGTGCATGCGTCACTCGCGTTACGTACCCGCGTGCTGTCATCGTGCACCTCTGTGACAGAGTCAAGTGGGTCCTTGTGGTGGTCACGGCTCTGCTGGGGGTACAGGAGACAGGACAGCTCTGCTACAGGAGAGAAAAGAAGATACGAGATACTACAGCCGAGAAGAAGACATCTTCCATAGTATCTGACGTCGTTCCATATATTGCTTTCTACAATGAGGGAAATCGTTCACATCCAGGCGGGCCAGTGTGGTAACCAGATTGGTGCCAAGGTAATCTTGAAACCAGAATGTATCTAATTTTATGTATCCAGGAGAAGTTTATTGATAATAACTTAAAAAAAATGAAATAAAATAAAAAATAAATAAAAATCTGAAATATCGGTCAGCGCCCTCACCCCACCAAGATGACAAAGGGACTGCTTTTTCAGTTTTTTTTTTTTCGTTTGTGCTATTGTCATCGGGAATATCGGTCACCTGTCACAACACCTCACGGGCTACTACAGCATTTATATGAATATGATTTTGATTTTTTTTAAATTACTAAATGGTTTATTTTCATTTTTGCAGAACAACTGTATTGAAATTGCTCATTTTTGTAATTCATTTTCTTTTTTGACAATATCAAAAGTTGCTTGCATTCATTGCAAACAACAAATGTCTGACTTCTGAGTACCAAATTGAATATGTATAATAATATTTAATAAGAGTGAAGGCTTTTTCAATCCACCCATTTTCTTTAGCACTACTAATCAACATTAGGTTTGTGGGTGAGCTATAGACTGTCCCAGTTCACTTTGGCTGAGTGCAGCATACACCCTGAACACGATATTTTAATGTTTTTTTCCCTTTTAATTTTATAGTTACTCTGGCATCATGTTTAGATAGAGCAAGAAAGTTTCACAGCAAGGTTAAAAAATGTTATCATTGACGTCTATATCTGTCAATGGCATTGAATGACTTATTGCAGGGGTCTTCAATGCTGTTCCAGGGCTTGTGTCCTCCATCCCTCCTTGCTTCATCAGATTCAAATGTTCCGATCTCGCCTGTATGAATCTAGTTTCTGCAGACTTTGCTGATTGTCTGATCATTTGAATCAGGTGTGTTGCAGCTAGGAGAGATGGAAAACAGGCAGGACACGGCCCTCGAGGAACAGGATTGAGGAGCCCTAATTTAAGGGATTAATCTTGAGATCCAATTTTGTTTTTGCAGTTCTGGGAGGTGATTAGTGACGAGCATGGCGTTGACCCGACAGGGACGTACCATGGAGACAGTGACCTACAGTTGGACAGGATCAATGTTTATTACAATGAGGCAACAGGTTCTGACATGATATAATTCATACATGGATTTTCTCACTAGTACAGTTCTCTATATCATACCAGTTTTTTGTTTTCAATGTAGGTGGTAAATATGTGCCACGTGCAGTTCTTGTGGACTTGGAACCAGGCACCATGGACTCTGTGAGATCCGGACCCTTTGGACAGATATTTAGACCTGACAATTTTGTGTTCGGTAAGTGATTTAAAATGATCTATGTTGTGCGTTCAAAGAGTTGTGGTGTCTTGATGTGTGGGTTTTTGCAGACAATTTTATCAATTGCAAAATATCAGCATAGGATTTAGCATGCAAAAGTTTTTCAAGTGAAGTGGTTCACTCACCTGACTTCAATACATAATTTCAGTTTCCACTCAATGACAATGGACAATGGTCTTGATGTGTATCTCATGCTGACTATAACACCCAGTTGAGGATATCGCCCCAAGCCAACTTGGTCAAGCTACCTCGTCCTGCAACACTGAACAGTATAAGCAGTAGCTATAGAAGATGGAGGAATGGATGCTTAGGGCTGTTAAATTGACAATCCCAAATGCCATCCCTTCACAGGTCAGAGCGGTGCTGGGAACAACTGGGCCAAAGGTCACTACACTGAGGGTGCTGAGGTGGTTGACTCAGTCCTGGATGTAGTACGCAAAGAGTCAGAGAACTGCGACTGCCTGCAAGGTTACCAGCTTACGCACGCACTCGGAGGTGGAACTGGCTCGGGGATGGGAACTCTGCTCATCAGTAAAATTCGTGAAGAGTACCCTGATAGGATCATGAATACGTTTAGCGTGGTGCCCTCCCCCAAGGTTAGCCGTCCTTGTAGAACAAAGTTTGTTTCGGCTGACGATGCTAAATACGTGCATGTTTTTGTCATCAGGTGTCAGACACGGTAGTCGAGCCCTACAACGCCACCCTCTCCATCCATCAGCTTGTTGAAAACACAGATGAAACCTACTGCATTGACAACGAGGCCCTGTATGACATTTGCTTCCGCACACTCAAACTGACCACGCCCACTTACGGAGACCTGAACCACCTCGTGTCCTCCACCATGAGCGGAGTCACTACCTGTCTGCGCTTCCCAGGCCAGCTCAACGCTGACCTCCGTAAACTGGCTGTCAACATGGTACCTTTCCCTCGATTGCATTTCTTCATGCCCGGCTTTGCTCCCCTGACCAGTAGAGGGAGCCAGCAGTACCGAGCACTCACGGTACCCGAGCTCACCCAGCAAGCATTCGATGCCAAGAATATGATGGCGGCATGCGACCCGCGTCAAGGCCGCTACCTCACAGTTGCCACTGTGTTCCGCGGGCGAATGTCTATGAAGGAAGTGGACGAGCAGATGCTCAATGTTCAGAACAAGAACAGCAGCTACTTTGTCGAATGGATCCCCAACAACGTTAAGACCGCCGTGTGTGACATTCCTCCCCGTGGCCTCAAGATGGCGGTCACCTTCATCGGCAACACCACAGCCATCCAGGAGATGTTCAAGCGTATCTCGGAGCAGTTCACAGCCATGTTGCGTCGTAAGGCCTTTCTGCACTGGTACACGGGAGAAGGTATGGATGAGATGGAGTTCACTGAAGCTGAGAGCAACATGAATGATTTGGTGTCCGAGTACCAGCAGTACCAGGACGCTACTGCTGAGGATGAAGGGGAAGGTGAGGAAGAGCCTGAAGAAGACTAAAAGCTTGAAGATAAAAATTTCTGTGCATTCAGAGGCAAATGAACAAACCAGCATAGGCTGGTCTCCAGGTACATCTTTGAGTAATAAAAAAAAGTATTGCTCAAAAGTGTCTTCATTCATCATGATATACTGATCAGGTGGTTTGGCAAATAAATTTCTGTTGCTGGAGAAAAAGTATGTTGTGATACGTAGGTTATGAGTAAATGACTGCTTTCAATATTTTTTATAAAAAATGCACATCTGCAGAGGATAAAAGCAAGATGAGATCTTTTTAACATTTTCCAGTTAAATTACTGCAAAAATACCATCCAAGGTGTCCAATTAATTCCCATCAGAAATGCAACATACAACTTGATTAGTTTAACAGGAAGCAGCTGTCACCTCACTGCTGACACTTATTAATGGCACCTGGTGCTCCACAATCATTAGAGTGGTTCATCCACTTTGAGCTTTGCCATGGGTGTGCTGGAGCTAGTTTTGGTTTTATTTGTAGGTCATCTCTTGCTGATACATTGGACAGAAGCTATCTCTTTCCAGAATATTATTCCTTTTCCATATAACATGATCAATGTCTTCAGCCCCTGGCGAGCGCGATTGCCTGATATCGTGAAGACCGTACAGGTTTACTGTGACGAAACTGAACTAATTGTTCTCGTGAACAAAAACCTTGGTGATGTCGCCCTCAACCGTGATGAGATCCACTTGGGTGATGGCTGCTATAGCAACAGTGAGCTGCCAAGCCAGCTGATGTTCACTTACAGATATGATCAATGTGGAACAAGTCATGAAGTGAGTTGACAAAATCTGATTTTGATTTAATTGGTTTGAATGAGCTTCTGAATCAATGTCGTCTACCAGATGGAGATGGGCTTGGATGTGTTCTCCAACTTTCTTCATTTCAGTCCCAGGAAAGTCTTCAACACGAGGCTCACGCCTTCTATTGTGCACTTTTCCTGTAGTCCAAATAGGTACCGTATACATGCAAAGCTTGACTTTACAATTTTCGTCAACACTTTCCTGTTTGTGACAATTTTTTGTGATTCAGTTTCAGAACTTGTATGCATGTGTTAATATGTTCTGCAAGGGATTTGTAATTGCACAAAGTGATCAACTACAAGCGCACAAAGTAGTAGATTATATTTTCAGTGTAGATGTTCAATTTTAAGCGAAATCTGCATATACCCTCTCGGATGCAAATGTGAGTGAAGTTTCTTCCAGGTCAAACGAACAAAACCTGGCCTACCACACACTTGCTGATAAAAGCAGACAATTCAGCATACAAGCAATGGATCGTGAGTACAGTACAGGTTGGGAGGGAGCGGGGCCGAAATCTGCATTGAACGCCTCAGCACGTAATGTGTGTCCTGCAGCGTCATGGACGAGTGCGGCAGAGTCTAACGTCTATATGCGAGGCCAAATCATCAATGTTCAAGTGTCTGCAAAAATCAGTCCTCATCAGCAGCTCTTCATCCAGTCCTGCTTCATCTCTTCATCTCCTGAGTCTCGTACTAAACCCCGACATGCAATCATCATGAATAAAGGGTGGGCAGCAGTTAACTGCACTTTATCAAAAAGATTTGTTCAATTGATGCTAATGCTCTTTGCAGGTGCACAGCCCCATCCGGTTCTCGTTATACATTCATACAATTCCTTGATTCGGACTATTCAGAAGTGAAGTTTGCTCTAAATTCAACTTACTTGATTTCAGAGGTGAGTTGTATTAAAATATTGTACAGTTTCTATTGTCCTAATTGACACTGTGATTTTTTTCTCTGACCGATTTTGAAGATATACATCCACTGTAGTGTGCTCGTCTCAGACATTGGGATAACAAGTGGCTCTAAATCCTGCAACTTTGATTTGGTCACTTCAAGGTATTTGTTAAATCGCATGACAGTGGTCTCTGTTCTAAATGACATGTGCCTCAACTTGCTCCTTTTTTCTTACCCCCCACTATTTGGCTGAAATTTGTTCTTTATACTGCAATTGTTTAAATGGAGGATAAATAACCAAAGTGAAAGTTAGCCATTTCTGGAGCACTGTGGAAATAATTTTTTTTTTTTTAATTTTTTTCCACCCCTTCCGTCGCCCATGTGCCTAATTTTTGTTTCAGATGGGAGGAGCTAAGTGGCAATGTGGAGGTGTGCCGTTGCTGTAACGCAAAGTGTAAAGGCCTTTCTGTCAAGCACCTTTCTGAAGAAGGTCTGTTATTTTAACAAAGTAAACTCTTCAAAACGGCCACAAAATTTAGACTAAATCCAACTTTACTCGACAGATGCTAAGGCGGTTGTCAGCACTGGTCCATTAATCATAGTGCAAAGAGCCCCCTCTATTCCAAAAGCAGCCTTGAACTCTATGCAGTCGGATGCTGCCATACCAGAGGAAGACGGTGTGATTGACACTTCAGTCTCAAGTGAATTCCAGTGGCCCTCTCCAAGTGCTGTCGTAGTTGTGAAGCAAGACCCGGTCTCCAGCCTGACACTTGTGCTACCAGCACAGAATGAACGAGGAAACGATGCAAGTGATGTTGCATTAAATAAGCTCCAGATTCCCATTCTGAATTCAGAGACAAACCCAAATGATGATACCAAAGGTCAAAGTGCAAACTTTGGACCAGACAAGCCTTTGAACGTGGAGGCTCGAGATGAGCTGTGGCGTGATGACAAAGCTATGAAACGCCAAGAGCAGAAAAACTATGCACAGCCAATACTTCGCTCTAAAATTCAGTTTTCTAAAACTGCTGATGGCTCAAAAACTCTAAGATATGAGGAAGCGGTAGTAGCACAAGATGGAGGTCCTTTTGGAGCACTTGGAATGGATAAACCTGAGTGTAAACGGAGGCGAGCGCGCAGGGGATTTCGTTCCATTTTCCTGGATTTGTTGAGGTAACTGATCTTGCTAGTCCCTCATTCCCCATTTTTAATACTTGCGTAGGCAATCACCAATCACAGTACTGGCTATCTGCCCATAATCTAATGGGGTTGATGAGATTTGTTTTTCTTGTAGGATGTTTAATTTATGGTTCCATTTGTCTTTCCTTCATTTCCAGGAGCATGGACAAAGTGGAGTAACAGCAACTCTCCAAGCATATTAAAAATATTTACCATTCACTGTTTGTAGCTTTTGTTAATTGGTTGATTTTAATTTGTGGTGAGAGTAAGTGCATTACAAGAAATGCCACTATGTGGTTTTTTTTAATTACTGGACTGTTATTAATCGACTTTATAAAAACCAAAAAGCGATATCTACAAGCATCCGTTTGGTGGCAATGATCACCGTGTCCCACAACAAAATTAAAATGGGTTAGATTTGTGTACACGTGTTCCTTATTTCCAGTGATTTCCTAACCGTAGTACAGAGGCGGAACAGGCATACGTCGTCTCATAGCACTTAGTTTATTTGCTTCCTACACGCCACACATAACTGAGTGGAAAAGCCGTCGGTTCCAAGAGGCAAGGCAAGGCACGGAACTAAAGCACTCAGTTTCCCATGTTGCAATTTTTCTTAAAGGGCCAGACTCAACCTGTAACGCGCTTATATTACAACGGGGGTCGCAAAAATTGTGTTCCTGGTGGCCCGCAAGGACCACACTTTAAGAGTCCCGACAGTCATTGAAACAGCTCATGGTGTTTGATTGGGTTTAAACTTTAAAGCCCTGAAATACTACTGGAGAATATTTAAATACTTGGTTCAACGCATTTATTTAGACTGTTAAAGGAGAAAATACTTGAAGGCTTATACATATTGCAAATACCCTGTCTATATTGTTCGACTCTTAACTGGCCTGTGAAATCGCATCGAAAAAAATTTTTTAAGTACATTATTGTATTTCTTTTAACATGCATACCACTCTGTTGTGTGCCCCAAGTGCCTTCAGGTGTCGCTATTGGGAGCTGGGCTATGTGCTTGGCATCATAAATAAGCTGTACTTGGGTACCGTCAAGGGTGCTGCGCTGTACGTCAACTTTGCTACCTTGTTGGGTGTGGGAAATTGTGGCCATCGGCGAAGATTTTCATTTGCTGCTTTGAGTGGAGAGACAAGTGCGTGGCATTAAAATGGTTGGTCATTAAAAAAAAAATTACCCCTCAAAGAAAAAATGTTTACACTTTTGCTGACTTTGTACATGCCCTGTAACGAAGCCCATTTACAATTTTACACTACGATACACGTATTCTTATGTTGCTAGTTATTTAACTAACTGCAGGTTTCCCAAAGATGGCACATTAAAGCAGTGTGGAACAGCTCTCAGAAGGATTTGAATGTAAACGTGTTTAAAAACCGCCACATGTACATTTAAGGATCTAATTAATATCGCAACAAATTACATATTTAATATTTTAATTATCGTGGCAACGGTCAATGAGACATCTAGTTATATGGTTGGGACGCGCTTTCTGTAGACTACGCATGCGCAGTGGCGTGTTTCCCCTCCTACCCCAAGTTTGACCCTGCAGCCATTTCCTCCACACACCGCACCGTGTATAAAGTACCCATGCTGCCCCCATGCAGTCTCTTTCCACGGCCACAAAACCACCGTGAGTGTCTAACTCACTGTTCTTGAAAAACTTTGAAAAATACCTAAAAAAATATAAAAAATTATAAAAAACTTCATAAAAAGAAACGAAGTGTTTAAATTAAAAAATATACGAGGAAAAAAAATTGCAAAATTAAAAAAGAGACCTGCGGTCTTAAAAAGAAATATTCTTTTTGGTTGATCTTTTCGTTTTATCTTATTTTTTATTTTTTGAAAGCGGTTCCTTGCCATAGGTGGTTGAACGCGCACGTTTCGGATCAATTGCTCCTCATAGCAACGTTTTGAAAAGAATTTCACGCTCGAGATATGAACACAGCGACCGGGAGTTATCCGATGGCTTCTCTTTACGTTGGCGACTTGCACCCCGACATCACGGAGGCGATGTTGTACGAGAAATTCAGCCCAGCCGGACCGGTGCTGTCCATTCGGGTCTGCCGAGACATGATCACCCGGCGGTCCTTGGGGTACGCTTATGTCAACTTCTCCCAGCCTGCTGACGGTAAGAAATAAAAAAGCCGCTATTTGCTCTTTGCATCACAAGCGTGAATGACATTAACACTCGGCTTCAATGTCAATCCGTAAATATTAATTTAACATTCAAAGGACAGTATATCTATTTTGTTCAATATCAAATGCACGTTTGTAAGTGTTGGTCTTTTAACCCATAGATTTTTTTCATTGATTTTTGTACATGGGGTCGCTTTTGACACTCACAAAAAAAAACCACGACTGTCTTTGATGCTTTGATCACTTCAACTGGGCCACCACATTGCTTCTGTGATCTTCTGTTCATTCATAGATAAATAGTTAGATGGAGTTGACCAAAGCCTGGAGAGTCATCCTTGTTTCTCATGTGACTTTTATTATACTGACCGTCATGGATACTGATTGAGCAGTAATGTCAGGTGGTTGGTTACAATGTGTGTGGTGGTGGGAAAATGGGGGGCGGTTAAGATTCTTTGTATCAGGCTTCATTGGAACACCTGTCCCAACATATCTGTGCTCCAGTCGGTAACCAAAAGGCGCTAGAGCAATCACTCACAACTGGCTCACTTCCAGAAGTTTTGGTGTCGTTGGTCAGGAACTGTAAGATGAGCCTCTGATGAGATGACACCATTTGTTGTCAGGCGTGTACTGTGTTCCAGGGGGGATGGTAGCTGTTGAGCAATTCCACGTAGTCCCCGCACGTGTCTGAGTGACATGTTTGCTGCTTTTAAAGGACAACCAACGTCTGACTTGTTGACAAAGACTGCGTCGAGTAGTTTTAGTGGAAGGTCAAACTGTTTTGTTGAAGGAGGATTGTTGAGTTCAACTTGGTGTTGCTCTGCCAAGCATTCTAACTGAGTACTATTTTAAATCCAAACTCCCAAGTTTCCCTTCAAAGAAATCCTGGAGTCCAAAAGATTTTCCGAGCATTTTCTTTTACCCCTTCATGCACTCCTATAAGGATTCTTTCGAGATCCTCTTCAGCTCCATCGTCACAGCCACCTGGACGTCATCCTCATCTTCAAAACGGGTCTCCTCCATAACCCCATTGAGCTTGAAAAAGGGAGATGGAAAAAAATGACACAGAGGCCCATCGTGTGACTATGGAGTTAGCTCCCTCCAACACAGCGATGTGCTCTCCTTGTGAACAGGCACGTTGTCATGATGAAAATTTTCGCCTCTTCTCACGCACTGAATGAAGCAAGCTCTCCCTGTATGTTGAACGCCTGGCCCACATTGAAGGCGGAAACTCGTAGTTTGGTTTTGAAATACTTTTTTCCTTACACCAGTCCTGGATCTTTTCTACCACACTTTACATGTCTCTCCCCATCAATGGTGGCGAATTCTCCACGCACACACCATGCCAGCACATACCTCTGAGGACCCCTCTCTAAATATAGAACATCTCTCCAAGCTGCAAAAAAAAAAAAACCCTGCTGGCGCTTTAATAAGTTCTTAGAAATGATGAGACAAAATGAGAGAGAAGTTCATCATTCGGTTTGATTCTCGTCTCACATTGTTTCATTTAAAGTGTACAACATGAACTGTTGTTGTACTAAAGAATAATTTCCTTTTTAAAGCCAAGATTGATGTGTCAACGCCAGCCATGTTTGACAGCTATCACACACTTCTGAATATACGGTTTGTGAAGTACAATTGCGAGCCAAACTGCTGATGCCAGCAGACGCAAGGCAGCCTCTGTTTTGTTTACCAGACTTTTTTTCTTTTTTTTTTTGCAGGGCCGCCTGGCCTCTGTGTGTGTTAATGTGGAGTGACCGAACAAAAGCATGTTAGGCCTATATAACCACATGGACTTTGGAGCCCTGTCCTATGTTAAGAGTCAGATGATAGAGTCGAATCTCAACAAGCTCCATGCAGCAGAAAGTGATTTCATCTTGCGTAACAGAAGGTGTTTAATGCAAACAGATGTCGTCTTCACACCGCAGTTTGCGGCTGCTGGGGTTATCAGAGGCCGAGTGTACTGTGCCATTGTGAGGCCAACAGCATGTGTTGAAGCAGAGAAGAGGCCCATGTGTTCCCAGCTTGAGCATTACCACAGCACCTCTGGGACAAGCACCCTCACCCTCACACATTGCCTCAGACGCCCACCAACTAAACTGTATACACACACACTTTTTCCTGCTGCTCGTAGATTGTGTGTCAAACACCCCCCTCTCTCTCTAGGATTTTTTGGGGTAGAAGTTCTCCTTCATTGAAAAATATTTGTCAGCACAAGTAATATGAAGACATGAAATAATGCGTTAGCTTCTAAGATATTTAAATGCGATACAATAAATGCATTTGTCTTTATTCATAAAAATTGTCGGCCCGCGACCCGTTCGGGCCCCCCTGACCTCTGCTGTTTGCTGTGAAGTCATACACTCCATTATTTCCTCAAATGCTTGTGATCTAGTGAATCTCATACTTTTTATACAAAGTACCACCCAAAAAAGTACCTGGCTCTCGATGACCAACTATAAAATACTGTAGCTTGCAAATATGAGATTGTTTTTATTCTTGAATAGTTTATAGTAAACCGCAGCAACGTATAAGATTTAAATTTAAATTTCCTGCAAATTAAAGTAAAATTGTACTTAAATGTTGAGAAAATCCGGTGGCGCAGTGGCCGACTGGTTAGCACGATGGCCTCACAGTGAGAGACAGGATTGGGCGTGGGTTCGATCCCGGTTCCGGCCTTCCTGTGTGGCGTTTGCATGTTCTCCCCGTGCCTGTGCGGGTTTCCTCCAGGTACTCCAGTTTCCTCCCACATTCCAAAAACATGCATGGCAGGCCGATTGAACACTCTAAATTGCCCCTAGGTATGAGTGTGAGCGCGGATGTTTGTCCGTCTTTGTGTGCCCTGCGATTGGCTGGCAACCAGTTCAGGGTGTCCCCCGCCTACTGCCCGAAGGTAGCTGGGATAGGCCCCAGCACCCCCCGCGACCCTCGTGAGGAGAAGCGGTGCCGATAATGGATAGATGGATGTTAAAAAATGCAACGTTCTTATGGATTAGATACGAATGTATTGAACCTAAAATTATTTCTAACTGAACTGTGAGAGAGGGACGGAGGAAGGCTGCATTCCAAGTTTATTTATGGAGCCCTTAATTAAAAGAGTCCCAAAGGGTTTTGCAGACCCACGCTTCACAAAATGCAATGACAAGAACAAAATTCTTTCAGATAGACGAAAACAGAGGTGTATGTCTATAGTTGGGATGCTTTAAAGTTGTCCTGAATCAGGGATTAAGTGAGTCAGTTCCAAAGGACACACACTGTTTATGTGTTGCTTGGCTTGTGTGTATGAGCTTCATTTTTTTTTTTCTGCCATTGACATAACATGTACGTTTGTTTTGAATTGAACACATCACATTTGATTTTTCCAATTACAAAGTTCAATGAATGCATGACTTGCGGGATTCAGTAACAAGTTTAGAAACCACTCTATTAAACTATGTGTCCTCTATACGACCTGTAATCTCAACACTAACATCTTAACAACAGCACAAACCAGTGTTTCTATATAAACAAGCACCCTTATTCCGTGTGTGTGCCTCCCCCCAAACCAGCTGAGCGAGCCTTGGACACCATGAACTTTGATGTGGTGAAAGGAAAGCCAATCAGAATCATGTGGTCCCAAAGAGATCCCTCCCTCAGGAAGTCTGGAGTGGGCAACGTTTTTATCAAGAACCTTGACAAGTCCATTGATAACAAAGCGCTCTATGACACCTTTTCTGCCTTTGGAAACATCCTATCCTGCAAGGTAGAGTTTCTATGTGGAAATATACCGTACTGTACATAGATCAATATAATGTCATGTTTACATACAGGAGATCAATTCCAATCCAGTCCATGCCATTACGACAGTTTTAACACTGTTGGGGTTTATTGTAGTATGCTAGTATGTTTGGATTAACTGCTAAATAAAGCACTAAAAATATCTCTTCGTATGATGCAGTGCCACAACTATGCATTTGGTCAGGCAAATTTTTACCTTCGCCAAGCACAAGCATGGAAGTAACGTTTTCACAAGAATAGATCATTTAATTAAATGTCTATAATGAAGTAGAAAAGGACATGAGTGATTCTCACATTTTCTAGCTTGAACCCACTTATATTTCCTGACTATCCTCAAGGTGGTGTGTGATGAAAATGGCTCCAAGGGCTACGCCTTCGTCCACTTTGAGACCCAGGATGCTGCTGACCGCGCCATTGAGAAAATGAACGGCATGCTTTTGAATGACCGCAAGGTGTGAGTGTCTCATCATTCCATAAACGATGAATGTCACGTCAATGGCTCTGGTGTGTCAGCCTGATTTGTTCTGTGCGGAATTTGCAAGCTTTACCCGTTCTGTTGTGCATCTGTGTGTAGTAAATTCACCGTATTTGTTTTTTTTCCAGTTGCTGACTAAATGATGCCTAATAAGCTCATCTCTTGCTTCAGTGTGAAGAAAGAAATAACCAACTAAAATCTTTTCTACCAGAAACAGTTTCTTGCAGCCTTATTAGTGCACTCGCTGGTTACCCGTCTGAGTGTGTTTGTGTGTATGACCACGCTTGTGTGTTTTAGTGATGGATCGAATGCAGGAATGCAATACTGGATGGCAGAATGGGAGAGGTCAACATAGCAAGGTATATATGAGAACATTTGGTCCTCCTCAGCTTTCCTTTGTTCTGTGAGACCCTCTACCTCCACCCCTCTCCATCCACTTCTTCATCCTCATCATCAACGTCATCCTCATGTTGGACCAAGATGCTACTGATGGTAGTCACTGTCAAGCATGCCAGCATATGCCTCTGGTGGTATTAACAGCACTGGAATGTATTTTTTCATGTTTGCCCCGGCTGCGATGATGATGTGTAGCTGTGTTTTGTGAATGATGTCTTTTCCGTGGTTGGTCTGGTCAATGTTGATCTTCAGCTGGTATAAATCACTGTCCATAAAATAAGACTGTAAAGTGTTGGATCCTGGTGAGATTTCCCAGATCAGTCTGGGCTGTTTTAAAAGAGCGTGTATCGCTCTTTCTCCGTCTTCAGGTTTGTAGGTCGCTTCAAATCTCGCAAGGAGCGGGAGGCCGAGCTTGGCGCCAAAGCCAAGGAGTTCACAAATGTCTACATCAAGAACTTTGGTGACGATATGGATGATGAGCACCTTAAGGAGCTTTTTGACAAATATGGTAATATTTTTACTTTGTATTTCTTATTATTTGGCTGCAACCTTTGTGTGAACTCACACGCCATCGAGCATCTTATCGAATGAACATGCTATTCATTGAGCTTGTTAATCAGTGGCTTTTTTACTTTTTACTATTTACAAATCGGTGAGATGGAGATTAAATAGTCAACATTTTTATAAACCTTATCGTTGGTGGAAAATCTAACGTCAATTTTTAGGACCTATTTTGTGTATAAGCACCAGTCATAAATGAAGCCCAAGTCCTGGCTCACAATTTCTTTTCCATTTCATTCATACCAAATGTGTTTGATGGAATTGAGTGCAGGGTTTTCAGTTTCTTCCACAGCAAACTCATCCAACCTTTAAGGATTTGTCTTCCAGCAATAGGCCACAGTCGTACTGTAACAGGAAGTGACGTTCAGAAAACAGTTCACACAAATTTGCAAACAGAATGGTCCAAAATGATCTATCCGTCAAATATAAAGTATCTGTATATTGTATATGGCTAGAAAGCAAAGCGCTGAGTCTTTGTTGCTGAAGTGGACAAGTACAGTCAATCGCTCATTGCTAATAACCTCTCAAGATAGCAACACTCTAAAATAGCGACACTCTTGTTTCCGCTTTTGATGCTTCTGTGTGGCCACCCGCTTCTTTCATGGCAATTGTCCAATATGGGTCGAAGGTTAATTGCTTTATGTGTAACGAAGAGTTGTCGACAGTAATTTTTGCGATGGTCCATTTAAGTCGCTTCCGGCAATGTTGCTCGGTATGTGAATCTCGCAATTGTGCCAGCTACTTATATGAATAAAGATTCTCACTGCGGGGTTGCTTATGCCATTTAAGCGACGCTCAAATAATTAGGAAAAGTGAAATGGTGAAAATGTATTTATTGCTGTGTCTCCACATTCACGTACTATATTGTTCTCAATCTTACCTTGTTATCTTTAAACATGTCAAAAGTATTTAGAAACAAATCTTAACTTTACAGTGTCTTTTGATACGGAGCTTTGTGTCCCTTGTGTGGTCAGTGTACTGCCTTTCACTAATTGCCTTTTAATTCTGTAGGCAAAACACTCAGTGTGAAAGTGATGACAGACCCTACTGGCAAATCCAGAGGCTTTGGATTTGTTAGCTATGAGAAGCACGAGGATGCTAACAAGGTATTTTTGGCCTCATGAAATTGTGTCGAATTTTTGTGTATTTATTCATCAAGTGTTTCCTCTGATGATGATAACGTAATCCTTAGGCTGTGGAGGACATGAACGGCACAGATCTCAACGGCAAGACTGTGTTTGTGGGACGAGCTCAGAAGAAAATGGAGCGGCAGGCGGAGCTAAAGCGCAAATTTGAGATGCTGAAACAAGAGAGAATAAGTCGTTATCAGGTTGGCAGGACTCGGCGATAAAATAAGCATGACTGAGTTAAAATTTCTTCGAAACTACTCTGTTTATGACTGATATTCTTTGGATTTAGGGAGTTAATCTGTACATCAAGAATCTAGATGACACCATAGATGATGAAAAACTGCGTAAGGAGTTTTCACCTTTCGGGTCCATTACAAGTGCCAAGGTGAGAGATTTCCAAAGAGATGAGATATGATTATTCTGTAGGTGCAGTAAAAATTAACCACACTGCCTCTGCCTCGTCAGGTGATGCTGGAGGAAGGCCGCTCCAAGGGCTTTGGCTTTGTTTGTTTCTCTTCCCCCGAGGAGGCCACCAAAGCAGTAACAGAGATGAACGGACGCATCGTCGGCTCCAAACCGCTCTACGTGGCTCTTGCTCAGCGCAAAGAGGAGCGTAAAGCCCATCTCACCAACCAGTACATGCAACGCATCGCGGGCATGAGGGCCATGCCGGCCAACGCCATCATTAATCAGTTCCAACCCACCAGTGGCTACTTCATGCCAACCATGCCTCAGGTACGAGCATCTAAATTGAAACTTAGGCGCGTTTAGGAGGCCATACTTTTATCCTTTAAAGAGATACATTTAAGGGTTGTCCGTAGCTTTTTTTTAATTTCGAGTTTGACTGCTATTAATTTCTTGCAATCAGTGTTGCAATTAATTTCAGGAGAGAAGAGCCGCTCTTCGTCATGAGGCTTCTTTTAAACAGCCAGGTTACACAATTAGCAAGTGACCTATAAGAAAATGGCAACACAAACATAAACATGCTCAGGTTTAACATGTGATGTTGACTAAATGTAGAATGTCTTAAAAATAAATAGCAATATTTGTTTTTTTTTAAAGACTCATTTTGCGTTTTGTTTTTATTTTCTTCTACTCATCAGGCCCAGAATAGAACGACTTACTACGCACCCAACCAGATGGCCCAAATGCGACCAAATCCTCGGTGGCAACAAGGTGGTCGGGGTCAAGGTGTGCATGTAACAACAACACAGATCTTAAAGCACTTTAAATGGACTTAAATCAACCTTTTTAGATATACGAGTATGGTTTTGCCAATGCCGTTATTGGTCTTTATGCTCTCAGGTGGTTTCCAGGGGATGCCCAGCTCACTGCGGCAACCAGGTCCACGTACCAACCTGAGACACATGTCACCGAACAGCAACACACAGGGGCCGAGAGGTGGGCTTACAATGATCCAAAAATAGCATGTGCTATACTGTGTTCTTTCATAACAATGTAAGATGTAACAATGAGCGACTCCACAGAGAGTGCCAGAGATAGGGAAGGCCAAGTAGAAGTGAGTAAATAGGTCACAGCCATATAACGGGTTAGCTCAAGTCGCCTACAGTATCAAATTATGTGTGCCAAAGAGGACTAATCTAACATTAGATGTACCTTACACGTTTGTGCCCATCATGCGTAACATTGCATTTAAAACTTGGACACCATGCTAAAAACTCTGTTCTGGGAGAGGCAAGCACCGATTATCATGGTTTTGTCAGGTGTTATAGCATGACTCCCTCTTGTGTCTGGCTTCGAGTGAGGCCTTAGATTGACCACTTTTAAATTGTATTTCTGAATAGAAGATATGTCCCAATATTTTTAAAAATATTTTCCCAATAATATTTTTTTCCCAAAATTCAAACACTATTTAAAATGTTCTCATTGCTTTCTCTCATTTTGCCTACGTTATGCTGGCACCGCAATTAGTCTCGTCTCAGGTTCAATAAATCACACGGGGGGTGCTATATTCATGCATTTGCATATAGTCTTCCCACAAAGCGCTTACACATTTGGCAATCCTGGTTCCTCCCAGTTTGTTCTTGTAGGTCAACTTCAACATCTGCTTGTTTGACCATTTTTGCACATGCCACCTTTTTGTAAATCAGTTCAGGTAGAACTGAGAATGGATGTCGGGATTTTTATATTGTACTTTTTTCCCTTCTTTTTGTGCAGGTTCCGGCCAGACCATTGGTCCCCGTCCCTCCATGGGAGTACCAGGTCCCCGGACCATGCCGCCTTACAAATACGCCACTGGTGTGCGCAACCCCAATCCCCAAGTAGTGCAACCAATTGCTTTACAGCAGGTACGATCGAAGCAGCTCATCTCATTGAACAAAATGTGGTTACATGACAAGTTGTGTAAATATGTTTGTCTTTGTCCCCTCCAGACTCAGCCAGCTGTGCATGTTCAGGGTCAGGAACCGCTGACAGCTTCAATGCTAGCTTCAGCACCACCACAGGAGCAGAAGCAGATGCTTGGTAACAATCCGTAGCCTCGAAGCCTCAAATATTCAAAGTTTGTTATGTTGATTATTCTCCTTAATGCGATTTCTTTGTTCCGAATAGGGGAACGTCTATTCCCACTGATTCAGGCCATGCACGCCAACCTCGCAGGAAAGATCACGGGCATGCTGCTTGAGATCGACAACTCGGAACTGCTACATATGCTGGAATCTCATGAGTCATTGCGTTCAAAGGTGCGTCACTTCCTGTATTTCTTCCATGATGTTGTTTTTTATTCATCTGGAATCTTGTGCTCCATGTTCATTGTTGTGTTTGCTAATACAGGTGGAAGAAGCTGTTGCAGTGCTGCAGGCCCACCAAGCTAAGAAAGATGCCACTCAAAAAGTAGGCGCCATGCCTAATACCGGTGCTGCTACCACTTCCTGAATGGTTTATTCAAAACGGTATGTATAACACATTCAGATTATATTATTCACACTGACTGTATTGTCTATACATCCCGAAATATTGACAAATTGGGTCACTGTGTGTTTCAGAGCATCTTGGGCTGTGGAGAGAAACGCTACACTGAAACCAAACAAGTTTAGAACAATTCTGAAGGGGAAAAAAAAATCTGGAAAAAAAAAAGTAAAATGTCATTTAAAAATGTACTTAAATAATTTAAGAGAAAGTGACAGGTAATTATTTTCTTTATCTAATAAACTGCTTGCCAAACAGTATGCAGTCATGAAGACCTCAAGAAACAACTTGGACAAAGGAAAATGACCGACTTTTTCTTTGCTTGAAAGTGTTATGTTTGATTAGAAATTGTGGGGTTCTGCATCTCATCTTGTTTTGATGGGTTTGTGGTATTCTAAATAAAGAGATGACATATCCTTTTAACAGCCTTGATTTATTTGATATTGTGAAGTGTTTCTTCTGATTCAAATGTGCTGTAGTGGGACCCAACCCCATCACTCCCTTTTTTTTTTGAAATATTGAAAAAAAAAATTGTTTTTAAATTTGTAAGATTGTCCATATTTATCAAATAATGCACACGGCAGTTTAATTATTATTAGTTTTTTTTTTTTTTTTGAGGGGCAGAAGGAAATCTCTATAGCATCGGTCATCGATGTGTTGCCTGCTGGCATCAGATAGCCCCCAAAGACGACATGAGGAAATACCTCACCAGTGATGGCACATTGTGATTTTCTGGCAATGTTGTGTATGTGAACATTTCAAAATGTTAATACAGGCAAGGCTGAATAGAAATCAAGTGTTGCTTATTCGGTATTAGAAGACTTTTCTAATTGTGGGGAAAATCACAATATTTTTTTCCACATTAATGAATACAATTACCTGATTAAAGATAATTTTAGCAAACTTGTTTCAGAAGTGTGTAAAAAACTGGTGGCTTCTCGTAGTAATCAGCAGCCAACAAGTAGTGCTCTACTCCTAAAAGGTTGGTGAACCCCTGCTTTATAGTATATTAATTCATCTTTCCATCTATTCATTTACACTTCCTCTGCATTATGTATATATTTTCAGGGGTGAGCTGAAACCTGTTCCTGCTGCCTTTTAGGTAAGAGCCAAGGCACACCATGAACTTGTCACCGTCAATTGCAGGGCTCTCAAAATAAAAACACTGTAGTTATTACACTAAATATAATAATGGAATTCTACATAAATCAAGATACTGTGCTTAATTAAATGTTTGAAGGTACATGACGGAATATTGGAGGGAAAGAGAGGCATGGTTTAACCTGAGCAACCCATTAAAATACATTATCTTAAAATAGCCATGGATTATGTGACATTTGATAACCACATTATACTACGCTACTATATATTTATGTTTTATACTTTATGATAGATAGTACACATCCAGCATATTTTTCATACACCATTCCTTACCATACTGTACGTCTATACATACTATATAGTATCAAATGACAAAATGACTAAATCCGGCCAGGAAGTGGCGCACTTGCACTACGTCGTTGAATGACGCCGGGAAGCAAGCCGAGCAGAGGCGGGCTTTAGTTTCATTCCACCAATCAGGGCGGCGGTCAAAGTTGAAAGGTCCCTTCCAATATGGCGGCTAGCAAGCGAGTTTTGTATGTTGGTGAGTTGTTGTGTTACATCGGCAAAATAGTTTAATAACCAAGTATTTAAACGATTAATTACATAATATTTTATGGTGGGTGTGAAATGTGGAAACGGGTTTGCGGTATACTAATTTTACGAACTTTTCAGTTGTGATATTTATTAGTCATGGGACAAAGAGAATTTATTATAACGTGCTGAATTTGGTTGTGTAGTTATTTTGCTCCGTCTTTATTTTAGGTGGGCTGGCAGAGGAAGTGGACGAGAAAGTGCTGCATGCTGCTTTTATCCCATTTGGAGACATCACAGATATCCAAATACCATTAGACTATGAGACGGGTACATTCCGACATAATTTTCTCTACAATATCTGGTTTCATTCAATAGGTATTGACAAATAGCATTGTGTTAATCAATATTATTTTAAATTTTCAGAAAAACACAGAGGATTTGCATTCGTTGAGTTTGAGCTTGCAGAGGTATGTCTGAGGTTACACTTGTCTGGATACAGTCATGCCTTGTAGACGTGCATGCACATTTTGATGTGCGACCAGAAGTGTTTTACTATTTACAAAGTGATTATAACATGTTTAGTTCACTAATGATTTAAAATTTGATGAATGTTTGTAAGTTACTGTCTGAGTAAATATTCATAATAAACATTGTTTACGTTCGATTTCGTCGTGTTGTCCAGGATGCTGCTGCGGCGATTGATAACATGGTGAGTGCATCGCATTAGCGCAGACTTTGACAGTGAGCAATATGTGAAGAATAGGTCACCATGTTAAGATATTCTATTGTTTCCATATTTGTTTCAGAATGAATCTGAGCTTTTTGGTCGGACTGTCCGTGTCAATATTGCGAAGCCTATGAGAATCAAAGAGGGATCCTCTCGACCGGGTGAGTACATGAAAATTGACTAGATTATGTTCTTGAATTGATGTTCAAGTCCGTTTGTTCTTATTGTTATACTCTTTCCTTAGTGTGGTCGGATGACGACTGGTTGAAGAAGTTCTCAGGGAAGACTATAGAAGAAGCTGAGGTGGAGGCCGCAGGAGAAGCAGCCAACACTGCTGCACAAGAGGTTGGGTGACTATAATTCTACTCTGAGGAATTCCGCAATGTAAGATTGGAAGCCTGTTGTGATGGGTATCATTTGTCTCTGCAGGCTGAACCCCCTGCTAAAAAGGGCAGAATTAATCCACAGGTCTACATGGACATCAAGATCGGCAACAAGCCTGCAGGGAGACTTCGCTTCCTCCTTCGGGCCGACATTGTCCCCATGACAGCAGGTCAGTACGTTGTACCTCTCTGGAACAGCAGGTCAGTACGTTGTACCGCTCTGGAGAAAAGGTCAACTGACAAGACAGAAAAAGAGTCTACAAATTCACAGAAAACAAAAGCTGCTTTTAATAGACAATATCAATGGTCTTACTTAAAATATGGCTTGATCATGACTAGTGAGTCTCACGCAACGAGCCCTCTCTATGGAATACGAGGCCATAGCCTCACAAATGAAAACCTTTAGCCTTCAAAGCTGAAAAAGGCCACACTAAATAATTTCATTTCCAACATAAAATCTTTGTGAAGCAGGATTTTCTCCGATGACGGTGACCGGGAAAAAAAATGCCGTATAAAATTCGTCATACACACTTCAAATGTTCAAATTAATTAAAAATATTACTTGACCCAAAACTGGTCTGTTGCGCAAAAAGATTTGAGGACCGCTTCTTTATATACACATCAAGCAAAATAATTTTGTCCCAACTGTGGTTCAAAAAAGTTTTTGGTGACTTAAGAGGTGTATTTTTTTCCTGAAAATGTTGATGCAAAACCTTTAAATTAACTATCTTAGCGAGTGCTGGACTACTTCTTTGAGCGCGGTGGTGAGTTGAAACGGTCTGTCATGAATGCAAACTAACGTGGATCTGATGGATTTATTTGACAGAAAATTTCCGCTGCTTATGCACACATGAAAAAGGATTTGGCTACAAAGGCAGCAGCTTTCATCGCATCATTCCCCAGTTCATGTGCCAAGGAGGCGACTTTACCAACCACAACGGCACAGGTGGCAAATCCATATATGGCCGGAAGTTCGATGATGAAAACTTTGTCCTCAAACACACCGCTCCAGGTGAAGGGCTTGCCTTAGATTATGTGGCTTCGTTATTAATATATCCTTTGAGCTTCATGTTCACTGGCACGTTCATCAACGAGTGGCTTAACTTTGTCTCTGGTGAACACAGGGCAGCTCTCCATGGCCAACTCTGGAACCAACACCAACGGCTCCCAGTTCTTCATCACCAATGACAAAACAGACTGGCTGGATGGTAAACATGTGGTGTTTGGAGAGCTGGTGGAGGGAATGGATGTGCTTCGTGCAATGGAGGTGAGGCCGAAATGACAAAAGGTCACTGAAAAGGAAAGAATTTGCTTGAAATCACTATGTGATGCTGGACAGTATATGAGACAAATAGGGAGGCAAAGGACATATTACATGACTTCTTCCTGGGTGCCGATAGGGATGTTTGTGTGGGCCTGGCAGCCAGTCCTGTGTCCCAGCTGACTTGACACATCTTCCAGATTTTTTTGGAGCTATTACAAACTGTTGCTACCAACGTCAACAACACGTTGTCCTGTAATAACGTTCAATCGCTAATTAAGGGCGCTAAAAATAGGCCTGCTCAGTATTAAAAAAAAAAAATAGTGATATTGCGATAATGGCCTATGCAGTATGTATAACGCAAAAATAATTTTCTTAAGGAATTATATGCTTTGATCTGAAATTGAGCAGTCGGATGCAAATTTAAATGCGTAGCCTCAACCAATAGTTGAACATAAGAACACATTAAGCATCCTTTTTTTGCCCAAGAAAAATGTTTACTTCTTTCACAAGATAATAAAAATGTCATTTGTTTGGGTACATGTTAAATATCGCTATAATATCTATCACTATAGTCAACATCCATATCGCATATCACATGTTTTTCCCAATATTGTGCAGCCCTACTAATTTTGATAATGAGCGTAGTGGGTACTAGTGGCCATGATGGACTGGACTGCACGGAAATATACCGGCCATTTGGTAAAATTCACATATTTGCCAGAAATTCCCAATGGCAACCTCCTGTGTCAATATGTGACATACTAATACTGTTGACATTGCTGTTTTACATCAAGACAGCACAAAAGAACGCCAATTACAATCTTACGGCAAAATTTGGAGTTTCATCATTCTTTCTGTTAACAAATATTCTACCATTTTTGTTGTGCAGGCTCAGGGGACAAAAGACGGCAAGGCAAAGCAGAAAGTCATCATCTCTGACTGTGGAGAATGTGTGTAAATGAAACTAAATTTGCCGTGCCAATTTGAATTTCTGTGTGAATAGCGACCCCCATTAGACCACGAGCCCAAATCTTTTGTCATGTAAATATTTCATACTTTTTTTTTAAATAAAGAAAATGCAACTGTTGGACTCAGTGGTTCATCTTAATAAAAATATTCAGTGAGAACGGTTTTAATAGGCTACATGCTAATTTAACTGCGTGTTGTATACAGACCAGAATAAGAGAAACCTTGGAATGACCCTGAACACACCAGTATGTGTGGCAAATCTTGGTTCTAAACCAGTAAGATTAAAGGGACACTTGAATAGGCTGAACATTGGCAGTTAGATAATAGGTCTGTGTGTAAAAATGTCAGCAATAAAATTGACCGCCCTGAAAGAATCTCTTGAAATGTCAGGGTTTTTGTGATAATGAGTTTTACCACAGATTGCCACGCCCATTTTTGTTGCATGGCTTTTTTGTTTCCATCTCAGCCTGTCCAATTCATAGAGGCAAGCGTTGTAATATTGTTACCTGGCTTGGTTTGCCACGTTCTGTTGTCACCTAGTGCCTGAAACGGCGATTAATCATCACCGAAATTCAATATGCAGATTTCTACTCTAGTCCACTTCAACCTGTGAAAATATTTCTGAGCTGTTGTTTAGAGCACCTCGTTTTTGGATGGGGAGTGGAGAGCAAGCATATCCAATGGAGGTGGACTTCGGGGTAAAAAAGTAAGTCAAGCTAACCCGTATGGATTTAAATTTAATACAAAATGACCTATGGACACTTCTGCTTGTGAAAAGCCTCTCTGAATGCATTGTTTGTTTTCCTTGGTGTAAGAAAACAGACAAATGTGACAGAAACTGCACGTAAATTGCTCATTTCTTGCGCTTAAGTCAGCCATGGAAAGGCGAATAATTTTGTTATATTTCCTGAGGTTGTTGAGATGAACACGTGCACATACATTTTGGGGCCAATTGTTCCCTGTTATGTTGACAGGGATGTAATTACGATGACTTTGAGAAAAGTTTACTTGTATGTCCTTTTAATAAAATTCACAAAAAATATGTTGACCAGTGTGATACTAGTATGCAACATCCGAGGGGCATGAAGAATTAAGGAATATCTGACACCATTGTGCGTTCTCTATTTTGAGAACGTCAGTCCATTTTATTTAAAAAATAAAAAACTTCTTGTGAGTAGGGAATACGTGATTCAGATTCTAAACACGGTTAGTTGCATTTCTTTCGTTTGCATTAAAGATCAGCTTACAAGTGATAAAATATGCACAGATTTTTTGCCTTCTCAAAATCTCAACACGGGCTACCATTGAATATCGTTCAAGGTCTCGGAGAGATAAATTTAAATAAATAAATAAACCACATTTCCCCACTAGGTAGTGCAAATGCATTGCAGTTGTGTTCTAAACATCTGCTGTGTGTTGGAATGCATGAAAAGAAAAAAAAAGATCCGTTTTGAGGTGCAATTTCTACAACTGTAATTATTATTCCTGCTTTTTATTTAGTGATAGGGGCGCGCGCGAGTGGGTGTGAGGTGGTGGGGTGTTTTTTTTTTTTTTTTAATTTCATAAATCACTCTTACGGCCGACATTTATTCCTTTACTTAAATAATGGTAATGCTGTAAATAAATCATTTTTAAAGCAAGCCCCTCAAACAGCTTGCTCACACCCCCACCCCTCGATCCCTATGCGCATTGCCGCGGAGATAGGTGGGGTTAATTAAAAACATATACAGAAAAGTCAACACATCTCATAGCTTCGACGAACAAACAGTGGTGGAATGGTTTTGCCACACCTGGGCAAGCAGGTTGCATTTTGCTAAGACATGGCAGAGAAGAGCTCCACCCTCCAATCGTCAGTCCTGTTGACTACTGCTCAGATTGCTCCGTCGGCGAGCTTCATCCGAGTTCTGCTCCGTGTTGCACTGTAAGTAGCCTACTCACATTAAATACTAAACGTTCATTTGGTTTTGTCGTCTTTTTTAACCTTTCTTTTAAACTTGTTAAACAAGCGCTAACGTTCGGAAAGCCGCAATTTTGCGTAAGTCTTAGCTTGCCTTCCCACGTAACTGGTTCCGTGAACGCAACTTGAGTGATTTACCCCAAGAATAGACGAAAGGGGTTTCGCTCGGGACACGAATAAGATTCCGCCAAAACTGTTTATTTTCACTTATTTTGTGACTCATAAAAAACAAGTGATATAAGATCAGAGCTTCCCAATCTTTTTCAGCTGTAGACCTCTGATTCATCGTTGGGGTATGAACATACAGATGTAATGTACTGCATTGATATGAACATATTAATCTACTAATGATAACACAACGTGTGAAAATGTCGATTTGTTGATAAAATACTTTGACTTTTTTTTTGTGACATTGCCCCACTAAGAATTGACCTGAGACCTGTTTTGTTCCCCTATCCTATGCTTTTCCACTTTCATCAGCAGGAAGTAAGAAGCAACTAAAGTTTTCACCATGAACTGGGGCTTCCTCCAGGGCCTCCTGAGTGGGGTGAACAAGTACTCCACTGCCTTCGGGCGAGTGTGGCTGTCCATCGTGTTTGTCTTCAGGGTGCTGGTGTTCGTGGTAGCGGCCGAGAAGGTTTGGGGTGACGAGCAGAAGGATTTCAAATGCAATACGGCTCAGCCGGGCTGCCACAACGTCTGCTATGACCACTTCTTCCCCGTGTCCCACGTGAGGCTGTGGGCCCTGCAGCTCATCTTCGTCACCTGCCCCTCGTTCCTGGTGGTGATGCATGTGGCCTACCGGGAGGACCGCGAGCGCAAGCATCGTCTCAAGTACGGCGAGACCTGCAACCGCCTCTACCTAAACACGGGCAAGAAGCGCGGTGGTCTGTGGTGGACCTATGTCATGACTCTGATCTTTAAAGTTGGTGTGGACACCACCTTTGTCTACCTCCTTTACCACATTTATGAGGGCTACGACTTCCCCTTGCTTATCAAGTGCCAACAGAAGCCGTGTCCCAACACGGTGGACTGCTTCATCGCCCGGCCCACCGAGAAACGAATCTTCACCATCTTCATGGTGGTCACCAGCCTGGTCTGCATCCTCCTCTCTGTTATGGAGATCGTCTACCTCGTGGGCAAACGCTGCCGTGAGATCTTCATTCGTGCCCATCACTCTCACCACACTATGGCCACCAGTAGCACCACCTTGGTGGAGGCAAAAGCTCAGAAGATGTCCCAAAAAAACACGCCGCAAACCCCTGCCCCGGCGTACAGCGTGGCTGTATCTTGAAATATTTTTTGTTGTTTTTTTTTTTCCAGGCAAAGACTTAACAAGTCAGGCACTTTTCTTAATGTCGTCAGAAAATGATCGCATTGACTTCTTATTGTCTGGAAATTTGAGGTTCTTGACCTGCAATGGAACATGGTCACTCTTAATGTTTTTAGCTTGAGAGACAAAGAGAAAGTCACGTTTGTGTGAAAGCGGGCTTTGAGAGTAGACCAATATATGAGTCAGTCCGTGAGTTGGAGAGTGTGGTAACACACACACGCACACACATGGTTTATGTGTAAGATTTTCCTCTCTGGCCAGTGCCAAACCTCCAAATGTTTTCATTGAAATTGTAACTCGCACATACACAGCATGGACAAAACTATTGGTGCACTCTTTATAATTCAGTTAATCAGAGATGATACAATACGATATACAATAAAATTCTATTTATATAGATTGGGCCAGACTTTTTAGTACCGCCCTGAATCGTAATTCTTCTAAATGAATACGTGATGTGATTCCAACGAAAGAGCAAATCAAAAACACACGTTTGAAGAGAACTTCAGAGCTCTGAACTGGAGATGGGCATTTGACTACATGTTCTTTCCGCTAAGGGAACAATTAGCAATCAGTTCACAGGTGATAGGGCAGAATTGTGGTGGTGAGTAGGGGCTGACACGGGAGTAGATTTTCACTCACCACATAAAAAAAGAAAAATCCCACCCTAGTCCTGGTCCAAAGTGCGTGTGTGCATGTATTTGTGTGCGTGTGTGTGCGCACTCCCATTTTGGAGGTCAACTACTACATTAATAATGGCTGCACAACTGTTTTTTTTTTCCATACCGCTCTCGTGTATTTGTTTTATTCGGAACCATCCCAATCCCGGTAGGTAAAGAGATTCCCGAAACAATGTCACCTTCTTGTTGAGGTTCGAGGTTTGAATCTTGCTTCTGGCCTTCATGTGTTGAGTTTGCATGTTCTTCCTTTTTCTGCATAGGCTT
Organism: Idiotropiscis lumnitzeri; assembly: GCF_059441095.1. Lineage (NCBI taxonomy): Eukaryota > Metazoa > Chordata > Actinopteri > Syngnathiformes > Syngnathidae > Idiotropiscis > Idiotropiscis lumnitzeri. The sequence continues at coordinate 15,483,506 of NC_142391.1, read as the reverse complement.
TCTCCAGCTTCCTCCAAATTCCAAAAACATGAATGACTCTTCAATTCATTCATGTGAATGCGAGCGTATTATGTATATAGCCTGCCTCTTGCCCAAAGTCAGCTGGGTTAGACTCCAGATCTTTGAATGTTCTGAACTCCTGTTTCCATGCTAGTGTTGTACTCAGCTTTGCAAAGCTGATCTAGAGTAGCTAGCTGAGACTAAATCAACTACTGTTTGCACCCAAGTAGTGCACTCAATTTTGCTTGAATTGCTGTAATTATTCACTCAACAATCACACCGTCCACTCTTTTCGAAGCAATCATTTAATTGACTATTAAGTAAAACCCTAACGATAACCGCCATGAGACACCTATGGGAGGAACTACGACAGACAGACTGTGAGCCAAGAGTAGTAATTTCAGCATCTGAGCATTCCCGAAAGAGTGGAATCTTGGAACATTTTCCTTCCACTTTCACTTCCTCTGTGGTCATGTCCCAATACTTTTGTCCATAATTGTTTGCTTGTGTCCATTTGCTTCCATTGTTTTACACTGTGTTTGTAATTTATCACCACTTTGATATGAAAGATTCAAGTTGCTTGTTTTTACACTGTTAAGATCTTAATGATGTATATATTTTCATTAAATAGACTCATTTTCCACTTCTTCTGTCCTTTCTTGCGTTGTGAAAAAACAAAATATTATTGGTGGTTCTGCTGATGTTGTTTCCTTTTTTCCGCCATGTTGCCAGGAGCAAAATCCTTGTTGTTTTGCTTGATTGGTATTGTGAGGGGACAAAAAGGAGGGGCCTTGCCCTCCGTGTTTTGAGTCATCCCCTCTGACGTGCGGGCCCACCCAGTGTAGGAATTCTACGTCCGTTCTGCCTGTCGATTGATTACTCTTTTTATTTGCACTGGGAAGTTTGTCTCGGCTGAGTCTAAAAGTAAATGTTATGTCACAAAAAATACTCACACTTCACTCTGCAGGCCGATCCGAACGTGTTTATATAGCTCTGTGTTGCTCAAATCGAATCATGTGTAAAAATACAAGCAAGCTCAAGTAAATGTTTGCTCGTTTACCCCCCAAAAATTCAGCTCAGTCACTGACTTCATAAGGTGCTGATAATTATGAAAACTTTCAGGTTGTCTCTCTTCCGGGACTAGCATTTTTTTCCTCTTCTCCATTGTGCCAGTATATTTCTTTTATCCTCCAGTTCAACATTGTGTTGTAACTTTGTTGTGTGGGTTGATCTTGTCGAAACACGCGGGAAGAAGTTGAGAAAATTGGTGCATTCCTCCAGGTGTGTCCCAACAGACTGACTGGACCAGTTCTTTAATTGGAACCAAAACGTATGTTACACCATTCCCCCTCTTGATATCTGTGACTATTCAGTTGTAATAAAGTTTCTGTCCTCACATACTGCGCAAACATCACAAGTCACTTTGGAAATCTGGTGATGTCCTGTGAGTTTTAGCTCACAGCTGCCAGACCTTTTAGAGGGGTTGATATTCCAGAATTCCTCATTTCGCTGACAGGACGTCCAGTGTTGATGTTCCCTGAAATATTTCAAACCATGGAGCCGCTCATGCGCACAGGAAGTGTGCCACGTTTTCTCAGACGTGTGAGAAGGATGTCAATATATTTTAAGTGTTGACATGCTCATCAGGCTTCCTGGAAAACTTTGTGCCAGTTTTTGTGTTGTATCATTGAGGTTAACTGTATCATTGAGGTTAACTGAATGGAAAATACACCTTGGTTGAGCATTTTTATCAGCCTAGACAATCCTTTGTGGCGCTTGATTGAACTCAAAGGCATGCACTGTGAAATGAATATTGGACTAATTAACTCATTTTTGCTACATTAATAGTAGAATATTCTGATAAACATATCCGAAAACAAACTGCAGTGTACGAGTGTTGACATGCTTGCTGCAATTTGACTTGATTCAGCCATTATCGTGACCTGGGTGACTAAGAATCTGCACGGACAAGACAACACTTGCTGCCTTTTGTTTGTTTGGCTTTTTACCGTTCAAAAGTATTTGTACAACAGAAGAGTTATTAAGAGCTATCTATCTATCTACCTATCTAGCTAGCTATCTAGCTAGCTAGCTAGCTATCTTCATCACGACAAGAAGACAAGAATATACGCCAGAGGCTAATTGCAAAGCTAACAATGCACGTGTTAAGTTGTTAACCAAGTTTTTGTATATATTTTTTAATGGAAACAGTGATTAACTTCTTTTTTTCACTTGCGTGACGGTGTCAACCAATGGACCGACAAACTTCACATTTACATTATGACTTCTGTACACCTCACTGTAGTTAAGACATGTTTTGTTGTTTGAAGATTTTTATGTACAATGATCAGTAAATAGCATGCTTTTGTTTTTGTATGACAGAAATGTTTGAAAGAGTCTTAAAACATTGCCTACACTCTTAAGAAAGGTTTGATGATAGCAAAAGTTTAACGATGGAACAATTCCTAGTTGGCGTTCATCTCAGTACGAATCCTGTAAAAGGCTGCTTTCAATCTAAAATGGCCGACTTCCTCTTAAATTTCATTTACGTGCCCTTGAGGATCGTACTTGTGCTGGAGGTAGAATTCTTTGTGAGATGGGAGATAATTTCTTATATTAGCCCTCCATGCTGTTTTCACAGACCACATAGCACGCCCAACAATTGTGAAGCTTCAGTCCGAAAATGTCCTCTGAGGAAAGTGGTCACTGAGCCCAGAGTGTCAGTCACAGGTTTCAAGAGAGAGACTGGAAGACTCACAGAAAGGCATAAAAGTGGACATCTTTGGAAATTTTCATTAGACACCTGTTGCAATTTCTGTTAGGCTCCCAACATGTTGAATCATTCAACAGTTGGACATGTGCGTTCAAATCTTTAGTGATTTACCTCAAGGTTTACCTTTAATGTTTAAGTGCATTAACTACCATCCTGGAATTTCGCTCAAAGGCCAAATGAACCTCAACTTTTGTGAGCAGTGCAGTAGTTAAAATATCGTGCCAATATTGTATAGTGAATTAGTTACTGAGTAACGCCAACTAAGAGATTATGACGACGCACTGTGACTCTCACAGGAGGACACAATAGCAGCTTGCTGTTCATGCATTCTCTTGTAGTTCAGGTGAAGAAAAAATGTATTCAGTGGAGGGTGTGCCTGTCTCAGTGAAGCAAGTGGAAACAAGTCAGGACAAAAGAAGACTTTGGTTCCTGGTGACACAGAGAGTAAACAACACATACAAAAAATGTACCTTTACATTAAGCACAAGCATTCCCAAACCGAAAATACTCGGGTGGAAAACGTTTTAAGTGTTATCTTGTGTCCGTAATGAAATATTCAAAGTCATTTTCATAGTCTGAAGTGTGCTGTGTAACGTACAGAATAATGCGAGTGAGGCCCGCGAGACAGGCAAAGGAGGGAGGAACATCTGGGCCCGCTTGAGTCAGTCTTCTTCTTTTGGGCTTTTCTAACCACACCCACAGGCGCTTTTCTCTCAAGATTGCGCTGTGTTCCTCTACCTGTCCGCACTGCCACTCTTTGTATTTCGCGACGAAAAAGGAACGTCAAATTAATCGAAAAATGTCTTGGCAACACGTTTGATCGATCGTCTTCCTCACCACAAATGGACTAATACGTCGTTTGGTAAGATGACCGTTCTCTTTAATCCTCCTCTGATGCGTTTGTGTCCTGTTGGAAATTCGCGTTTTTTATTTATTTTTTTTAATCGACAAATGGAAACGTTCTCAAAACATAACAATTCGCGATGTTGTTGTTTTAAACGATGTTATACTTGTTAGAGCGGGCGTGCTCGTTTCGAAACCCGGGCTCGGCTCATTTGTAATAGGCGTCGTTGTGTGAATTCCGAATATTTTTTTGTGGCAGCATAACGATACGAAATATGAAATGTCCCTTAAAATCAATACTTAAGGTTTGTATGAGTCAAATATATTTTTTATGTAAACACTTAAGTGACTTTAAGTGAAGTTATAAAGAACGTTTATGGATTACACTTACTAAAGTAATCCGTAAATGTATTCAAAAGTACACAAATACATTCATGAAATATACTCCTTGTGGCAACACGAAACTAAATGTTCTTAATGTTATATAAATATATAATATTAATTTATAATATAAATAAATATGTATGTTTTTGAAAGCGTGTGGTATGTGTTTTTTTCAAATATGATATCTACAACAGATAACCAAACAAAATGTTTTTTGTTAAGTTATGAAACGCTTGGTTAAATAAGGATGTAAATTCAAGGTGAGTTAGTTTCAACTAGGAAGGTTTATTTACATTGTTGTGGGGACAATCTAATGCAATGAACGTAAGTGTAATGAATGTCAATTAATAAGAAAACTGATCAACTGTCACCACCAACATTTATGTCGCCATCTCTACTTATGTCCACTTCAATTTATGAACATATCACAATGATCGCCCCAATACATATATACAGGGTGTCCCAAAATAATGTATACAATCTAAAAATATTCATAGTTATTAATACGTTTTTCCTATTTCAGATTTGTCTAACCCTTGATAATGGAGGATACTCAACTAACATTCCAACATAAGACATTTATTTTTAAAAAAATTCTGGAAATATGAGAATAAAGCTGAAGTACAAAGACGCTTCACAAGAGAGTTCCACAGAAACGCGCCATCACGTGTCACTATTTCACGCATCTTAGATAACTTTGAGGAGCATGGAAGCACCCAGTGTATGAGAAAGGGTCATTCTGGACGACACAGATCATCAACAAGCCCAGCAAGAGAGCAAGAAGTTATTGATAATGTTCAAAATTCTCCGAGAAAATCGGTTCGGCAAATTTCACGTGAAACAGGTATTCCCAAATCTAGCGTTCATCGCATTTTGAAGCGTGCTCAGTGGAAGAGTTTTATTCCAGCGCTTGTTCATGCTCTCAATGAAGAATGTGCTCAAATACCAATTGGAAATGTTGCTGGACGTTTGTAGGTCCATTTCGTCAAGATATGAAAAGTGTATTGAACAGAACGGCAACCAGTTTGAGCACTTGATGTAAACTCATAATTATGAATATTCGGTTATTGACCCCAAGTAGTTCGTATCTTATTAAAGGTTAATTTCCTAAGGTTTTTGTATATTTTAGTCTCAGATTCATTCAATATGTATTCTTTCTCTTTTATCACTCTATTTCAAAAGTCAAAATACATAAATTAAATAAGTTATAATGATTCAAAGAGTGTATACATTATTTTGGGGCACCCGTATATATATATATATATTTTTTATTTTATTTATTTTTTTTTTTTTGGGGGGGGGATTGGGGGTGTTAAGCCTGTAGCCCTCTATAGCCGCTCACTATCGAGAAAAATTGTATGACATCAGATAATCTGTGATTAATTGTCACCAAAATTAATATGGCCATCTATACTTCAACCTCTAAAAGTATTAGAACGATCGCCCCAATAGTTCGGATTGCATGGATGCTAAGTATTTCCCTCATTTCTTCCTTAGTGAGCGCCTATGTAGAGCAAGATGTTCATAGTTCCAAAGTATTGAGGCAATTGTAATATTTGCAGGAGTTGAAGTAGTGACGCCCACATGCATTTTGGTGAAGATCGATCACAGTTTTCTGGCATCAAATCTTTTCTATGGAGAGGAAAAATCTAAATATTGGGGTGATTGTTTTAACATTTTTGGATGTTGAAGTGGGCATGAGTAGAAGTGTGCATATGAGTTTTGGTGATAATTGGTCACAAAGTATTTTAGAAAGTCTCTTGTTGCATTGCCTTATGGGGTTGCATCATGTTACTGAGTTCAAACTGATGTCCACAGTCATCCTTGATGAACTAATAATTCTAACGGGTTCTCTGCTTGCCCTTTAAGACAGAACCCCATAAAGAATAAGAACTCCATTGAAGACACATCTGACCAACTGGTCAAGTCATGGACTGGAAGACATTCCAAGGCCTCCTGAGTGGGGTGAACAAATATTCCACAGCCTTTGGGCGCATCTGGCTCTCCGTGGTGTTCGTGTTCAGGGTGATGGTGTATGCGGTGGCCGCCGAGCGGGTGTGGGGCGACGAGCAAAAGGACTTTGACTGCAACACCAAGCAGCCGGGATGCTCCAACGTCTGCTACGACCACTTCTTCCCTATCTCGCACACCCGCCTGTGGGCACTGCAGCTGATCTTCATCACCTGCCCGTCCTTCATGGTGGTTATGCACGTGGCCTACCGTGATGACCGCGAGCGCAAGCACAAAGCCAAGCACGGGCAGAGCGCCAAGCTGTACCACAATACGGGCAAGAAGCACGGCGGCCTGTGGTGGACCTACTTGATCAGCCTCTTTGTCAAGACGGCCATCGAGGTCGCCTTCCTCTACATCCTCCACCACGTCTACAACAGCTTCTATCTGCCCAGGCTGGTCAAATGTGAGGTGTTGCCTTGCCCCAACATAGTGGACTGCTACATCGGCCATCCCACCGAGAAGAAAGTGTTCACCTACTTCATGGTGGGCGCTTCTGCACTCTGCATCGTCCTCAACATCTGCGAGATCATTTACCTCATCTCCAAGAGAATCGTGCGAATTGCCAACAAGATGAAGAGGCGCAAACAAAACCTCCCCGTGGTCCCGTATGACGACAAAGACGACCTATTTAACAACTATGTCGATCCTCTGCCCAAGATGGGCCTGGAGGATAAGCCTCCATCCTTCAATTGTGCAAACAAGCCAGAGTATAGATTGTCCGCACTGAAGCTTGACGACAAGATTCGGGCCTCTGCTCCAAATTTGTCTACTCCTTGCTGAGAGCCAAACCAAAAGCGACTGAAAACCATCAGTTGTGCTTGGGCTATGACTCACCGGCAGGCTTTCAAACACATTCAGAGCTATGGCCAAACCATAGTTCGTGTCAGCCCCTGTAACTAGAGTCACTGAGCACTGGCCCATGCTGTGAGAACGTTCGTCCACACCTTTAGACTCTTTCTGAGCATGTGAACTCGGGTTTGCATGTTGTCAACCACCGCACTATTTCCATGTCATCTACGGCAGATCGGTTTCATATTGATATGTGGGATTCTTTTGGAATACAATACAGGAAGCAGGCATTATTCCCTCTACTTTAGTGAGTGGACAGGAGGGAAATACTTAAAGAGGTTGCACATGTCTTGCCTTTAATTCCTCTGTACATTTCATCCAACTTTTCAATGTCATGCGGATGTGCTGGTAACGCCTGCAAGCAGAGCTCAAGTCACTAGCGAGAGACTTGTAATGATTCTGGAATGTGGGCACACCACTTTGGCCGAGAACTATAACTGAAAGTATGTTAACTGGCTCAAAACTCGTTTATCACATTTTTTTGGTTTGGCGGGGAGAGTTTCTGGAATCCTGAGGGTGACAAAGTGCATGACGTGCATTTCCTCATTTAAACCCTCAACAGGCACATTTATGATCATTTTCAGTAACACCTTATTTGAAGTTTGTTCATAAGACTGTCATAATCATGACATGACACCTGTCATGAAAATGAATGAATCCTTATGGCAGATGTCATTAAGTGTCATTCGGTAAATGATGTCACTTTTGATACATTGGTCAATGTCAACTTTGCATCAAACGTGACATCATTTACCGAATGACCCTTAATGACATTTGTCATAAGGATTCATTCATGTTCATGACAGGTGTCATGTCATGATTATGACAGTCTGATGAACAAACTTCAAATAAAGTGTCACCTGACTTTCTAACAAGCAGTCTTGCTTTTTGTGTTTATTTGGGCTTTTTAGTCAACATCATCTTCTCAAAGACCACTGTTTAAATCCGCTGAAAGGAACGCTGCTGTTCGTGTTGTGTTGGCTAATGCTACAAAGCCCCCCGAGGATTTTGTATGATATGTAATTTTGACAATTGTTTATTTTTATACTTATTAAATTTATTGAGCGTTTCACTCTTATCTACTTAATTTACTGTGTGTTTGTGGCCAAACCTAAGTGTGGCTTGGCTTTGTTCAAATAAATGACCCTTCGCTTGAGTGCAACTCTTGCGATAAGATCAGATTGCGCCAACAAACACTACACTTCCGGATGGATACATGAAGTGAATGGATTCAAGGAGTTCGCTGTATTTCACGTGCAATAGCTACGATGTTTGTTAGCCAGCTCCTATGCTCAGCATCGCCATTAAGTCACAATCAGGTGTAACAATAACATGTCCTTTGGTAATAATAATAATATTAATATAATAATTGCTACACGAAACCACAGAATGAATGTTAATGGAACGATGATGGAGTATGGAGTATTACATCTTCCACAAATTTCTGCGAGCACTGCTTGAGTCCAAAGAATAAATGTAAACAACACTGCTGAATACAATGTACACCAAAACATTGTACAATCAGTGAAAATTAGTTTTACTTGATATTGTGTGTGTCTGCTGTCAAGCGATTAAAATATTTAATCATAATTAATTGCATTTTTCATAGTTAACTGGTAGTTAATTGCACATTTTATTCATTGTAAAAAAAAAAAAATCACTTTATTCATTGTAAAAAAATCCCTTCCATTTTTTGTATATTATGCATATAATTCAATATTTTATTGAATTCTAATACCTTTAATATATGACAATTGATTTTTATGCAAATCCTTTTTTTTTTTAATTGAAAAAACAAAGCATTGGATGAGACTCACACAAACAAAGTCACACAAAACAACATCTCAACAGCCTTTGTAAGGGATCAAATTGGAGTTATATAAGAAGTATAAAATATCAACAAAGTGCAAATGAAATGGGTCAAAATAATGGGCTGTCACACCGAGGTCGTTGGGGTTACTGAGATAAGTCCAAATCACCGTTGAGCGCATATATATATATATATATATATATATATATATATATATATATATATATATATATATATATATATATATATATTTGTACATGCCCAAAAATTTTAATATGGAGGGAAAGCCCATACAGCCATCTATTATCTGAACCGCTTCTTCTCACAAGGGTCGCGGGCATGATGAAGCCTATCCCAGCTATCTTTGGGCAGTAGGCGGGGTACACCCTGAACTGGTTTCCAGCCAATCGCAGCGCACACAAAGTCTAACAACCAACTGCGCTCACACTCATACCTAGGGGCAATTTAGAGTATCCAATCAACCGGCCATGACTGTTTTTGGAATGTGGGAAGAAACCAGAGTACCCGGAAAAAACCCGCGCAGGCACGGGGAGAATGTGCAAACTCTTCACAGGCAGGCTGGAGCTGGAATCGAACCCTGCACCTCTGGACTGTGAGGTGAGGGAAAGTATAATTTGTATAAAAAAGTGGAACTTGTATGTTATCCTAGTTCATGACAATGTGAAATAGTTCAAGCCTTAATTTGTTTCAATTTTTATAATAATGGCAGAATGACACAAAAATAAATATTCCAGTATTTCACGAAATTAAAATATTTTGTAAGCCCAACAAGAAACACAGAAATGTTGGCTTTCTGAAAAGTGTATTAAAACAATATGTCCTCAGTAGTTTGTTGCCCCTCCTTTTACATTAATTTTTGTATCAAGATGATGTGGTATGGCTTTGTCGCAGTTTACGTGCTATTGTTACCCAAGATGCTTTGATAGTGGCTTTCAGATGGTCTGCATTTCAGGGTTTCTGTCCCCTCAGCCTCTTGATAATACCCAGAAATCTTCAATGGGGTTTAAGTCAAGTACTGCGATCCCATGCCTATTAAAACAGGTAATGGTCGTGTTGGCTTTTTGGGCAGCAGACAAATCATGCTCGAAAATAAAATAATCATCTTCAAAAAGATTGACGTCAGCAGGAAGCTTTAAATGCTCTAAGATTTCCTGGTAGACTGCTGCGTTAATTTTGGCCTGGGAGCCACACACTCAGGATTTTAGGCATGTTTGACTTTTGGGCTTCTTCAGACTCTGGGTCTGTGATTTCCAAATGAAATGCAAAATTGACTTTGATTGAAACAGAGGACTTGGGCCGCTGGACAACAGAACAGTACTTCTTCTCCTCAGCCAAGGACAGGAGCCTCTGACATCGTTTTTGGTCCGGGAGTGACTTGAGTCATGGAATTCAACAGCTGTAGCCCATGTCTCTTCGTGGTTGATCTTGATACACTTAACACTAAACTCAGTCCACTCCTTATGAAGCTCCCTACTTTTTTTTATCGCTGTTGCTTGACATCCTCTCCATTCCTGTCACTTGAGCACCTTTTCCACTCCCTCTTAACACTCCTTTTGTGTACTTTGATATAGCGCTCTGTGAGCATCCATTTTGGCCTATTTATATAATACATAAATAAACTGACTTTCCCTCAATATTAAAATTTTTGGGCATGTAAATACACACTTCCGCCATCAACAATACGTCGACTTGTTAATTGTCATGTGGTCATTTGACTTGAGCAGCTGTAGTCCTATTTATAAGTGATAGAAGCCTGCTTTAAGAATCTCAGCTTGCCAGTCAGACAGGTTCGTGTGAGGTGTGGCACAGGAAAAAAGTGCATTGACTAAATGACTTCCTTAACAAACTTCTAAACAACTGGAGCAACTTACTGGGAAAAAAATCACGATCAAAGGTAGCTTAAAATGAATATTTGTGAGTTCTTAAATATTTGAAATAATTGGAACTACTGCTGATTGAATTTTAAGGCATTTGCGAGAAGAGTATCAATGGACCAAGTAGTGTTTATTTCTATCTTTCACAACTTTGATATGTACACGTGGAAAACATTTATGAAAATAAATAACAACACATTATACTTTAATTTCTGCATGAAAAGAAAAATTCACAATCACACATTTCTTTCAAAAGGCATCTGAAATAGAAATTCAGATTTCATCAACAGTTAATCCATCACACTCACATTTTAATGCAAATATTTTGTTCAAGGCACTGTTCAAGCAATGCCTTCATCCAGAGAGAATCTAAGGAACCTGTTGATCATTTCTCACAGTTCACTGTCATACAAATCTCAAAGGGATATTTTCTTGACTGGTGGATCAGACAAAAATCACACTTGGTTTCAGGTTTGTGTGTGCTGGGAAAGTCCTCACGACTGAATTATTCCTACAGTTTGCAGGTTGCCTGTGCCACTTTAGAACTGGTTTTCTTGTTAAGGCTTCGACAAATGAAAGCTCCCGCATCCATCAGCTTGGTGAGGTCCACTCCCTGGGAAGAAGAGATACATTTTATTACAAGAATAAACACGGCTAAAAGTGCTTTTCACTTAACAATTTAGATGAATGATTACAATACAACTTCATTTATATAGCGCATTTCACAACAGCTGGAGGTAAAACAAATTGTCCGATAAAACATTTTCGACATTTTTACTTTCCAAATAATTTGACATAGTTCAAAATGAATCAATGATCATTTGACAAACTACCTGCCCTAGAAAATGTAAACATTTTAACTAATTTAGTTATTATAACCAATTTCACAAAACTTCATGAATGTTCAATCCACCTCTTGCACCATATCCAAATCAGCTTTCTATCTGGTGTAACTTTTTTATGGAATGAATTTCTTCAAAAATGCACGTTTACCATTAAACTTACTTTCCACATCTCATTAAATTATTACAGAATTTGTGTGACCCAAAAAATTAACACCGTAGACAACACTACTACTAACAGTTTGAATCCCGAGTCCATGAAGCATGTAGACGACATCTTCTGTGGCAACATTCCCAGAAGCACCCTGCGCATAAGGGCAACCACCGAGCCCGGAGACAGAAGAGTCCACCACACTCACTCCCATCTGCAGGCAAAAGAGAGTCAGGACAGGCGATAACCATGACACACATGAAGTTGTCACAATATTACGTACATCTGTGTGTCTGTGATAAATTTATGACCATCATGAATGGTGCAATGCTTTCCACAATATTGGAGTATAACAATTCATCAGTTGCAGCCCTCCTACCATAATCGCAAATTTTTCCTTTTAGATTTTTACTGTATGTCAGAATTTGGAGTGGTGCGCCTTCAGTATGCCGCAGCGTCCCAGTCTACTGGAAGAGATGCAGCATTATTCGAGTAACAAGAAGTTTTGGTTGTGCTGATTCTCATCTCAACCGCTTCAGACTAGGTCGACGTGAACCGCTCCAGCGAGAGTTGAAGATTACGGCTTTATGAAGCCGACGGAACCACGTTATCTGCAAAGAGCAAAGTGACAATACAAAACCGAAACCCCTCAATCGTTTGACTACACCGGGAAATTCTGTCAGTAATGATTATGAATAGAATCGGTGTCAAAGGACAGCCTTGGCGGAGTCCAACCCTCACTGGAGACGAATTCGGCCAACTGTCGGCAATGCGGACCAAACTGATCGTACACGGACCAAACGGTCCGTATCAGGGGGTCCAGCACTCCACACTCCCGACAAAACCGTGTGTCGAGTCAAGCCCAACTGAAATTTCCAAATTCCACATACTAGCTCGGCCTCCTTCCCTGCCAGAGAGGGGACATTCCGTGTCCCTACAGCCAATTTCTGTAGCCAGGGATCAGACCAACTGCAAAGGTGACTGCATTTGGCCGGCACCGAGCGAATGTTGCACTCGACCCCTATAGCGGCTCCAATGTTACTTCTTCAGGCTGTGAGTGTTGAAATGTACAATGATTAATTATTTTTTGTTGAATTTAATTAGATACTTTTTTTTTCCGTTTGGACTCAAATTCCATTTAAAAAAAATAAACAGTTGCACATTTAAAAAGACAAGGCACTCCAGTGTTTCAACATGATTGACTTGTAGCAGATTGTGCGAAATCCAATATTTGAGTGACATTTGTATGCGTCAGTTTTTAGGGTAAATTTCCACTGGGAGTGTCAAATTAAAAGCTCGACGCAACTCACTTATTTGGAAATCAGTGTGAGCAAGCAAATGAGAAACAACAAACCTGCAAAGCAACGAGGATATTAGCGAGGGCCTGCCCGTACGTGTCGTGGCAGTGCACCGCCAGGGCGTTGACGGGCACCTCGCGGCCCACCACTGCCAGCATTTCCTGCATGCCGCCTGGTGTGCCAACGCCAATTGTGTCTCCGAGGGAAATCTCATAGCAGCCCATGGAGTATAGCCGCTTTGCTACCTGCAGAGACACCAGGAGTTGTGACTATGCTCGCATCACATTAAATGACAAATGGTGTGTGTCGTATCAAACTTTCATGATTAATAAAGTCTGTGCATTAATATATTACATAACATTTTCGCAAAGAAGATGGAATTTCAAATAATGTCACTGCTCTTGGTCATCACTGCCTGTCCTGCGGGTACTGCTGAAAGCTACTACTCTTTTAGGAGAACAGAATTGCTGCAGCCAGCAAGGCTCACCACAATTCACTTCCACAACAAGCTAATTTTCACATTCTTGAAGCCACCTTGACATATTAAGACTCTTTTTAGAATCTTAGACAGCAACAGTTAAGTCAAAAATCCTCTGTAAATTGGTTAATATGTCAAAAACATAAAGTCAACGTAAGGTCAATTTGCGGATTAGTTGACGAATGTGGAATCAATAATAGTCAGGTCTATAGTTCTGAAATGGCTTCTGTCTTGTACATTTTGGTTTCGGGAATTGAAATTTTACTTTTGCAACAAAGTCTGCCACCCTCATCATAATGACAACATAGAATCATGGACTTGAATTTTAAGGCTTGTTAAGTGTGGTTATTCGATTTAAGTGAGAACTCACATGTGCAACTTTTTCAGGAGCAACCTTGCCTTCATATGGGCAGCCAAGAGCACAAGACACATAGCTGAAAGGACAACAAAAGGAAGTTGATTCATTGATAAAGATGCTAATTTTGAACAGATAAAAGTTTCTTACCCTCTTACAGGCACACCGGCCTCTTTAGCCGCTTTCACGACCTCGTCAAAGCGCCGTAAACTTTCATCCACTGAGCAGTTTATATTCTTTTTACTGAACAGTTCAGACGCAGCACCAAATATGGCGACCTCGGAGGCTCCGGACTTCACCTGTGATGAAGTCAGAGTAGGGAAACACCATTGTAAGATCCAAGTATGTCAAAGGAACCAATGGCGAAGGTGTGCTCGATACCCACAGCAGCCTGGAAGCCCTTAAGGTTGGGGGTGAGAACCGGGTAAGACACCCCAGGTTTCCGAAAGATTCCTTTCATCACCTCTATCTGGTCTGCCATCTATAACAGAGAACAGTAACACTGAAACTAGTGTCTCCAAATGCTCATGGGTGACATTGTCGTTTCAGCGCTGCTATTTGCATGTGCAGGCATGACACCATTTTGCATGTGAACTGAGGGAGAGCAAACTTACTTGTGGAACCCACTTGGGCGATACAAAGCTGGTGGCTTCTACGACTGATAGCCCTGACTCTGACAACATGTCTATCAAATGGATTTTAGTCTCTGTTGGAACGATAGTCTGTGAAAAAAAATAACAACACTAAGTGTATTATTTTTTAAAAAAGCTGAAAAATATTTGAGACTGAAACTCATAAGTGATAAGTACAAAACATAATACACCACCTTTTCATTCTGAAGGCCATCTCTGGGTCCCACCTCCACTATTTTGACCCTCTCTGGGAGGGTTAGACCTGCTCTCACACTAGCCTGCACAGAAAAAAAACATCACTTTAAAAAGAGTGCCAGGGTTATTCCATGTAAAAATCAGGCCTTTTCCCTTCACCTCTCACAATTTCTTTAAATTGTGTCATGTGTTTGGAGGAAAACAGCGTAACATAAAACTTTTTTTGTTCTAAACCAACTTAGGCTAATTAGAACTACTTCATCTTCAAACTGATTTACAACCTTGAAACTGCACAGCTTCTGAAGTCCTGCAAAGACTAATAATGTTTTTTTTCCAAACTCTTTTAGACTTTGCTCAAAAGAAGATTGATAAATACATATTGTGATGGGCAAAAACAGTTTGTGAGAGAATAATACACGCACACACACATTGTTTCCCCCCAACCTCCCATTTTACATTACAAAAATATCAAAAGCATTTAAAAAGTACGAATACTGAATTGTTTTTGTTTCAATTTATTCCAAAATTGACTTGCTTAGTGTAGAATCAGAAAAACATTTACTTGTTCTACCATTCATTCATATGTCATTAGCATAAATATCTAAAAAATATACGACTGTTTTAAACTTGTTTAGTGAAATTTGATACACTAAAGCGTAAATCAGCAATCCACGTGCAACATCATCCCACAGAAAGATAAATACATTACTCTTTTACTGTTACACAGTGACTTTACTTTGATTATTAGAAGTACATTTTCAGGGCCAAGTTAGGAGGTCACTCTGGTAAACATGAATAATGTTGATAGTTTCTTAGGGATGTTCATTTGAATTTACCTCTCTTAGACAATAAAAACATTTCTAAATTAAAATCTAAATTTTGATATATTTGGTATTTCTATCGTGTACGTACATTAGTACCAGTATTTATTTCTTAACAGTTAATAAGCAGAAATTGTATTCCAACTAAATTTAGAGGTACAAGTTTCTATTCCATGCATCTATCTTTGTGTAGTGTACATTCAAATGTTGCGGAGTTCTGAGGTTTATGTCAAAATGACATTGCCAGGTGCTATTTTTTAAGGAACGTTCCTTTCTTTTGAGTGTGGGGGGGGGGGCTGAAAATAAATCTCCAAAGCGGTCGTTCAAAGACAACCTCTCCAACCAACTGCGCGATAAAACCCACATTCCAAGTGTTCAAACCTTCGCTGCAGAACTGAACGGCAGGTACTGCTGTCCGATTGCTGCTGAGCTTAAAACATTTCTGTTTACAAGCTTCCACATCGCCGCCATGTTGGTCCGGTCTTCGGTCTGGTCGCATTTCTTCTGCGGAAACTCTTGCTTAGTTCGATGGGCAGCGCCTGAGCGCTCTCTAGCGGCCACTGATTGGAAGACGCAACCATTTCATAGCCATGAAACCAACTCTCCTCGCTATTCGCGCCTAGTTTCTTTCGCAATTTCATGGGGGCGTCATTTACAAACGAAAAGACGTCATTGATGCGTGTCACAGATGACACGTGTCCATTTTACGCATTATTGTAGTGACTTTTTAAATAAATAAATGAATGAATAAATAAATAAAAAAAAACACTCGGCAACATATGTATATTAGGGAATTTGAGACGTATTTAATCAGCATGTATTTTTTTTTACAGTAATTAAAAATGTACATAAAAAATATTGACGTTATCAAATTAATTATAGACAAAATATAAACTGGTAACTGCTACAAACGGTATACAGATGCAAAGTATCCCTTTTAGGTCTTAATTCCCCAAGACTTAACTTCTAAATAAATCTGATGCGTCTTTGCAAGATTTGGTGAAAGTTATAGGAATGAATGAGGTGTCCCAAACGTTGTGAGCTCATATGTTGCGTGTGCGCTAGAGAAGGATAGAGGCATTCCAGTTTACTACGAAAATAGTCTCAACCTTAGCCCTGGCTCTAATAACGACTTTAAAATATTTGAGATTCTCGGTGATCCATAATACTGTAATGGAAATATCTGTTCATTGTTTAGTGTATGTGAGGGCGGCGTCAGTTGAGTAGTGGGTGAGCCAAGTTAGGGAAGATTGGCTCGGGCAGTTCGTCTGGGTGTGGAGCGTGTGGGCGTGAGTTGTGGCCATCAGCAGCTCCAGTGTAAATGTGTTATTTTCGCTGCCGTTTTGGTTATTAAAACAAACAGATTGCATTACCGACTGTGTGCACATCCTTGACCACTGGGACAGGCATTACAATACCACTGCGGTTCTATCATGCAGTTATGTACAGTCCCTATGGCACTCCTGTTTTTTTTTTCTACAAGTTCTGAATTTGTTGCTTATCTGGTGACCTACGGCAATAATATAATACTGTAGTATTCATGGATGACTATAATATTCACATGAATTTCCAACCCATAATAGTGGTAATACTGCATTGCAACCTTGAATGTCATGAATCGTCCTATATACTGCTGCCATGTCTGAATTTCTTCGTAAAATTTGAAGTCTAGGCCAATTGCCATCATTATGACCACAATCAATACTATAGTAGCCATGATATTAGTTCAACTACTACCACAATCTCTGAGCTATTACATACAGCTATTGCTTCCTTTGACTTGGTGGTTTCACCGGTCATTTTCTATGGAGTGGTCTCCTGGGCAGGAGGCATCTCGGGCCGGGACAAAAAGAGACTGGACAAACTACAGAGGAGGGCCAGATCTGTCCTGGGCTGCTCCCTGGACTCTGTGGACTCAGTGGGGGGCAGGAGGATGACGACAAAAGTGTCATCAATGCTGGACAACCCACCCCAACCACTCTATGATACTCTTAGAACACTTCACAGCTCCTTCAGTGATAGACTGTTACACCCTCGTTGTACGAAAGAGAGATTTTGCCGCTCCTTCCAGCCGGCTGCTGTCAGACTTTTTAACAAGAACATTAGTTCAGGCCTACAAACGGGCGGGCATTAGTGCAATTGTGCAGTCCTAGAATGCAATACACACTACTACTGGGCTTTATCCAATGCTGTACTTAAATACTGACCAATGCTGAATTTCGTTTACCATTACAACATTCTTATTACAGTACTTTTATCACTGCAGTATTTCTATCATTGTAGTACTTTCACCATTACAGTACTTTTATCATTGCAGTATTTTTTTAATCATTGCAGTGCTTTTACCACTAAAGTACTTTTATCATTGCAGTATTTTTATCATTGCAGTACTTTTACTATTACGGTACTTTTATCATTGCAGCATTGTCTATCATTGCAGTATTTTTCTATCATTTCAGTACTCTTACCATTACAGTACTTTTATCATTGCAGTATTTTTATCATTGCAGTATTTTCAATCATTCAGTATTTCTTATCATTGCAGCGTTTTTATTCATTTCCCCTCTGTACCATGGACAGGCATTAGGAGTGTTTCCTTACACTTGTATATGTTGTGGGATGTAAGTGTGAATATACAGGGGGATCTGTGTATATGCGTTTATACTATTTGCATGCTTTTTATAATGTCTGCTGCTAATGTCATACATTAACGGCTACATTATGCCGCCGCCTCTGTGTGATCTATATCTTTGCTGCTGTAACACCTCAAATTTCCCCATTGTGGGACTATTAAAGGACATCTTTATCTTTATCTTTAATGCTAATGTCACTCTGGCTAACGTCCTGGACACTGTAGCACTATTAAGAATTAAAACACAGACTGAATGACTCTGGTTCAAAGACGAAACCTGAGTACTTAAGCAATTAGAAGCTTGAGCGCAAATGGCGTGTGACTAAACTTGAGGTCTTTTGTCAGGCATGGGGCGAAAACGTTCTGAAATACAAACAAGCTCTTGTTTTAGCCAAAACTAATACCGTAGACGCTTACTCAAAAGACCCAACCTCGACCCTGAGCGTCCTTTGTCTCCCAAACTCTTGAAATAATTGCAGCTCAACATCTTAATGATCACATGGCTTTTTACAATCAATTTGAACTAATCCAGTTCAGATCACTCTAATAAGAGAGTACTTGCAAAATTGTCTCATGTTCGTTTACTACTTATGGACACCAACACATCAAAACTATTACTACAAGTTATCAGCCCCGCCATTGATATAAATATTGTATCACATCAGACTACTAGATAACCTTGAAACGCATATCAGGATTAAAGGCTTAGCAAGGGTTCAGGAATAGTTCCACAAGGATGGAATGGGGTGTGCGTAAATGTAGTATAGTGCCGTATGCAATACCGCAACATAATGTTACTGCAGTGTTTCAAAGCGACTGTGAAAAAGAATGTTGCGCGTGCTCACATTAATAAAACAGCTCATTGGCACACACTCGGTGTACGAGTGTTATTGGACATTGGATTGTTCCTTTTTCACTCGTGGGTTTTGGAGATTTTCCTCACCTGGTTTGGGGGCTTTACGTCAGAGGGTCTCACACGTTGTTATCAACTGTGGGTTTTTGAAGCCCTTTAAGACTCTTTTGTTATTTAGGGATGCACAAAGAATTATAAACTATTGATTTAATAGAAGAATCTGAGTTGGGATTTTATGAGTTTTAGAAGGAAATTTCCAGCCATGGGAAGTCTACAAAAATATCTTTAATATGTCCAAAAGTAAAAAAAAAAAAAAAAAAAAAAAAGGAAAATATTGAATTGGCTTATTGTCGTAGTGCATATTATAAGGTAGCACTGCAATGACATAAAGGTTAAAAACAAAAAATTCCACATCATTCAGTTCTTCGTTCAATAGTCCTCTGTAGTCTTTCAAGTTCAATCAACCTCTCTTGTCAGAGCTGAATGTTTTCAAAAGTAAAAAAAACAAAACAAGTTTTCCATATATACAAAAAAATGGTATGCCACACGAACAGTTTATCATTTAAACACGGCAAAAGTAACACTCAAGACGCATGCTTTAGATACGGCATAATGCATATACATATACTTAAGGAGCTTGTCACAAAAGCAAAAAGATCTCTGAAAGAATCGATGAATAAAATAATAATACAGCGTATCATAATAAAGTCATGTATATACACATATGCATGTCAATGGATTTGCAACATGACAAGTGGCCGCTGTCTTTATGGAATTTTATAAAAGTGATGGAATGAGCACTTCAAATGCCTCTAAAATTCTCCATATATAAATAAATCCATGAAAAAAACAATTGGTGACTAAAGTACCACATGAACTGCTCAAAATGTTCTTCTCATGAATTATGTCCAATTTGTGCTATTTCAGTCAATTTTTTTGGGGGACAAGTAATGTAGTTCAAAATTTGAAGGAGACCACTTGGCGGAAACCTTGGAATTTGTTACATGCCAGCTAATAAAATAAGTGATGAGAAATTGCAAAGTTAAATTGTTTTACTCTAATTTGAAGGTGCTTTTTGACCAGATCTTCTACAGACAATGTAGCACAAAAACATTCTCCCGAAATATTTTCACAATTCTTGCCGCGCTGTACTCGGTTTGAAGTGGCCATTCCAACCAAAGACTACCGGACGGTGTATTTGACAGCTTGTTATTTTTAGGAAATCTTGTCACATTGCTTCTGGATCTCACCTTTGTCGCCGACAATTTCAAGCATGACTTTAACATGTTCACCCGCAACCAATATTTACACATGCACATGTGTGAGTACACACACCCATGCACTAATACGCACAATTTGGTCCAATTTCACTGCAGCTCCTCATCACTATCATCCACTTGTTGAATGATGAGGTCAGCCCCGGAGTCTTCGGCCAAGTCGTCCTCATCGGTTGCCATCCAGGCCCTATTACTCTGCTCCTCCTCGCCGTCCACACCCAGTAACAAAGCCGGCTCCTCGTTGCTTCCCTCTAGACTTTCCATGGGCATAGTATCGCGGCCCACTTCGTGGACGCACAAGGGGCACATGCGGTAACGCCTTGTGCCCTCACACACCACTTGGCCAGAGTCTTCAGTCACCGGACACTTACACCTTCTGCACACCAGCTTCCTGGCTTGATGAATCTGACAAGTAGAACAGATCACAGAGTATTTTTTTCCAGCCCAATCTCAGTATTCACACTTTGAGTACTCACAGATATAGAGTACGGATACCTGTAGAACTTTTTTATTTTTTATATTTTTTACTGAAAGTATCGTTGGCTGATATCGGCAGCCTCCATGACTAGTCAATACCAAAAACAAGGCCGGTATCAGTACTCACTCATCCCTAACAGAAATATCTAGATGCGCCTTTCAATTAATTACAGGTTAGGCTGAGTTCTTCTCGTGAATCACACTTATTGCTTGCATCCCATTTTGGACAATCTTAAACATGCAAAATTGTGTGGCAGGCTCTTTTCTTTTTTAGCATGAATGAGCCTCGCTGTGCGTCAAGAAACTGCAAGTCTGCTGTGGGAGTCTTCCATCAGATCCTGACTAAAACCCTGTGAAACACCTTCGGGATGAACTAAAATAGAGTTTGAACTACTGACCTATCCGGATGGAAAGACTATCATCTCCACAGACTCAAAATCTCATCGTAAGTCTTCCTAATAAAATAAATCATAATAAATTAAAACGTTATTTTAGCTGGAAAAGGGGACTTCCTACTTGTGGTAATGGAGATGTTACCCCAATACCTTTGCCCAAATTGAAAACAATAATTCTGAAACTCAGGCATACCGTCTCAAAGTGGCTGCGGAGATGCTCCAGTCGAGTAAATCGCTTACTACAGGCCTGACAAGGATACGGTCTCTCACCGGTGTGACAGCGCAAGTGACGCTTTAGGTCTGCCTTCCTTTTCACCGTGTGAGTGCAGAAAGGGCATTTGAAGCGCATTGCGGCATTGGATTCTGTAAAGCACAAGGAGAAGCCGTTGGAATCAACTTGGGTGTCAGTCTCATTTCTCTCCAAACGTCTCTGCTTACCATTGTCATTGAAGTTGGCGACAACACCCACAATTGGCGGTAAATTGGCGTAAAGCTCATCCGCCTTCTCCGCCTTGATTGTGCTGGCCTCGTGGATGTCCGGGTCTTCATGCTGCTTAGAGTCGGAGCTGTTAGTCGCCTTCCTCTTATTTGCACCTTTGGCACGCCGCCGCTCAGTCACTGGCAAAGTATACAAAGGGTCCTGGGGGTCCTCTAACTCGGTGTTGAGCTCATTGGCAGGACTACTTGGCTCAGTCTTCAAGGCTGAACCTGAAATGTCATGCTCCAAATCTTTGCCCATGTAGCTTGACTGGGATCTGGAGCTGTCCCTGGTCCAAAGTGCAGGTGGTGGACTGTCAGAACGTGGTTCTGGCTTCGGCTGTTGTTGCTGCTGCTGCTGCTGCTGCTGTTGCTGCTGCTCGACAGCCTCCTCTCCAGCCCCGCTGGTAAAGCTGCAGGTCTCCGACAAGCTGTGACAACGATCGCTGTCTTCATCTTTCACGCTGATGTCCAAAGAGGATTTGATAAAATTCTTGCAGTAATTGATGACATTGTTCATCTGCAGGTAACTGGCTGCAGACATCACCTCAATCACATTTTGACCGGAGAGGTCCAGCTGGCCCGAATAGATGAAATCCAGGATGACTGTGAAGATTTCGGGGCTAAAAGAGTCAAAGGTGGCATTAGCGGACTCAGACATGCCATCGAGGCCCTGCGTCAGCAGCATGCGGAAGTAGCCGCTGCTGGCGCAGAGGACGTTGCGGTGGGCCCTGAAGAGGTGGCCCTCCACCAACACACTGAAGTCACAGAAGAGTTCTTGACGTCTCTGCTGGTTGAGCTGCTTGAGCAGGTTGGTTTGGTGAGCCACCGTGATGTCGGCCGTGTTGAACCATCTCTGGGGCTGCCTGCAGGACGCAACAGTAGAGCACTTCGGTTACTGTGCATGTATCATAAATTGTTTGCAGTTGACTGAGGGAAAATGATTGACTTTTGATGCATCCTATCGGGTCTCATGGCTGTCATGCTCACCTTGAACTTGGTTATATCTGCACAATTTCATGAGATTAAGAAAAGCAAGAGCTGTGTATCTGCGAAAAGAATTGGAGCCAAATACTTTGCCTAGCTTTCTACTATTTAGAATGATGTTACAGGGTGTAATAATAGAACGGCTGTAATGTATTGAGCAGTGTCTCACAAATTCAAAAAGACGAGAAGGAAGTTCCCTGTACGTTGTACAAATTGCCCATAGTTGACAACAGGAGTGTGATTGACTGCTAAAGTGCGTTCGCACATACCCATAAATGGGCAGAATTTATAGCATTTATCCCTCCTCCTCATCAAAATCAGAAAAGGCCCAATTATCGGATTTCTCTTCAAGAGTATGCTGAAGGATTAACCTGTGCAGTATGTTTTAGGAGTGATTCCTCCCTCATCTGCTCCAAAAACAGCCAGATTCAATCATCATAAATGTTAAACCTGTTCAATATTTACAATCACAAATTCTTATATGTGCAGTCAACACCAAGGTCGACCGAGGCACGGACTCTATGATTGTGATGTGAAATCAAACGATAGCCATACGGGTTGCCAAATTTGTCGGACACTAACAGAGGAGCAATTGTTTGTTGAGTGGTTGTACGACATGTCTCCCAAATCATTCACAACAATAAAAATGACAATTGTTAATTGAAGTTACCAGACACACAAGAGTCAGCATAGCGTCCTATAATTTTTCTTCTACTATGACTCTTACTCCTTTGTATTTTCCGGTGAGATCAGTCTTTGTAGTGGAAATATTTTCTGTGTTGGTAATCTTGAGTAGGCCTGCACCAGACAGTGATGTTTTCCTTTCATCGTCTGTGGGATCTGCCACATTTTAAAATGTGTTAATTTAAAATTGTTACGTGTGTATGCTGCTTGAACTGTCCAGGGTGGTAGTTATCCAAGATAATCATAACCATGTGATCCTGAAGAGGTAGGAGTTCAAAGAACTGGTCCATTGTTGGATAGATGGAAGAAAGGAAGGAAAAAAGGATGACCCATGGATGCATGGGACTATTGTGAGAGTCATTTGTTAGGCAGTGATCCACATAGCTGCCTTTTTTTGGAGTAAAGAATGACTGCATTATAACGAGATAGGTTTTATAATACTGTTAGTTACCTAGGCCGAATTCAGTGCCGTTTTATGCCACTTTATAGGGGAAGTCAATTCCCAAAATTCCTTTACAACAAAATACTCTAGTCTTCTCACACTATAGTGATTAATATTATATTTGTTAAATATGAATTAAGTAGCAAAATGCACCCGGGGGCCACTCTATTTCCAAATGCTATCAACTGAAAATGACATAACAATTGCTCAGGTTTAAGGTAATGACAATCATGGCTCAGTTTGCAAATGTCACATGACCAAAATCAGAAAACAGGTGAGCTTGATTGGTTGTTTGCTGAGCCAGAGAACCTGTGATGTAATTTTCAGTCGCCGGGCAAGTGTCAAAATAGCTGCTCTCTGAGATGGATAAATCAGGTGCATTTTGTTGCATAAATTCAATATTAATCCGAATATTGTGTTTAGACAGAATAGAAAACATTGTTCAAAATTTTGTCTTCCCCTTTAAGTACGGTATAACCACAATCATAAACTGATTTTTAAATTAATATTTCTCTAAAGAGCCGACCAAAACTCAGCATCATAATATAATCTAATATTTTCATTAGATTTAGCTAGTGAGCGCCACTGCATCTCCTAATATGAGCGTTAAATATACCTTCCTAACTATGCTGTAGGCAGGACATTTACGACACTGCGGACGCTCCGCCTACTCAACCAAACTCTGGACTTTCATTGGCTAAACCAGCCTTCAATCAAACTGTGTCATCTACTGGGCTACACCCGACACCAGGCAAGGAGCTTCGGGTGACAAATCCTTGTAATCACCCTTAATGGAGGCGCGTAGCACGACAAATATCTGATGATACAAACAAACTCGGAAATGGGAGAGGTCATACAACATCGTGGAGAGGCACGAGCTTTGAATAAAAAAAAAAAAATCACAATCAACCCCCTTTTTTACAGTAACCTATTTTCCCATCCTCACGTCGACTACGACACACATTCATTTAATTCTGCGAACTGCCTGACAGGCTCTCCTCGCATTGCCCGATAGAACCCGCCCGCCCGTATTATACTACGGTGTCCGAATCTTTAATAAATGATTGTAATCTAAACAATAAGCATATATGAAATATAGAGCTAATTCAGGCGCATGGAGCTGCAGAACGTCGTAAGAGTGCGGTAGTCCTGCGAGGGTAAAGCGGGCAGCCGCACTCCAGAGCAGCCCACTGTGTCCTGGAGCGACGCCCACTTCAGGCTCCGACCAGCACACAATGGAAAAGAAACCTCCGAACAGAACCGAGCGTTCGGCTTCGAATAGTGTAGAATCATTCCGGGGGGAATCAGTCACCGGGTTATACGTGGAAAAACACCCGTTTTATTCAAGTGGACCCCCCTCCCCTACCCCACCTTCACACACTTCTCGCCGGAGGTCCGGAGCACAGCGAGCAGCGGGGAGGATTTGCCTCGCTTACCCGAACGCAGCGACTCTCTCCCGGCGCGAGCATTCGACATAACCCGCTTACGCCCCTCGCCATGATACCCGTGATAAAAACCCACCAATACTCACTGGTGGTTGGATTCACCCGACGCCCGATAAAGCCTGTTCTCCCCCTCGTCGGTCACAAGATCCATTTTTGGCTTCCCTGTAGGCTTTTCTTTGGCCTTTTTCTCTCGATCAGGGTCCACAGCCAGCCACTTCCTGCTCAGCCCTAAAGACCGAAACCCGGCAAGAGAGACAGGAGCGCTGTGCTGACGTGGGTGTTTTATTAACTGGGTGCCCGAGGGTTCAAGGAGCCATTTAAAGCCCCAGCGCCATGCTTAGATGCTTTTGCATGCACAATGTCGCATTTGGTTTAAGATTTTAAATACTTTTCAGAGTGAAAGTAGCAAGTCTCCGAAATCTACCGTAGTGACCCGTCGCAGTCAAAGGGTTGGTTTTCGGAGGACGACGCACTATTCAACGATCGTGGCAAGCAATTTTTTTTGTTCATTAGGCAGCCTTTAATACATGGAGATGACACAAAATATATGAGACGCACCTCTATAATTTATTACTTCATTAGTATGGCTTGGAGAACAGGACAGATGGAGAAAATACACAACTTGAAGGCAACGAACACAGATAAAACACAAAATGTATTTTTCAACAGTGTCTTAAAAGTGATGTATTGCCATCACTTTGCATATACAGAACTTTTCATTTTAAATTAATACCCTTTCCAATTTTAAATTAACACCCTTAACAGATTAGAGTATGGCAGAATAATTTTAAAAACAGTCTGAATGTGCATATAATTACACATATTATAATCATATATATAATCATTTTAAACACCCACTTCAGTTATCAAATTTTTGGGTTACCCTTTCAATGCGTTAAATATCAAGCATAAAGTACTCATATTGCACTCAATTTTCTTAAAAGACAAAGAAAAAACAATGCTATGTGCTTTGGCCCTTAGATTTAACAGAAGTAAAAAAAAAAAAAAAAAAATGGAATGCCGTTAATGATCTCCCTCTTTGGAATACCCGGCGGGGTTCATTGACTGCCAGCGCCAAAGATCCTCACCTACATGCAAACAAATACATTATAATATTAGCGTCATACACCATAGTTACTATCTTTTTTTTTTTTTAAAGGAAGGAAGTTGTTGGGAAAATTACACATTCTTTCCAGTGGAAAGACAGTCTTCCAGTTGAGCTCCTTTTTAGCCAGGCTAGGGTCAGCGTAACAGCATGCTGAATCTCCTTGTCGACGGGGGGCAATCTTGTAGGGAATCTACAGAGAGACGAGAATGCACCTTCAATTCACAGAATATTGTCGTGTTCCTGTAACAGGTTCAAGTCATTTGCGAGGGTGACTTTATTTTGGAGAGGAAAGACTTCCACTCTGTGACTCACTTCCTTCCCTGATGCCTTCTTCATAGCATCTACTATCTGGAGCACAGAGTAACCAACTCCTGTTCCGAGGTTGTAAGCCTGTAGACAAAAAAGATGTTTACCGACGTTCATCGGCCCAAGGCACAGACTGCACACCACCCAGCTAAAGTGCCACAAAAAGTGGCTCCACTTTCAAGTCATTTTGTCTTATTGGCATAGACAGTTGAACTGATATACATTGTTTGTCATAATTCTATATTTTTTTTCATGAATGCATATCATACACACATACTCAACACTATTAATTGAACTTGCGCCATCGAATGAGATCAAAGCCAAGGCCTGTGTCAAAACTCACTTCCAGCAAGATAACAATCAACAGATTTGTTTTACATGGAGAGAGAGGTTTTTGTCAACCACTTTGTGAAGTGCATAAAGACCGATTGGAACCCATCCAATTCAGTCAAATCGGTGAATCGTTTTTTTTTTCTCATTAAAGCACAATGGTTTTGATACAACAACAAAAAATTTCATCTCAGTAGGAAGCTGTATTTTCCCATGTTGTTACCTTGCACCCACAGTTGTCCTTCAGCTTCTTCAGCGCAGCTATGTGTCCCTTTCCCAAATCGACAACATGAATATAATCTCTCACACCTTGAAAGAGAAAATACATTACATTCAATCGTGATGAAATTATTCTCTAGAGGAGGGTAAACCTATACTGACATTGGCGCAATCACCTAATTTCTGTGGGGGATGCAGACACATAACAGATGCCCGACATGTTTATCTTCTCTCTTTTTAGGTTGATATGCATAAATCTTATGTTCTGGGAATATAAGACTTTTATTACAAACTCTTGTTTAATTTAAATATTACAGCAGGTGATCTTCCACACACCCAAATGACCCAAACTTTGTCTTCAGGAGATTTCAAAACTACAGCTGTCAAACCACAGAGATAATCAGATACATTTTGTTGGTATTTCTTTTCCTCTGAAGAACTTTCAAATGTGTTGACTCTTAATTGACATAAAGCGTGGATAGAGTGACTGACTATATCAGAGTTCCGTGTCCATTTTGTTTTCTGCTGTTTGTGGTTAATAGTAATCCCGCTGCCGTTAGTGGTCGGGCGGCTTTTGTACCGTCAACGCCCAGTTGTCAAAATCTTATTATCAAATTGTGTGAGTTGGGTTAAGAGTGATTTTTCTTCCCCAGTTCGATATTTGGAATCCAGCAAAATCTTTGGTATATGCTTGACACCAAGTTTGATCGAACCACAGACTCCGTAGCTTGCACTGTTGAGACAGGTTGTTTAGTATTTGCCGAATACATCTACCAAGTAATTCCCTAAAGCAGAAATTACAAGAATATTTCGCCACTGCAAAGCAGTTATCAGATTAGCTAACAGTTAGCCTCCCATTGAAATTGGACGTGGCCTCCATTTTGGATGTGGGTCAGTCAGGCACCTACATCGTATCTAGTTTTGTCTCCATATTCAACTCAGAGAAGGCACTTCAAAATAATTCAAGAGAACATTGAGCTCAGGCCACATGGAAAAGAAAAAGTAAGGTGGATTTATGGAATGAATCATTGGTTTTGCCACAGAATTACAGTACAAGTTTGACTGCTCTTGGCTAGTTTAAGAACTTTGGCCATATGTTGTGTACAGCGACAGGGTGGCAGACAGGTTAGAGCAAACGGGAGTGAAACGTTCTGACTTTTCTGCCGTGAGTTTGATCCGAAGCTGTACTAAAGGTGTACTTATTGCTTCAACATTTTCTGAAATGTCTTTCTTGATTAAAATGTCAATATAATTTAGTTAAAACTCAATTCAACGTTATTCATACGGCATTGCAAACGAGCCGCAGTTGTAAGAAAGTGCTGTACATGATAAAACACAAACAATACACAAAAAAAAAAGTAAATGTTATCTTATTAAAATAGTTAACTCCCTGGGCAAAACGCATATAACAGGTGCAGTTTTTGTCCTTCTCGTTGTGCAGAAAAGCATATATAGATATTTTTAAGCATCATCCTTCGAAGGCTTCTCCTCGTGCAGCCTCCATGGATCGCAAGAATCACGATGAATTGGGACAAGCCAAGAGACTCTCACTTGACTTCTGTATCATGAATGTGCATGCTGATTTTCTTGTTGCTCATCATGGGTGGAGTCGCTCAGATTTTGAAAGTCAAATAGAAATGTTAAAAAAAAGTTATCTATGTAACTTGTTTTAAACTAATTAAAAAAATAGAGATATTTGATACCTGTCCCATCTGGTGTGTCATAGTCATTTCCAAATACACTAAGGCACTTCCTTCTCCCAACAGCAACCTATTATGAAGACAAAGTGCTGCAATACCATACATCATAAACTGCAACAAGTTAAAAAAAAAAAATCATAGCATCCTTGTACCTGAGCAACGTATGGCAGTAAATTGTTAGGGATACCCTGAGGATCCTCTCCAATGAGGCCAGAGGAATGAGCACCGATGGGGTTGAAATACCGCAGCAATATCGCATTCCAACTCTGCTCACATTTTACACACAGCATACCATAAGAAAAACTGCTCTTGAATGCATGTTTAAAACGCTGCTTTATCTCAAGCTCAATACCTTGTCGGCCACACATTGGTCCTTGATCATCTCCTCAATGAAGAACTTGGTCTTGCCATAAGGGTTGTTACAGTTGCCGACAGGGTGCTGCTCGTCGATGGGCAGATGCTGAGGTTCTCCGTACACGGTGGCAGAGCTGCTGAACACCAGGTTGTGCACCCCGTAAGCCTGCATCACCTGCAGCACAAACAGTTGCACACTATTATGCCGCACAGGTAGCGCTAAAGAGGCGTGGCGAGTTAATCAAGAGTCAAAGACGGTATCTTGTAGCTCTGTTTGAACAAACAAGGCTAGATGAACACACGTCCTCAGCAAACAAACGTTTGAACAAACGGACGCAGTGCAGCTTGAGCGCGATTAAACTCACCTCAAGTAGGTTCATGGAAGCGCCCAGGTTGACCCTGTAGTAGCGTAATGGCTGCTGCACTGACTCTCCAACAGCCTTCAGGCCCGCAAAGTGTATAACGGCGCTGAAAGAATGCTAAGGTGCACATGAGATTTTAAATATTCAAATTCAATTGTCTTCACAGTATAAGACAACAAAAATTCAAACCTCAAACTTCAAAAGTCTGAGCCAGACGTGGATGTACTTTTATCATATTTTACAGTAACATCATTTTTGGTGTTCTCTGCTCTGTATCAAATGTACTAAATAGCTGTGGTAACAATTAATGCATGTCTGTAAATTCAGGTCCAATGAAGAGTATCCCGAGTTGTCAAATTCATGTACTTGAATGAATTGTGTTGAATGGACGCACTAACCTTTTTGAAAACTCCTTCCAGGGCAGTTTTGTCCAGAAGGTCGAGTTCATGAAACTCAATGCTGATGCCGCGAAGCTTCGCTATCCTTAGAATACTCTCGGGCATACCCCCTTCTCCTCCATTCATAACACATGCATGCAATGTGAGCAGATAGGACCATATCTGCCTAAATAATGCACATATCTATTGAATCTTACCTCGAACAGCATTGCTGAAATTATCAACCACAATGGGCTGATAGCCTGCGTCGATGAGTTCCAGTACGCAGTGACTCCCAATGAAACCTGCACCGCCTGTGACCAGCACCTTTTCTGCCCCATTACATTCCATTGTCTGCACATTAAATAAAATACAGTATATAATCATCATCATCATCATCACTATTATCAAGCAACCGGAAGCAGAAACATAAACTGGGAGGTTCAGTTTAATTACAAAGCACACTCTTTTGTTTTCATTAAATGTGTTTTTGTAAAAGTAATTATTTCTCATAAAATGCATCACAAGTTCGCTGGTCTTCTCTCCAATTGTGACAAAAAACATCACGGTGCAAACAAGCTGATTTGATACATTCCAGTTAGCCATATTATTGGCCTCGGTAGAATTGCACAAAATATTTCACCAATTGCAGACGGTAAACCTGCCAACTCTTGTCGCTGGTTCCAGAATTTCATTTCAAGACAGAGTTAACACTGCAAAACCTGGAACTTTCTGCTGCATGACCCTCCTCCCCTTCTCAAATTGGTGTTGTGGTGCTCACACTATTGAGTGGATATTTGAGTTGCTAATTTCATAGCTCCCCCCCCCCCACCGGGCACCCTCCCAGTCAAGGATGAACTCTGCTGATCCAATGGAGTGATTGGCACTTAGAGCACTCATCCAAGGAGAAGCATAATTTATACGTTCATAAGTAATTGAAGCATGTTTCTTACAGAATGCATTGTAGAAAAACAGGTTTCCGGGTGGTTTGACACTGCGATTTCTGTTGCAACTTGCACAGACTTGTCTTGTCATTTTCCCTTCACAAATCCTTCTCATTATACATACTGCCTCCTTCCTCTCTCTGTCCTGTGCGAGTGCCTACATGTGTCTATTTCTCAGTTAACTTTTGCATTGACTACTTTGATCCTGCATTATACACTGTGTGTGCATTTGCAGCATCAATGTCTAGGGCAGGGGTCCTGTCCTGCCTGCTTTTCCATCTCTCCCTGCTACAACACACTCATTATCTAATCATTTGAATCAGATGTGTTGCATATATATATCTGTGTGCCCTGCAATTGGCTAAAAACCAGTTCAGGGTGTCCCCCCCCGCCTACTGCCCGAAGATAGCTGGGATAGGCTCCAGCACCCCCTGCGACCCTAGTGTGGAGAAGCGGTATTGAAAATGTGTGTGTGTGTGTATATGTATATGTATATGTATATGTATATATATATATATATATATATATATATATATATATATATATTTTTTTTTTTATACGTGCATTTGCCAAAGTGAATGCCCATGAAATCAACTACGTTGCTTGCATTCTGTGCATCTCCTGTAGGGTGACCCCCCCCCCCAAACCCCGCCCATACAACCTAGTGACGCCGCGGTTCCTGAGAGATGAATATGGATAAACACCGTAGTATTCACCACCTCTAAAAGTGTGTTGAGTAGGGTGCGATTTATCGGCCTCGCTGGCACGATTGTATCACGTGACTATGTCCGGAAGCGCTTCAGCCTGCTAGGAAAATTATGAACCTCCAGAGATGTTTTTGTAGGAAGCCTGTTGAGTTTTGAAGCAACATTCCAGGCTTTACATTCACATTTGACACTTTTATCATTGGCAGCAGACGGACATCAAGATAAAACTTTCGGACTCCATTCAAAATGAAGGCGTTTGACAACGAGTTGCAGTCAGTTCAGAGTTTGAATGAGATTTGATAGTTTCGATAACAGTTTGGTTCGCATTTATATAGTTTGGAGAAAAGGACCCAGGTGGGAGTAGGGGCGAGAGAGGGAGATATTTTATTTATTTGTATATTTTTTATAGTCATCGTCATCATATACCCGCTAAATTAAAGTAATACAAACTGAGCAATTACAGGCAGTGATCAAATATAACCCCCCATTTAAGTGACAAATAACAAAAAAAAAAGGTACACGTGACTATTTTCCAGTGAAAATACTCACTTAGTTGTTTTCCGGTGGTCGCGAAATGACATGAAATACAATTGCAGACGAACAGATATACCTTTCCGCAGACGTCTTTACTTCCTGTCGGACGTATACTAAAGTAAAGTTCACCATAGAAAGGTAACTTCCTATGTAGGAATTTTCAAAGTAAAAATGAAAAACAATTAAAAATCACAACTTTAAGAAACTAAACCTACATAAATTTGAATAAAGACAATATGTTTGATAATTGTACAGTTCAAATATTAAACACAGTATATAACATCGCGATAAACTATGTAAATATTAATAAGATAGTTGTATTTTGAAAGGTTCATCATAAACCCTCGAGCTTTTTTCCTGTATGAGTAAACTGAGAGTGACGTCAGCTCATATGTAAACGAAGTCGAGACCTTGCCTATTCACACAGAGAGGTGATTGTAAGCGAGCCTACCTGAGACTACGATGACATGGCAGAGGACAGGAAAAGTGCCACGTTTCAAGTGGACACGCACGCGCACACGCACGAACACGCGCACGCACGCACCACAACCACGACCACTCTTTGATACGCAAACCTTATTAAAAAAATACAATTAACAACATCCTAAAATATATAACTACTCTTAATAATTGAATAACCGCGTATTGTATTTATAATGGTGGTGTGACGCGTGATCCTATACAAAAAATATGAAAAATCAAAATGTGTTTGATATGTGATCAGCTATATATTTATATAGCTGATCGCATATTACTTTGGAAAATAACAAAAACAGACAGAGAAAATACTTACGGCAACGGATGAAGCGAAGACTCTCGAGCACGTTAAAAACCTGTATGTCTATAAGGGCACACCTGTACAAATGTAGGCGCTTCCTTTTCCCAGAGCGCCTTTTGCGTTAACCGGCTCGAACCAGTATTTTACTCAATATCATTCTAAAGATTTTATTCACTTAATATTATTCCAAAGATTTAATTACTTCATATTGTTCTCAAGATTCAGTCGCATTATATGAAAGACAATCTGTGTTGAATAGTGTTTTTCTAACTTCTAAACATGAACTAGCTTACGCGACTGTCTGTTTCTTTAAAAATCTGAACTGAGCTGCTGACGCCGAGCAAGACATTCAATAGTGTTGGGTCACAAATTGAAAAAACTCGTTCCCCAAACGTTCCCAAGCTCTTGGAATATTTAGCCGGCTGCACCCTTCTTAGCGCTGAAACCGTTGGGTAACATAAATGTCCCAAAGTTCATATTAAGCACGCTGATGGTAAACGATTTAAATTCTTATAGGTTAAAAGCAGCACCTACGGATGCCAATGAAAGGAGGCCAATATTGAGGTAATACGGTCATACTGCGATGACCCAGTTAAAATCCAAGCTGCTACGTTTTGGACAAGCTGAAGACCTTTGACGTTTTTTTTCTTTTTTTAGTTAAAATCTTTCATTCAAAAATCAACATCTTTCATTGCATCAATAATTTTCTTAAAATGGAAAAAAAATCTGTTACCTCTTATATGGACCACAAATGAAAGAGTCTGCTCAAATAATAGAATGTTAAAAACATTCCCCCCAACATAATCACACTGAATAGCTACCATTAGCCAAGGAATACCCAAATAATGTCTCTTTGTTCACTAATATTTGACGTATGTTGACAGGCAGAACAATAAAAGTCTCTTCCACTAGATGGCAGAAGGTAGTAAAGTAAAGGTTGGTAAAAATCGAGCAGACTTCAGGAGCCAACGGGAAGGAAAAACATCTTGACCTTTAAATCCAAAGTTTGCTTATATTCACCATTCCCCCGCACCTTGTGACAATTTCTTGACTCTTATTGCTGGCATGTGTCTCCGCCCTTAAGTCACAATGTGTGTTAATTAGATAGAGTCACCTTTAAAAACATACGTGGCTTTGATTATCGATCGGGAGGTTTGGGGCGTGGGGGGAAGGTAATGGATGGAATGAGCGAGGGTGTGACCATCCACGGGGTCCCCATCTGATTCTCTTCATCTCTCTCCACCAGAGTGCCAGTTAATCCTCCCCTCATCCCCCCCGACTCCCAGCAGGATGCAGCGTCCCCCACTGAAAGGCGAGCCGCATTAACGCCAAGAACTTTCCTCTCGTGCTTGTCTGTTAGTCAAAGCTGATTGGAGATTACAGGCCTGCAGCGACACCACAGCTCTCCATTTTATCTCAAATCTCTTTCAAAACCCCTTCTTCTCTCCATCATTCTTAATCCAGACTCTGCAGCATTTCAATGTCATCAACTTTCACTTGCTGCTGCCCTTCTGCCCTTTTCACCGCTCCTTCCGAGACTTAATGACATGAAAGATAAATCGGAGGCGGAGAAGATAGGGGGGGGAAAGGATGTCTCCCCCTCCGCAATGATGTCATGGGGGCATTTGTCCTCCTGGTGTGGAGGCTTCCCTTCCTCTGCTAATTACCTTGTACAAACTCCAATCTGATACGGCGGATATGAGGCCCAAACACAATTATTGTGAGCTAACAAAGAGATATTGAGATTCAAGGAAGGGGAGCGAGGCTACAAATAAGATGGTATGGTCAGTATGTACACGCACACACACCTATACACGCGCACACACGCGCACAGACTTGCACGCACGCACACGCGCACGCACCGGCCACACATGCACATCAATACAACCACTTGTCCTTCTCCTCCATTCCCTCAGATAGGCTAATGTTATTACTGTGGTAATTATGCTCATTAGTGCCAGCAGCTGTAGAGAGGCCACTGCTTGCTGTTCAAACCCCACCCCGACCATTTCTGCTGTGTTTTGCCTCTACTTTTTGTGCTCCTCATGTCATTTCGAGGCATGCTAGGTTGCACCAATAGTAACACAAAAAAGAGGGTTCGCTCAAACATCCATTAAGCCTGGTTACCGACATGACGAGAAAATATACAATATATATTATTAATATATATAATGCATGGGTGATAAACATTTAAAAACATTATACTTTATATATATATATATATATATATATATATATATATATATATATATATATATATAAATATATATGTGTGTGTGTGTGTGTAGAGCGATTACTGTCGCCTATTCAGAGTTGCTGAACACAAGCACCAGATGGCGCTGTTCAGTCAAATAACTGCCCTATACCGTGATTTTTTTTTCAATCTTAATTTAACCCACACAGTCCCCCCTCCATTTTCACCCTCTAATGCTCTTCTCTACACTAGTTTCATATGTAATTGAAATCCCCTCCTACCCCCAAAACAATATTCCTCAGTTGCTGTAAATAAATAAAGCAGACTGTCGGTTTTATTGATAATAAAAATTGTGTGGCCCACACTCAGACCTAATATCCTAGCTTTATGCATATTTGAAATGACGAGAGCAACAAGACGTTTTCATTCATAGCTTGGCTAGATTGCTTTTTGTTATTTTGCCAGGTGCTGATGCAGCCACTCGGTAAACCTGTACACGGCTAAGCTGGGCGTCAGGCGTTAAATGTCATGCATAGCCTACTTTTATTGGCTGATATGGCCTGTTGTACCCTTCTCCTTTTCCTGGAAGCTATTGTTAAAGAGGTGGTTGTTAATACGGCTGCCCAGATGGGCTCCTTGTCCCCTGCAGGTCTAACTGAGGGTGTTTACCATCCACTGGGTTGTGGATAACAGGTGAGACCGCTGCAGAACTCTCAGCCAATCAGAGCAAAGCAGATGTCAGCACTCTGCCTGTAAACCTTTATTTGGCATTTAGGGGCCGTGTGGGAGCGGGTTGGATAACAACACATTGAATCAAAGTGAATGTGCATTTACTAGTTGGTGATGTGGTCATCTGAGATGTACGCGCCACTCACTCGCAACCACCATTCGTTCGAATAAGCTCAATAAGGTTGCCGTGTGCCTCAATGCGAGGCATGTCCACTCAGCCTGTGTGTGGCAAAATGTTTGCAGCATTATCAAAGCAAACATTTAACATTCCTTTCATTTTCCGGTACGGGCCATGTGGAATTACTACAATTTGGTATCATGGCAACAGAAAAGGTAAAGCCCTGGGAACTGCAAAGAGTGGTCTTTTAAAGCTTTGAATCAATCTACCTTAATGGACGACCTGAGGAAAGCATGCATGTATGGATTAGGTTGGCTGGAGCACCTGTCCGTGTTCTGTCAACAGCAGATCAGGTTCCTTGCCACACATTCACCTGGCTGACACAACTTCCTGTCGCTGACATTGTGCTGGCCTACATGAATACACAACATGAACTCAGCTTTCAAAATGAATCTACTGGAGCATTACCTTAAAGGTATTTGGTTTAAAAACAATGTAAAGTCAATTCAGAGAGTGTCTATACTTTCATTATAAATTTAAAGATTATTTCCATTGAAAAAATATGCAAAGATAGCTGTGTAGTACTCACTTAAGGTGTTAAACTCCTTTTCACAATTTTAGTTTTCCTGATTATTTTTGCACATGGCCAATAATACACTGAGGAGTCCAGCACTAGTTTCACCACCCTGCTATATAGTAACTGAGCACCTTTGTTAACATCAGTGGCTTTAACGATAAATATTGGGTCCATTTCTACCATTAAAGCATACAATTACCCAGCTAGTTAAATTGCTTCTAGGCCAGGGTTTAATTCACTCCCAGCTCAGGTAAAAACCAATGGACTTTTTTCCTTCTCTATCCATCAAGGGCAGTGAATGTGTTAAAGTAGAATGTCTGTGCTGCATTCACACCACTTAGCCATGAAAGACGTAACACTGATATGTTGTTAAAATGGGGTGTCAACTGTAGTTGACCCTGATTAGTGTTGATTTAAAATTGAAACCGCGCCCTTACATATTAATTTGCTAGATGGTATCAAACTTTCCTCATAACTTGGTTTCATATGATTTACAACAGATAACATTATTCCGTGGTTGTGTATTAGTCACATGAGGCACTTGTCCAATCAGAGTTTTATTTTCTGTGATGTCATGTGGTCACATGGACTACACGGTCAATCAGGTTCAATTAAAACAATTATGTAACATGTTCTTGGTTCAAAGGTTGTCGGCAGCTAGAGTGGCAAGTTGCATATTTCTTCAAATTTATTTCCGTGACTAAATCCATGTATGTGTGAACTTATAAAAGCCATCTACCATGCACAAATGTGCAACTTAGAAGCCTAGCTGACTCCATTCAGTGTATTGAGCTTCATTTGTTGGCCATGTCGGCCTACTGTAAATGGACTTAAGTATGTCATGTTAATTAGAATGGAATGTTTGTAAGTGTGGGTACTGAAAATGATTGAGCTATTTTCAGAAAAAATCTTCAGAAACTTGAACATCTCCTCCAGAGGTTCATCGTTGCAGCTAATTTGATATCGTCGACGTCTTCAAAACAGATCCCCTTAATAATGGACACCCTGAGCTAGAGAAAGTGAAAAAAAAAAAGCCAAGAGTTGTCTTGCCAAAACTGTCGTTTCTTTTCGCCCACTGAACTAAGTAATCGCCACAAGATCTCGCTTTGAAATCAAAATCTTTTGACAGTGTTTGCAGAATGGCCCAGTGAAGGAAGACTGACAGCTGGTATCCACCAGCACTGGGATGCAAATCTCTCTCAAGCTCTGCGCCGGTGTAATGATAACATTTGAAAATGATTTTGTTTCCTCCAGATTAGCCATTTCCCTCTGGTATCTAATCAGATCATTTGTAGGATGTGTATTTTGGAGGGATCTGGCACATTGGAGTAACAGATGGAAATTGAATAGAAATATACCTCTGTGACTTTTTTCATTTCTGCAGTGGAACCTTTAGAATCTAGGTTGAAAGTTAAACACTAGGATGCCTAATTATTTCATGGAATTGAACTGGTTCCACCATGCTATCATGTACACACTTATGTTTAACCATTAACTATAGTTCAAACAAACACACCAAGCCTGCATGGAAGAGCAGTGTTTCTCTACCACAGCCGTACCTCACAACTGTAAGAAAATTATGTAGAAAGATTGAAGAAAACAATAGAATGGTAGAAATAATCAAGCGCGTGTGGGCGTGTTTCCTTTCAAACTATGATTTTATCCCTGATTGACAAAATGCGTTTCGCAAATTAATTAGACAATTTACAGACATGTTTATATACAGTACACCCCCCCACACACACATGTATGTATATATACATATATATAGATATATATATATATATATATATAGATAGATGAATAGACTTGGAACGTATTTATTCAAACATTTATACAAATAGACATCCAGTGCTTAAGAAGAACAGCGAGATGGCACGAGGAAGAATAGCAAAAAATATATCGAACAACATTATTCTGAAAAAACTGATTGTTTTTACAGATGGCTCCAAGGATTCAGAATCCAAGCGCCCAGGGACCACTGTGTACATTAAATAGGCATTAGAAAAAGGACCACCGATCATTCATTAAATCAGTGTATACACTCAATTTGTAACAATATTGCAGGCATCGTACTGGATTCAGGAAAATAATCACAATAATATACCGGTTGAGTCAGATAGTCTGGAAGCAGTCGCAAGCATTAGAACGCTTGAGTCATGCAAGCTTGGATTTCATTTACAAACTACCGTCCTAATTTGTGTCGAATCAAGAATGGAAAAATAATCGCGAAGAGTCCATTTTCACTTGTCTTCAGATTGGTCGTTCTGCTTTGAATTCCACATTTAATAAGATAGTTTAGCGCCTAATTGGCAGGTGTGGCGTGTGGGGTCAGCATGAGAACATGTGCTGATGCTCTTGTCATATTAATGAACGAAAGACATTGACATCTACCACCACACGTTCGACAATGGGTCTACCTTGCACCAAAAAAATTAGACATGGTCTCCGGAGCCGCACGTTTGGACTGACTTTCAGCCACCGGTTTGTCGGATGGACAAAGGAATGCCCAGCTTGGCGTGGAGTGCTCAAAAAGGGATGAGGGAAGTTTGCGCCTGCACAAAAATCATCTTGCCATGCACCATCTATGAAAATATATCACTAAATGTTTAAAAAAGGGTGGAAAGTACAAATAAAGGAAAATGTTAGTGGAGATGTTGTACCGCTTGTACTCACAGGCATGTTTTTGGAAAAAAAAATAAAACAAAATGAAACAAAACATGGAAATGATGAGGAGAATGATTTCCGCAATTGCGTGAAGCACTACAAAAGATATGTTTATTCATTCCGATATCTCTAATAATAATAATAATAATAATTTTCAATACAATACAATTTTATTTGTGTAGAATAT
The DNA here is from genome assembly GCF_059441095.1 of Idiotropiscis lumnitzeri. Lineage (NCBI taxonomy): Eukaryota > Metazoa > Chordata > Actinopteri > Syngnathiformes > Syngnathidae > Idiotropiscis > Idiotropiscis lumnitzeri. The sequence goes on along the minus strand of NC_142391.1, from coordinate 15,444,307 downwards.
GTAAAATTTCACACACAGACATACATTTATACATTTTATAGAATATAAAATAAAAATTTGTATAATAAAAAAATTAATAAATGGCAAACTAAAGCCCGTTACCACGGCGAAATGAGAAAGTGTGGTTCGTCTCAGTCACGATCCGACGTTTGAGCCCAATGATGAAGATTTCATTGTTGCTCATGTTACATGTTTGCATAATTATCATACAGTACATCGTTACAACACAATTATTGGTTTGTGACCAAGAGGTTCCTGAATGCACCTCTTTCATCCACCTTGACCACCATCTGTTTGTGTTTCTGTCAACAATGTCGATGCTCTCTATTTGCTGTCATCGTCTTTATCCGTGTGATAATAAACCGATTTGCTAGCAACCGTTATGCTACCCACAAAGGTTGCTGGGTGATGGATGCGCGAAGAGATAGACTCCAACTGTCAGTTGGGGGGTTTTGTCCAGGATCTTTGACACTTTCGATCTTGTAATCCAAGCAACCCCCCCCCCCCCCCATTGCCTCTGTCCATCCCCCCCAGATCCACCCCACTTTCCCGCAGCAGCTGCCTCTGACCCCTCATCATAGCCTCGCCTCTGCTTGCCATGTGCTGCGAGTCAAAGGGGTCCCACCTATTGCTCGTCAGAATGGAAGCCCGCCATCTCTGGGGCTTGAGCACTAAATCACAATCAATCGTTGGGCAGACTGAGATGGATTGGGGCGTTCGCGACCCTGTACCTTTGCGAGGGGCCTCTGCCATCCAAAGGGCGGCTTTCACTGACAAATAATAGGAGTGGATTTAAAGGGAGTGGGTAGGTCAAGACTGCTGCCCCTGGTAGGAAGTTATGACAAAGCAATGGAGGGAAATTCCTTTCTCTTTAAGAACAACACCACTCACAATGCATGACAGACGGACGTGTGCTGGAGTTTGACAGAATGACTCCATGAAATAATACAATTGAAATCAATTGAAAGACTGGATACACAATTGTTATTTTACAGATTAGATTGCGATGAAAATAAAATAATTTTAACCAGCTATCGAAGGCACGTTAGCTAGGCAAGGCAAAGCAGTTTTATTTATATGACACATTTCATACAAAAGCTAACTCAATGTGCTTCACATGAGCAAAGGCAAGCATTTATAAATACGACACTCAATAATATTCAAGCAGAGAAAACAAAAGCAGCTTGCAAAAATTACTAGAATATACTTTGACAACATTAAAACACATTAACAGAAAACTTTTAAAAGTAAAGAAATAAAAGTGGGTTTCTAAAACATCTGGAGAAAAAATGATTTTAAATTGTTTCTTGGATTTAAAATCATTTACACTCGGGGCTGATTTCACTTGTTGGCATCTTATTCCATTTTGTGCAGCATAACGACAAAATGCCACCTCACCGTGTTTACTTTGAACTTGGGCCACACTAATTTGCTCAAGTCTGCAGATTTCAGAGCCCAACTGGGTTTTGGGGATTTGAACATGCGGCCTGCTTACGCGTATTCATTTCTGCACAACAAAAGATTTCCTTCCTTTCATGACCAAAAAGTCTGCATTTTACTCGTCTTCACTATCCAATCAAATTATTTTGACATCCTCCTTTTCCTTTGCTTTCCCTGCCATTTTCCAAGCGATTGCATCCATCACACAGACTTCAACATGCAAAAGTCTCCACATTGCCGCAACATGACGATGATGATTGGTGAGTGATCTTCCTGCGTATCCGCCGCCACAGCTCAAGAAGGATCATTCACATGTAGATGTGTCCTTGTGGAAGTACCTCTATGATTCAATTTCCATTCAGAGAAGGTGTATACACAAATAAAGAAAGGACATCGGGTCCTTCGTTTGATTAACTAATCATAGTCTTTGTAATTCCTCTCGGAGACCTTGAAGGGCAGTGCCGGGCTGCACACCTTGATTAGGCTGCATGTGCATGATTGCTGCGACGTTGCAAATCAGTTCAAGTTACTCAACTCCATGCACTACAATACAACTACACACACCGGCGGCGATTAAACAGGCAATTAAGACGGAAAAAGCGAGAGAGAATTTTTGTCTGTTTAATCCCTTTCCTCGGCTTGTGTGCGTGGACAGCCACAATGGACTCCCTGATCAGCAATAACAGAAAACAGCAACAATTGGGGGGGGGGGGGGGGTGATTCGGGTCTTTAAGGCTCCCTGGAGAGGGCACTGAGGTTGTTTGTGATTAGCTCAGATTTAAAAGTGTATTCTGTTCTTATTGCCTCTTGCCGGATCAGGGAATTCATCATCTGATGCGAGCAGCAAAAAAAAAAAGAAGAAACATTCGGACAATCATCGGACACATTTGTTGTCAAGTTATCAACATGCGGTCAGAAGGCTTGAATTTGTCCCCCCTCCCAAATAAAACCCAAACAAAATAAACACTCCACAGCCTGAGAAATGATTTAACCCTCTGCCCACTCCTCCTCATGTAGTTCTGCCTCATGCGTATCATCTGAAGGCTGCATTGAAACTCAACATAGACCCTCTCCATGACTGATCTCTTTTGATAGAGCTCATTATGCAAACTGCTCCCAACTCCTGCCGCATAATTAGCGCTTAATTAATTTGAGTAAAATCTTTCATCTGTCTGTGTCCGGCCGGCTCCTTCCTTCCATTTACAACATGATATTAATTTTAAGGGGGGGAGGGTTGGTGCAGCCTATTTGATGAAAAGGCTGATATAATTAATCAAGAACTGTATCGTTTTCCTTTCATTTCTGAAGGCATAGCAGTGTGCAAGTGTGATGAGCAGAGTGTGATTAACCCTATTATTCTCCCCTAATTAGGGCGATCATTTAATAATCAAGGAAACAGCACAATTATATGGAAAAGCATATTAGGCTGTCTAATGAGGAGTGTTCACTTTCTGGGAGGGCCTTGTTTGGAAAATTGTACGTCCTATAAACAAGGATCAAGGAAACATATTGTGGGATTGTGTGTTGCTCAGACTACTTACATGAAGAAGGCAACGAGTGTGTAAAGACAAAGATGTGCTGAAGGTGAAAATAAAGACAAGCCCATATTCACACGCGACCTGTTTTTTGCTACAACTGACAAGGAGTCACTCACTACCAAGTGTCTTGAAGTTTAGCCAGTTAACAGCAGAGGTGGGAGACTGGAGTCACATGACTTGAGTCAGACTTGGGTAACCAATTTCAGGATTTACAAATTGCGTGGATAAAACTTAGGAAAGACTTGACTTGAACAAAATAACTTCATACTGTTTACATTAAAAATGTGATTATTCAATCTATTATTTTTGTATGAATTTTTTTTTTTTTGTGTGTGTGTCACGTGTGCCATTAATCTGGCAACTCAGCACGCTATGAGAACAGGGCCGAGGCTGCATCCTATCATATATAAGTAGCTCCATTCCAATTCAAGGGTTATCTTTTTGACGTGATCGGGAAAAAGATAATAGGAACATGCAAGGTTTGCAGGTCAAGGATCCTGTAGGGGCCGCAACATCTATGGCAGTTACCTTCTTTTGTCAGACGGGAAAGCTAGCTAGGTTAGCTTCACTGTTTATCTCACCGACAGCCGATCATGTTAACTATAATTCAAATTAGTTTCAGCTTTACTTGAGTAGTCAATAAAGTGATAGAGAATAAACTGGAAACTACTATGAAAATTGTGATTAGCATTGTAGCTTAGAGATATATTGATAGACTCCACCTTCAGTAGCTTTTGCCGTTGCTGTGTGCCCGCCAAATTAGGTGTGGCAAATCCAAATAAAAACTAGGCCAAGTAAATGGACTCATATAGTGTTCCCTCACCACTTTTCGCTTCAGATTGTGGCTACAGTGCATCACTGTTTTTTTTCCAAAATATTCATAAAGTATTTTTAAGAATTAAATTAAATTAAAAAAAAAAAAACAGCCATATTGGCATATCTATGGCAGAAAGATGCGTTGTTTCAAAGAGATGAGTTGACTCGCAGGCTTTGTAAATACCCACGTAGCAGATAGACTTGTATTCATTTATTTATTTTTGTAATTTGGTCCTGGCTTCTGGGCATGGACTGTTCTCTCTTTTTCTTTGAAGCAAAAATTACAGTTTTGGTTTAGAGGCAATAAACTGCTCAGCTCCAGTATACATTTTCAAACATTGAGGACCACAGCATACCTGTTGCCAACACTGCTCTGACTAGTCGTAAAAAAACAAGAACAACAACTCTTAAGTTGTCCTCGAGGGCTGATATCCTACATGTTTTGGATGTTTCCTTCTTCCGATACACCTGATTCTAATGATCAGACCATCAGCAAGCTCGGCAGGAGTCCGATAAGAATCTTGCTCATTTAAATAAGGTGTGTTGGAGGAGGGAAACATCAAAAGCAGGATATCGGCCCTCGAGGACCGGAGTTGAACACCTGTGCGATGTTATGATCAAGCAACATGGTATGACTTCACTAACGCTTGCTTGATAGTTGACAGCGACTGGACTTTAGCCCCGCTAATAGAATAATGACAATAATGTGTTCCTTTTCTGACTTGAACACAAAACCTGTGTTGGAATCACAGATGTGATCCACTTTGGCTGACTGTGAGTGTTAAAGTTCAGCACCATGGACAGCAATCAGGCACAGTCACAGAGATCTCATTTCAACGATTTGAAAAGGAACCAGAAGGGTTATACACTTTAGAGAAATTGTGACCGCATTGAAATAAATAACTGGAAGTGAAAAGCGGATAAGTGAGAGGTACGACCCATTAGTGAGCCACAGTCCATCCTCCCACATCATACCGCTGCTGTCTCAACTTTCATCAAGATAATGGTGACCTCATATTTGCAATCTATGCCCTGGTATCATTTTTTTGTTCTACAAAAGTCATCATCAATATCATGGCCATCTTCACGGGCCTTTTTTTGTTGTCGTATGAAAAATGTAGGTCAAATACCTGCCACAGCACTCTCTTGATACAGTGCCGCTTCTTTGTATCTGCGTGCATGCGAGTGTGGTTGTATGAGAGTGTGTGCACGAGTGTCTACATGCGTGGACCTCAATTTACTGCTCTTCACCCCCATAGTGCAGCTGCGCCTCTGAGAACTCTTGTGCAGTAATTGAATGAGCTGGGCCGGGGGTGGGTTGGGGGGACCTGTGGCAGCAAATGCGAAGCCTGCTGGCCTTATTATCTGTAATATGGCCTCCGAGCACCCCGCGCCTCCTCGTCTGCTCATGAATACAGAAATGAATGCGACGGACGTCAGAGGTGAACTCAGGAGGGCGGGGGAGAAAGCGGCCCGAGCGGTTTTAATCATCTCCCAGATAGAACAATCACTTTATCCACCTCGGCAGCTCAGAGGTGAATTAGTGTTTAACATTCCATGGCATGCTTTCTGGCAGGGGACCCCACCCCAAACAACCAATGGACTGTGGAGATTATTGAGAGACACTCTGATGTTTCTGATGAGGAAATTAGAGCTAAACGTGCCCCTGGGACACCAGCTACTGATATGCAGGGCGGCTTTTTTTTTTTTTTTGTTTAACAATAGCATCTCTGGAAGAGAAGCAAATGTGACATTTAGATGCATTAGCTGTCCCTTTAAAGCTCTTGCTCATACTGTGTCTGCCCATGCTGAAACCATCTTCAGCAACACTTAGCTATATTTGCTATGGATGTGAACACAATCCCGCAGCACACATGCTGTGTCTGCTGATGAGTGTCATGTTAATCGTGGGCTTCACTGACCAAACATTAGGTACTGAATAGCTATGTTAAAAAATAGTTTGTTATTGGGGGCTGGAATATGAAGTGTAGTTAAAAAGTTGTTTCTCACATTTGTACTCAGAGTGAAACACACATTGTGATATTAACACCTCAACGACAGCGGTAGCTTTTATCATGACAATAATACGAAAATACGTATGATTATACGGAACTAAAAACAACTTGCTAACAGCAGACTTGTGGATCTCATTATATTGTGCACATTTTCTGAACATTGTGGCCAATGAGTGTGTATTAAAGACATCAGCACATCGGCATCATTGTCAAAACAACACTACAGACACCTCACAGCACTCGTCTGGTCTTTCATCATTTTTCTGAATATTTTACAGGAGACTGTGTGAAGTACTCAAATGAAAAAAAAAACAATTAAAGGACTCTTTAAGAGGCACACCTGAACCATCTACATCAATTAAAAGGTGTGTTGGCACTTGGTGTTATAATGCCAGGACACCAAGCTAAAAGCTTGTATTAAAAAATATATATCATTCTGACGAAGCAGAGAAATTAATGTGCACTTATCATGGAAGTTGGAGGAGCGAAGAACTGCATCTCAGTAAACAAGGAGGTCAAAGAATTAACAAAAAAAAAACTCTCTCCTTTGTCATTGCAATAGTAAAGCAGATTCGCCGAGACTACTTCCAACCGAGGAGAATTTTCTTGTGCTGCATATTAAATAAACTTGGCGAATTAAAATTTCACTTAAGGAAAATGACTTCAGGAAAAGAAACAGAAGAAAATATGAGAAAGAACTCACAAATGTTTGCACTGTGAACAGCTAAAAACACTATCATGACAGTCGGTGCTCTCTCACACACACACACACACACAAACATACTTAAAAGATATTTTTGTGTCATCTTATTTGAAGTAAGCAGCCTGTGCGCACAATGTGGACTCAAAATCACACATTTAGAAACAGACACAGAATAAAGAGGCGGCAAACTTTTATCGCCTTGCCACCAAGCCACTAAAGCAATCATGTGCATCACTTTCTGCTACTTTTGTACTCTTGTTGACACCTGCTCATATGCTCTCAGCCCGAGGACAGAGGCCGAGGGTGAGGCTGTGCCGTGTCTACAGCCAGCCTTATTAAATCTGGGTCCCTCGCTGGCTCTCTCCATGGAAAGGAGCAGCAAGAACAAGACCTCAGCTAATCCATTACAGTAATTGATTGACAATGCATTGAAGACGGCCATGTAGGGAGCACCAATTAGAGCCTTGTCCTATTGCACTTTCAATTTGGCTTGCCGATCGTTCATTTGGAGGCATCTGCGGTGGCAACGAGACCCCGTCAATGTGAAATAACTCCCCAAATATGCCATCCTCGAAATGTTTGACAAACTGGGAAATTAGATTTAAGCGGCCGCATCATTATGACCACAAGCCCAATCTAATCATAAGCTACATCAAACATGGCTATTACACTATTACTACCTCAATGTTCAGTACTGTGGTGGTATAGTTTGCAGTGGTGGAATACTCCACTACATCATATTGAGCATTTAAAATATTTTTACTTCCCTCATGTTGCCATTCTAAAACACAGTAAACTCCTTATTATTCCTTACAGGGGAATTCAGCAGCGCAAGCATCATGCGTTCACTTCACAAAAGCAAAAAATATATTTTAAAACACACTGTATAAACACACACAGCAATATTACATCAGTGGTTGATCCGGAATTTTCTTACCTTGTGGGGTCCCGCAAGGATCCATGATAGGATAACGATAAAGATAAAGATGTCCTTTAATAGTCCCACAATGGGGAAATTTGCAGTGTTACAGCAGCAAAGATATAGATCACACAGAGGCGGCGGCATAATGTAGCCGTTAATGTATAACATTAGCAGCAGACATTCATAAAAAGCAAACCAATGCGAATATACACAGTATATACGTATATACACAAATCCCCCTGTATATACACACTTACATCCCACAACATATACAAGTGTAAGGAAACACCCCTAATGCCTGTCCATGGTACGGACGGGAAATGATTAAAAACTCTGCAATGATTAAAAAAAAATACTGCAATGATAGAAAATACTGCAGTGATAAAAGTACTGTAATGATAAGAATACTGTAATGGTAAACGAAATACAGCATTGGTCAATATTTAAGTACAGCATTGGATAAAGCGTAGTAGTAGTGTGTATTGCATTCTAGGACTGCACAATTGCACTAATGCCCGCCCGTTTGTAGGCCTGAACTAATGTTCTTGTTAAAAAGTCTGACAGCAGCCGGCTGGAAGGAGCGGCGAAATCTCTCTTTCATACAACGAGGGTGTAACAGTCTATCACTGAAGGAGCTGTGGAGTGTTCTAAGAGTATCATAGAGTGGTTGGGGTGGGTTGTCCAGCATTGATGACACTTTTGTCGTCATCCTCCTGCCCCCCACTGAGTCCACAGAGTCCAGGGAGCAGCCCAGGACAGAGCTGGCCCTCCTCACTAGTTTGACCTCTGCTGTTCAATATTTACGTGCTTCCATTGGGACAAAATTTAAAAAATATATCAACATATATTAGATTATTAGCTTCAGAAGACACACAAATATAAATTGTAATTATACACCAGGAGATCATGGACCTGTTCAGTCACTGTTTAACTGCATCATGGAAATCAATGACTGGATGCAGCAAACTTTCTCCAGCTCGACACAGATGACTAGCATCATTGTGTTTGGACCACAAAAAGTAAGACAGAGTGTGAGCTCTCATCTGCCGTCACACTTTCTTGTTTCCAATCTAGTCTCAGTTTTGAATTTCCAGACTCACATTAAATTTTTCACTTCAAAATTCCCCATTCTCAAATTTCCCCATTGTGGGACTATTAAAAGACATCTTTACTTCTTGCTCTGCTGTAACTTCTGCTTTTTATCATTTAAACATATCACCAGGGTGAGAGGAGTGATGATGCAGCATGACCCAGAGATAATTGTACATGCTATTATATCCAGCTGATTAGATTACCATAAAACTATAAAGTTCTATACACAGGATTTGGCAAACAAGCTGTCCGTCAGCTCGAGCTCATTCAGAACAGCGGAGTCCTGACAAAACCAGGAATTATGACCATATAAACCACCAGTTTTAACTAACACAGTCCTCCCTGTTCGTCAGAGATGCAAATTCAAAATCTCTCTTCTGGTTTATTACTCTCTCTTTGGATAAGCACCCACATACTTCTCTGACCAGCTTGTGCCATATGAAACAGCAAGATCTGGGCCTGGTCTTATAGCCACCCCAAAAATCTGAACTAAATATGGTAAATCAGCATATTGTTACTATGCAGCAACAATCTGGAATAAACTCCCTGATGATGACACCTTCAAGTCAAAGCTAAATATAAATATAAATAAAAAGCTAAATAATTCATTCAAATATACTTTCCAAGACTGTGTTTCTTTTAACTGTACTTGGAATCATTTAAAATATTTTATGTCTGATTATTATGTTTGCTTTTAATTGTTTTTAATTCTGTAAATCACTTTGAGTTGTTTGATGCATGAATGGTGCTGTACAAATAAACTTGCCTTGCCGACTTGAATATGGTATTTATTATTCTGCATACGTGTTACACTTACTCCCAGACACATACATCTGCACTCTCATCACTTTGTTTTTTCAAACTCCTTAGATGACATGATATAAAATTATGTAAATAGAGAGGTAAAGCCACAAATCACATTAAATGAGAAAATTCAATATTTTCAATATTATTAGGATCCCCCCCCCCACACACACACGAAAGACTCCTGCACGTTGATGAATTGTCCTTCCTGTCTTCTTAAACTTTGGGTTAGGAAAATATAAAAAATATAATCAATTGTAAAAGAAGATAATTGAATAGAGGGAGACAGTGCAAGTAGCTAATAGATGCTTTGTCTGTTCAGCTTTTAGCCTACTGAAACAATGTTCGAGTAGTCTTTATTACAACAGCACCTGACTCAATTCAGAGGCCAGCTTGACTGAAGGCTTTGCAAATATTTACCCAGCACATGATTAAAACGACGCTTTAACATCTAAAACGCATATCTACGATCGCAGTAATTAAAGTGAACGCAGCGAGTGGAAAAAAGTGGGGGATGACAACAGGCTGGAGGAGGCCTCCTGGCAGCAGCTGTATGCTAATGAGGTGCCTATGCTTCCCGTACAAGCACGCGCCGCCAAGCAAACGTCGCGCATGCGCACTACAACTCAGCCGAGGCCTCGACAGCGGCCCACGCGCTGGCTTCAGAAGAAATAAGCATGGCTGAAAAGAAATCCTTCGTCCTTAAAATACCACCAAGATCTCAACAAAGCGAGCAACGCTAATATATGAGAAGAGTCCCTATTATCGACAAAACTGCTACTTGCTGGCATTGAAAGAAGGAAAGTGAGAAAAGTTCTTTTAAAAAAAATCTAAAAGATATGCAGTCGTGCTTTTCGAAATGGGAACTAACTAAATCAAACCAAAGTGATATGATGACTTTGAAAACGAAGTTAACAACTAAAAAAAAAAACGGCGTGTGCCATGTAGCAGACAGGTGATACACACACGCACACAGGCGCACACATGGGCCCATTGAGAGGAAGGCGCACAGGCCCGAGGCTCAGCGCCGATTGTGTAATTATTTGACTTGGTCATACTGCAGCTTTATGCAAATGAGAGGAACAATGTACGACGATGGAGATTAATTCCTCCCTGGTTTGCTGACTGAAAGGGGAAAAGAATGCTCTCTCGGGCAAGTGGCGCAACCGCAGCCTACATGGAGCCTTGCAGGGGAAAAACACACATACGGCATCATGCAAAAAAAAATAAAAATAAATAAATAAATGAATATAAATAAATGAATATATATATATATATATATATATATATATGTATATATATATATATATATATATATCAACTGCCATACATACATATTATTACATATTTAATACTAAATGAAAACTTTGAAGTCCATATGACCTATGTTGTATTAATCCCCGCCAGTCATTATTGCGTATAGAACAATTGCATATAAAGCGTGCGTTGCATATGCAATCACTTTTTGGATAATTTGAGTTTAAATTTGGGCAACATTTTTTTCTTTTTTTTCCTTTGTTAGTAGTATGTGGGGCGCTGTTAATTCCACGTATAGCACGCGTCACACTCTGGACCAAATTGCTGAGTGCACAACGTGCCTTTAACGGGAACAAAAAGGGGGGGGGATAGGCAAGGCTATTTAAAGATGGGCAGACGTGGCTATTGTGCGCAAACACCAGAGGGTCTTCTTATTACTTATGTATGCAGCGAGATGTCTGATTTATAGCTGGGGTTAAACTACCGAGAAAGACACGTGCCCTAAAAAAAAAAGAACGCCGCCAACCCCCTCCCTCCTTGTAGCTTTGACTGAGAAAATTAATGGCCGTACAAGTAATTTTGCGATAGGTCTGCGTAAAAGTGTCCACATGTAACAAGCAAGAATGTGTTGTGGGATAATCTCAACCTATTTTGATTCTATGTTGGAGATTTCCTTCAGCAACTACCCCCTCCCCAAAAGAGAGCCACAAAAGCCACGGCGCGTGTGCATGTATGGGGAGCCATCAGAGCGTAAAAAGAGGAGGGCCCCGGCGTGTGCCTCCGTCTGGGAGGGGCTGGGCGCGCACATTAATGCAATAAACCGCCAGTGCATCTGCTAAGCTATCTGCACACCCTCCAACGAAATCCACCAAAAGCAGGGCTCGGGGCTCGGGGCCCTCCCACACTGCACTCCACTGGGATCAACCAGACGTCTGATTGGCCGGGGATGCGGCAACCGGGGGGGCGAGAACAATAGCATCATTCCGCCATAAAAAGAGTGGAGCTATGCCTTTGAGACGAAAACATTTCAGCAACAGAAGGCTCCATACAGCGGGGAGATAAAGTCCCTGCTTGGTCGTCAGGAGTTGCCATATTTCGAAGCACCCTGGATACTCGACACTGCATCCGCATCCTCCAAGTGCCTTCCCGCCGATCCCCGCAGCCAACATGCCCAAAGGATTCCTGGTAAAAAGAAACAAGAAGTGTGCACATGTTTCCTACAGGACTCGGCCGGACGAGGACGACATCCAGGAGCCCCGCAGCCACCTCACCCGAGCTGCCTTCCCGAGCCAGATCCAGCCATGCCTGCCACCAATGTGCGCGGCGTCCAGCCCGGACCGCCCCGCAGCATCCCCGGATCTCGCGGCAGCTGACGCGCCGGTGCCAAAAACGGAGAAACCGGCCCAGTTCGGCAACCCCGAGACGGTGTGCCAAGCCCTGTATAGCCCGACCCGGCCCATCAGCAAGGAGCACGACAGGGCGTATTTCGAACGTAGTTTCAATCTGGGCTCGCCCATTTCTGCTGAATCATTCCCGACACCTGCTTCACTCTCCGGCTTGGACCATCTGCTGTACGCCCCGGTCGACTTGAAGATCGGCACCAGCAACAGCAGCCGAAGCGGTACGACCAGCATCAGCACCACCAGCAGCACCGGTGGCGGCGCGCTGCCGGCACCGAGCAACCGGGTGGCCGGCACCAAAAGACCGGCAGCTGACGGCACGGAGCGCAAATCCAAAGCCGCTCCCAAGAAACCCAAAGCCATCCGCAAGCTCAACTTTGAAGACGAGATGACCACCTCCCCTGTGCTGGGGCTCAAAATCAAAGAGGGTCCCGTGGAGGTGAAGCCCAGGGCACACGCGTCAGGAGCCAACAAGCCTTTGGGGGAGTTTGTATGTCAGCTCTGCAAGGAAGCATACGCGGACCCCTTTTCCCTGGCTCAGCACAAATGCTCCCGCATCGTCCGTGTCGAGTACCGGTGCCCAGAGTGCGATAAGATGTTCAGCTGCCCCGCCAACCTCGCCTCGCACCGCCGCTGGCACAAGCCCAGAACCAGCGGCGCCCCAGCGGTTCCACCCCCGACGTCACAGGGGACAAAACCCGAAATAGCCAAAATGGCACCAGCGGGTGTCAAATCAGTCTCCGACGAAGCCAAAGACGCGAGCGACAGAGACACCCCGAGTCCAAGTCTGTCCGAGTCCGGTTCCGACGACGGCTCGTACGACTGCCACTTCTGCGGCAAAAGGTTCAAGCGCCAAGCATACCTAAGAAAACACATCATGGGACACCAGGTCGTGCAGAAGAAAGTTCTAGAGGAGAACGGGTTCCCGGTGGAGCAGGTGCCGCCACCTTCATCCTCGCCCGCCTCCTCCTCCTCACCAGACGACGCCTCGAACCAAAGTCCCCTCAATCTGAGCCCCGCGGACCGCATGCTGTGTCCCGTGTGCGGGGAGAGTTTCACCAGCAGGGCGGGACAGGAGCGACACCTGCGCCTCATGCACTCGTCCCAAACGTACCCGTGCAAGTACTGCCCCGCCACCCTGTACAGCTCGCCGGGACTGACCAGGCACATAAACAAGTGCCACCCGTCGGAAAACCGCCAGGTGATCCTGCTCCAAATGCCCGTGCGGCCCGCCTGCTGAACGCAGAACTTGTGCCTTTGGACAGGAAGGGAGAAGAGAACCAACAATTCAAGGAAAGTTGGAGGGGATTCAAAGCAAAACATAACAAAACAAAACAACAACAACAAAAAAAAAAGTTTGTAAGTTCCAAGTGGCGTCTTTCCCCCTTCATGCCAATCAGTGATTGTTGAGCGCTTCTCTTTCGATTTAAACGATATAAACATATAGGCCTATTTTGAGACGTTCTTTTCTCAAATTAGTTTACGGAGAAGCTTAGTTTTGACTGTTAAAGGGTATTTTTTCTAGGACAGCACATGTACTCAATGATAGCTTCTAGACCTAAGAATTGTTCAGAAATCCGTCGGAGCCTTTCTTTCTTTTTCTTAAAAAAAAGGATCACTGTAGCTTTGTTTATAAAAGACAAAATGATCAAATTTGTCTTAATAATGTGTGACTGAAGGATTGTCTGTTAAGTAGAACCACAAATGCCTTTAGTGTAGTCCGAAATAGCCTCCATCTCATCCAAATCCCGCTGTACAACTGCCTTAAAGAGTCAACATAGATTATTTTCATTTTGAACGCTGGCACATATTTTAATGCTATTATTATTATTATTACAATTGAAGATTGTTGCAATATTTTTGTTGTCATCATATGTTTATTTATTTATTTATTCTAATGATTTTATGTAACTTATTGCTGTGTTTGTTGTGATTTCCCCCTCTCTGTGAATCGTTCTGGCAGTTTACATGTCGTTTAGCCAAATTGACTTTTGTTTTTTCTTGTCTAATTTATGAGTAGTGACAAGTGTGGTGGGTCGGGTTCTAATCATCGTTATCCACAGCTCTTGTAAAAAGAAGGAGAAGAAAACAAAAACACAAAGCTCTTAACTTAGATGCAATCTTTTTTTAAGGATGTTATTTTTCCTAAATGTTGGCTTTTATAGCGCTTTGATTGTATGTGTATATTGTTGTTGTCTATTGAAATAATAATAAAAAAATATTTTCAAAATGACAATTTTGTCCTATGGTGGTTTCACTTTTACAGAAATAACTATTAAAGCCGTTTAGTAAACAAAAGGAAAACATTTGTGAATGAATGCATTACACAAATATAAAAAAGGATGATGATTAGAAAATGATTTATGTGTGTAGGTCACAACGATTTATAGTCTGAAGTAAACCATAGTTTACATTTTAAATAATTTCAATAACAAATCATAAAATATTGATATACTATATTATTACAAACAGGCATTTAATAGCAGGCACGCAAAGTCAGTTGGATTTTTTTTAAATCGCCATGCAAAGAAAACTGTGGGCCTGAAAAAAAATAAATAAAAAGAAAACAGTCTTACTCACTCTGGTGGTAAATTGTAGTTCTCGTGGCCCCCCATTGACGTCTCATCAGAATTTTACTCTTCAGTATGTCCAGACTTGAAAGGGGACACTTTTTAAAAAATAATTTCTCACCTTTGAAGCAGTAAAACACCTGCCCGTTTTCGTTAAGTCAAGCAGTTCGCTTTTTTTTTTCTGTTTCATACAGATTCATGAGGTCAAGCGACCTGCAGAAGCTGTAATTAAGTAACACTTGAGAGATGATTGTGATTATGACATTTGCTCCAAGTTGTGATTTATACCTTTTCATTGCTTCTGGAAGTGATCTGGTGGCCTTTCTTAAGTAAAAACAATGCATCAAGTGGGAGAGCGTGTATGATAACTGGCCTTTTTGAGTGGCGGAACACCAGGTACATTTAGTCAGGAGAGGCAGAGCCTGAGCTGCATAAACATGAGTAAAAACAAACAAATAATGATCAAATAAAATTTATTTAAATTTTAGTTCTCTGGTCTGTGTTTTGAATTGGTTTTCTTTTATGATCTAATAATGATTTCCTAATCAAATACATGGGCAAGACTGAAAAGTGAAGCGGTGAGCAGCCAAACTCCCCTCAGATCGCACAATCCCTCACTCCAAGTAGAGATATGTCACCATTATCACTTTTTAAAAATTATGGATAAATTATACAACAGAGCAGATATTTTCAGGTGCCTCTTTCTGCCAGTCATTCTTTTATAGTGTTTTTCAGAGAGGTGAGGCAGACGTACTCTGCCTCATAACGAGGATCTGAAGATTCCCAGGGCTCACATACATCTCAAAAACAATTTAAAGCAACAATTATTGTTTTTGTCTGAATTCATTCATTCATTTACATAAAAACAAACTTGTTGGCGCAGTTGTGAGGAAAATGACAACTTTTTTCTCCAAATGAAAGCAAAACATGGAGGATAAATCTAACCATAAAACAATTCTCTAAACTGGACTACCAATTAAAACACATTATAAATAGAGGACCCAATGGATTAAACTACTTCAAAAAATAAATAAAAACACAAATTTCCCATTTTTTTTCTGTCAGGCTTCCAAATCAATGGCAATGGCTGTTGGGATTTTACATTTGCAAATGTGACTCTTAATGTCAGTGCCTCACCTGCCATGTATCTCACCGCGCGTCACAGGTGTAACATATGAAATGATAATAACAGAGGATGGCTCAGAGGATCAAGGACGTGCAGCCCTAAAATCTCCTATCAAGGAGCGAAAATGAGCTAACATTAGGCTTCTTTCTCGCACAAGTTTTTGGGCTCAAATTACGGTCAAGTGCTTTTCTGGCGTCTTTATGTGGAAAAAGGCGAGGCACGGCACCCGAAGGTGCTTGGCGCAATTGCACCTGCACCTCCCAGCGAGGCTCCATTATGCAGGCTTCCTCTAAACGAGGTTGAGCAGCAGGGGAGGCAGATGGGAGGAGGGTCAGGTTACCCCCACTGCTACTAGCCAGGCCTGGCCCGGGTCACAAAACCCATAGTAACGGCACTACAACAATCAGAGGTTACCCACCAGCCGGAAGAAATAAAGGACAAACGCCACGTCATGCAATTTCAAATTACATTTAATGAAATGGTCCAATTTTCACATCCCTAATAAAAGATAGCAGATCATTAAAAACAGTCTGATATGTAGACAAGAGATGAAATCTTCAAGTTTTTTTTCCTTTAAATCCCCCTCTTGCTCTTATACAAAGAATATATTACAGGTATTTATTTATTTATATTAAGGTGATCAAGCCCTCAAATTTGACACCATGTATACAAGAAATGCTAAAACAAGGAGAAAAAAAAACCCCGATCACAAGCTTATTTTTATCACACACTATTTTCCTTGTTCTACCCGCAATGACACAGACATCATCACTACGCTACAATCTTTAGATGTTTATTTCAAGTGGCTTTTAAGGGGAAGTAGAAACCCTTGGCGGTAGGAATTTCTACATTCTTCCTCTTCCAAACAGAAAAGCACAAACATCGCAGCAGCTTCAAGTAGCTGCATGTTTGCATCCACCAGCAAGCAAGCAAACATAGTTGGAGATGTGTGACGTGGAGTGGAAAAGTAAGGCATACGAACACGCCAGATGGGGATAAGCTTGCAGCCTGGGTGGAGTCCTCAGAGGGTATCTATGCGTGTGTGGGGAACACCTGGCTGCCATGGCAACTCAAGAGGTGAGAGCGCCAGCCAGGCTGTTGCTTGGAGGCCTTTGAGAGTTCACCTCAGGCATGCCACGCCAAACTCAAGCTTGTGGATCATGGGAACGAGGAGGAGCCACTTGATTCCATTCGCAGGCAAAGACAAGAGGGAGAAGCGCCGAACATATAATTAAGAGGACCCGCCATTCCGAATCCATCTGCTGTTGTTTTTGTTGTGGGTCGCAGGGGAGAGGAAAAACACACTGGCAAAGATGACAAGGTGAAGGGCGTCCATGTTTTGTCTCAAACGGCCAAGGGGCGACATCAGAGCAGACAGACAATCCACAGGCACTGTGAGGAGCTGTCTGGCACATACACACACATGGACACACACACGCTTATCAGTGCACCGAGTAGAGCTTCGCCTACACAAAACAACACAACAGCAGAAATAATTAATTAAATAGGACTCTCTATTTACTTCTAAAAAACATTCAAGGGAAAATAAAATTTAAAGCAATACACGCCCAAGAACATTCAATGCTATCTGATCCAAAGGATCAAAAAAAAAAAAAAAAAATCAATGGCTTGAATGTTGGAATGTCGATGTCACAGGACAGGGAAACAAATGGAAGAGGAAAGAGACAGCAGGAACTTATTCGATTACCGGACACGAGCCCATGTTAACAACATCACAATGCAATTACAAACGCAGTCTTTTCTCATTCCAGCAGAGTTGCATAAATCAAATCATGACACAATCTATCTGAATCAGTTTAAAAAAAGGGAACCGTAGAGTCATTAAAACACAAAGAAGAATCCAACAATTTTCAGTTCCACTCAAGTTAGAAAGATGTCACTGATTGTCCACTCTGGCTTTGAAAAGAGCAAGTGCAGCTGCTACTTGCGCTGCAGCAAGGGCGGCTTCCAAAGTGACTGTTCAAAACTTGTGTTGGAGGCTCACTAGACACAAGTGGCACCCTTCAACACAAATACAAAAAGAAGATGGGGAGGGCAGAAGGCAGACTAAGGTTAAAAAAAAAATAGGAAGTCAATAGTTGGTAACTAAGAGTTACCATTAAGGAATGAAAGGAAAATAAGTCTCCCGTTTCCTAGAAAGATTGGTTTCCTCAAATGGATTAGAGGACACAAGAGGGGGAAAAAAAAATGACACCGCTCACAAAGTGGCTGAAACAGCTTAGGGCTAATGTTCTGCTTAAAGAGGAAACGTCACAACAAATTGAGTTTGAAATTGCATTGCCCTCCCGTTACATATTCATGTGTCATTAGCTAACAAGACGACAACAAAACATGAGAAAGTTTTTTGCTGTTAAAAATTTGAGGCCGTATATGAGCTCAGTTGGACGATTTGCTTATTGCGCTCGCCGATCGGCGGAGTCTTCCGGAGACTCGGTTCCTGGCGGCCCGGGGCATGCTGGGGGAAACCTGGTCAACAGGGTCTGACGATGTAGCGGCGGCGGAGGAGGAGGCGGAGACTTCAGTGTTTGTGCTGCTGGAGAGGGAACCTGCAAGTGACATGTTCACAAAGCAGAGAGAGCGTTTAAAAAAAAAAAGGGGGGGGGGCAATCACGCGGGGGCATAAACACGGCACCGGTGGTGTGATTCATCAGCATATCTTGGCGGGCTTTTTCATGCATGTGGCCACGCCCTTAAACCAAAATTCCCCACTCGAACCTCCGTTTGCGGCTAAAACATTTGTTCCCTGGCTTCAGTCGCAAGGATGAAGATGAGGAAGAAAACACAGTGGAGCCTCTAAATAAAAAAACAATGTTTTGGGAGGCTGGTCGACTCCCACTTTGCTTGAAATTTAACATCCAAGCCCCCCTGCGGGCCGCTGTCAGCCGCCGTCTGCCACTTTCGAGTTGAGCTAAATGTCCGAAATATAACCAGCCGGGCTTTGTGTGTGCATTCTTGCTCGTGCCTGCTTCAGCCGGTAAATGTGGATAATGGATCGGCACGGTATTTTTGATTTTGTGGAGGTGATCACATGAGCACACGTTTGATGTCAATAAACTATTGTGCTTAACGAGAATATCTTCTATATGCAGCCACACTAGTCTAAAAACGGCTTTGTGATTAATATTGTGTTGGTGAATATGAAAAGCAAAATCCATCTCAGGTGGCGGTCGTTTTGTCACTTTCTGTCGAATAAAAATGGCATCACAGCTGCTCAGGGCTTAGGTAACGACTGATCAAGATTCACCCGTTTTCTGAAGCTGCACCGTGATTGGTCGTTATTTTGAGAAAATTATAGGATATTAAGTGCGCCTTATGGTTTGAAAACCACCGAAACATTCGTTACACGCTCGCTGCACAAGCATCATGGTGCAATCACCGCGCTGTTGGGCACATTAAGGGTTTTTATGATTGTGAGAAGCCAAAATCAAAATCACAATTACATTTTAATTAATTGCCCAGCCTTAGAACAGTTCCTAAGTAATAACTTAAAATGTGTGCTTTAATAAAGTTTAATATGGTTAGAATGTGAGTCGGGGGAAAAAGTCAACTCTTTCCTTCTTTCAAAATAAATAAAATGACATCGTCACTCTATGTTGCGAGTTTTCACATACCGTAATGTGGGTCAGCCTGAACATTTCTTTTGCAATAAAGAATGGCTGATTGTAACATGTTAACATTCATAAGAGTCCTATGATCTTAAAAACAAATAATGAATTTAAATGACGAAGATATCATGCAGAAGAACCTTATGCATATTTTTTTTTAAAACTATATACAGTATTTCCAATTTCGTACTCTGTAATTGTTGTTCCCAGTGAGCTACATATTGCAAAGAAGCCCCCCCCAAAAAAAAAAAACGCATTGGATTACTCTTTTGATGCTGGTTGAACTCAAGTCTCTCATATGTGACGTCATGGCAAGGCGACTTCGGATGAACACGTTTCAAGTTATACAACTTGATGGGCTTTAGAGGTTCCACTGTAAACCATTTTTGAAAGTACATGCTGTTTCACATGCCCAGAAAAGCATAGCTTGTGAAAGAAGAAGCTGGATTTGAGATTGTAAAGTTCCTTAAGTGATGAAAATGGAAGAAACCATTGGTGCTACAGCTAGAAAAATTAAATATAATATAATATAATATATTTGATGCTTAGAAAATAAAATACATCCGTTTCGTTGTGGTTTGCGTGCATCCCTTTTGTCCCCAAAAAGCTGCCGAAGCTCAAGAATCATGGAAACGGCAGGAAGGTGGTCATGACATATTGGCGAGGACAATCAAAAGTTGTGATCGCCGGTCTGTCATCCTTGGTCAACCTGCAGCCCCCCTGCCCGCCTTTGCCCCATGATGCGAGTTTAAACAACTCCTCGGCTTTGTTGGGAAAGCATCTGGTTGCCTATTTTCTTTCCCTGTCCTTTTATTTGCTGCCGTTTTTTTGCAGAGCATCTCGAGTTGCAGCGGCTAAAAGGAATGGCAGATGGCTGGAGTAACAGACACTCAGCAGCACAGTGGACACCAGCAGCATCCAGGGGCCGGGGGCTTTGGATAAAAAAGTGGGTGTGTGAGGGGAGGTGCCTGTAGTGTGGGTGTTCAAACATTCTCAAATCTGCATATGAATATGGAAGAATAAACCCAAATGGGACAGGTTCGGCTAACCATGGGGGCTGGCCCTAAAGGCAGTTCATATTCTGCATTCCTGTATTCTTCTACACTAATTCCTACAGTAAACACTCATTACATGCTAAAATTGAATCTACCACAAAGGCAAATGATGGACAGGAAGAAGTCTCATTAGTTTGTGATTGCGGTGCAGTTCAACCACTCAGCCTTCTCTATCCATTAAGTGGCCCATTAAAACGTTCTGCTCCAACCAGCAGTATCTTTCACAATGTTTTGCTTAAATATCGCTGATGCTTGTGTGGCCTTATTAAGTACAAATATTTTTTATATATCAAAATAGTTCCAGTGAATCACTGTTGTTGTCATTAAGACCCACAATTCATATTGATAGCTTTGCTGACCGTTAGTTTCAGGTGGACAGCCCAAAAAAGGGTCACGGGTGTCCCACCGGCCCCTTCTATGGAAGTTCAAACAAGGCTTCACATGACAAAGACGTCTTCCAGTGTGGCAGGTGTTGGTCTCAGAGTCTGCCTCGGGCAAACAGGCACACTTCAACAGGAGGAAATTCAGGGGGAGGGGAGGCAGGTTTCAAAGAAAAGAGAAAAGCGTTTGCAGAGAAAAGGGATAAAAGGCGCTCGGCATGCAGAAGCAAGGGCCAGTAGCGTAGCCGTATTGTTCATGCTGCTACTTAGTCAGGTGCTAATTGTCGCCACCGCTCTCAATTACCAGCCTGGCCTCGACAGGAGGACACCCAGTGAACAAACAGCCTGGTTTTCGCTGTCCCCTTCCCTTTGTCAGTGTGATCAGTAAATAAAGATTGGTTAGTAGTGGATGGAAAAAAAGAAGGGGGCGGGGTGGGCTTGAGTTACAACAGCCAGGATGCATGAACGAGCGAAGGGTAGGATGTCGCTCTGGCCCGGGTGCTTACCTTCGTCATATACAGTATTTGGACCCCTAAGATAAATTTAATCTAAAAAGGGAAAGAGAGTAGAGCATCACGTGAGGCAGTAGACAGACACACAAACACCACAGCACAGTGAACACAACACAACACTGCTGAAAAGATGCTTGGACAGCATGAGTGGCATCCAGGTTAGTTGTCACTGCAAGGTTTGAAACTCACTCAGGGTCAACAGAGTAGCTTTTTTCCGGTGATATTTTAAAGACCATTAGGTCTGCTGGCCAAGGGAAAAAAAAGAGAGCCATTTACAGAAGCTTAATTGTGAGGGATGTCCGAAGTATGAATAGTGGCCAGTTCACATGGTAGCAACACACTTAGGAGTAATGCTCCTCTAAAGACAAGACGACATCTCAAGACGGTGGTTGATTTGTGAAGGCATCTCAGGCCAGGGCTTTGCACTCACTTTACCCACTGGTGAGATGAATGAAAAAACAAAACAATTACTAAGTGCACAGTGGACGCAATGTTGATGGACGTTAACCACTCATGCCATGACGCCATAATGCGAATTTTGAGTTAGAGGGTGAGGACAAGGACTGTGAAGGTGACTCACCCAAAATCAAGGCACAAAAGCAAAGAAGGAGGCGGGGTCGTGTAAAGTAATGTTAAATCCTCCACAGTAAAACACCAAATCACTGCAGGAGCACCGAGCACATAGCATGCAGCATATGCGCTTTCGGTGGACCCCTGCTAGGGGTAACGGCTAAATCATGCGCCCCCCCCCAGGTATCTATTAATGGTTGTGAGGCTAGGGGGTGACCTAAATGAACATTCAGATGTTAGTGGGCTGTGGCTGGGCGTCATGCCGAGTGCGGAGGAGGCAAAGCAAGAATCTTACAGTCCAGTTTGGCCCAAGGGTATTCCATGTCCCAAACCATTCCCGGCCAACGCCTGCACGCTGTCACGAGGCACGGATGACATGTTAGTGGCAGCAATGGGAAGCAGACCAGCGCGGAGGGACAGACAGACAGACACGCACGCATGCACGCACACAAACAGGGAGACACGCAGACACACACGCACAACAGAAGATGGCAAAGTGACAGGCTGGTAAAAACGCAGAAATTTGTAAAAATAATATGATTCCATTTGGGATTGCAGTTATTAGAATTAAAGCATAATAAAATTGACATGAGCATGACTTTTTTTACTTGGTTATCAGAATTGCTGTAAAAACTAAAACTCGGTTTGTCATCGTTATTCCTGGATTAAAATGTCTTGAACTTCAATTTTTTTTTCCCCAAGCAAAATGATTTGGTGAGTAGTGACAAAAAAGTTGCTGTTGGAATATAGTGTACACAATGCTCAAAATACTTTTTTGTCTTTGCATTTCCTGTTTCAGTACTGAGTTTAGCCAGAGTTTCGACTCTTATTAATTTGCCCGCGTTCAAAGTGTACTCCATCAACCAAGCACTTAATTCAGATTACATGTCAAGTTTAGGTTAGCTTGGCAAAGAGCATAACTTCTCCGTCTTTCCTCAAAATGATTCTCATGAGAATGATAATTGCCAGAATTGTATCTTATTTACTGCTTTGGAGGCAACGATTACTGACGTAGGATTGACTCAGTCATACTTTTAGGCACACTCGTAACCATCTGAAGTTCGTTGCTAGCTAGCTGGTAAAGGTCTAATTTTGCTATTCATTGTGTGCTATTTGCTATTCACAGTGATGTCAAACCGCAAATTTTGAAGCTTTTATATTATATATATATATATATATATATATATATATATATATATATATAATAGTGTTTTACATAGCATTTCTACACTTTACCTATGTAATTTGAATAGCACAAGTGCATATTTCTTCATATTTTTCCATTATCTATTCAAAGCCTCAGCTGCAGTCTCTCAATTTGAATTGATACAGCTAAAAAATGTGATTTACTGATTAAAAAAAAAAACTAACTGACTATGGCGTGCTACACGCATTCTGAAGGGAGCGTCGAATATATCCTACGTTCCCTTCAGAATGCGTGTTGAGACCCAGTGGAGGAGAAAAGTGCAATCCGGTATTGATTTCTGTGCAGCTGTGGATCGATCAGTGCTAGTACAAGTAGGAAGAACAAAATAAGGCACGCTTTGGATTCTATTCATCATGAAGTGATAAGAGTCCTGTGCTGACATCCGCGGGCTGCTGTTTGCCGGAGGGATCCCTTAAGTGTTGGTGAATGATCTCATGGTGACACACACACACGCACACACACGCGCACACACACACACACAATCACTGAGAGCCATTTAACAGGGCTGCTTATATTCATGGGAAAGACATTGTAGCAAGTGGCTTGAGGAGCATGTCTTTGAAGTCAGTGAAGAGCCAGGCCTGTTTGATATTCAACAGTAAAGGTGGAAGAAGAGCAAAGGTGGAGATGATGAGTGTTGTCAGGTGCGTTTCTCTTGCTGAGATCGATTTGGACGAGAAGCGGAAAATAAAGATGATAAAGGAAGTTACATGAATGGCATGGATGGGTAAACAAGGGGACTGAAAGTAAGGAAGTGCAGTGGATTTCTCACCTGTCCCACTCGTTGGGTAGCCAGGGGAGGGAGAGAACACCTGGGAGGCAAAGTCTTCAAATGTCATGACCTCTCTGTGATTCTGGACAATAGCTTCCAGGTAGAGCGCCCTCTCTTCATAGCTGGTTAACAATCATTAAGGAATACACAACAAAGTGGAAAAAAAACTCACACACACACACACACACACGCACACACACACACACACACACACACACACAAAGGAGCAGTAGTAAAATCAAACTTGAATTTTATTTTATGATACGTAATTCAGAAATGTCTTTGAAATGTCCTCATGCATTTCCTCTACATCCAATTCTAATTACTTAAAGCATTGGTTCTCAGTTTTCAGACCAAGTAACACCTGAAAAAATTGTTTTCCAAGTCTGAGCATAATCACCAACATTAAAATTCAGTAAGGTGTAAGGCCCAAGTGTTCATAAAATACAAGGCAGACTGCCCTGCTGCGAAATGCGGAATTCTATGATTAAATAGATGCCCTGCCTAAAAGTCGTAGAATTGCTTACAGATGCCACAAGATGGCGACAAAGCACAACATGAAACTGCTCAACTCACTTCAACATAGTTCCTTGGCACCACCACAGTAACACTTTTATAACAGACAAAGATTTAGCCTGAGTACAAAAACAGTGAATGTGTGAGTTTTGAAATGAAAGACAGAGGATAGCAAATAGGAGAATCTGCCTATACCCATTTTTGTACACGCAGGTGTCATATTCATCCTCAGTTTCTTAATCAGGTGCTCTGAAAGATACTTTGAACATGAAAGTATATGTAATGATCTTCAAAACACATTTTCAAAGGCTGTTTTTGTACAATACATTTGATTTTTCTTCTTTACTTCTAAAGAAATGCCAAGTGGGTCACAACTTAGTGACAATAGGAAAATGTGGGTCCCAGTGTGACAACAGATGAGAACCACGGCTCTAAACAATCTTCCCTCCCCCTCTCTAATAGAACTCCAGCAGCAGGCAGCATGTCCACTACTACCCTCTCTGATACGCTGCTTGCCACTTCTCTGTGTCATCAGGGGGAAAATTGAAGCCATTTGAAATTCAGAGTGACAAGCAGCGACTGGAGTCTGGGCAGCCAGTAAGCAAGACGGATGGCCAGATTTAAAATGACGGGAACAGTCCAAATAAATAAATGGGGCTGTGAAATAGCTGCGGGTGAGGGTGGAAAACAGTCCGGCGGCCATTATCATGTCATTATTGAAGATGAAGTGTGCCAAATCTGTTGTGGAATGGAGGCCGGGGCTGCGTAAAATATGCTAAAAGAAACTACTGAGGTAAAAATGTCTTTCTGATGGCATGATGACAGCAAGCAGTATTCAACAATGACTGATTACTGTCTGTTTACCACTATGTATCCTCCGCTGACTTCATGTTACAATCGAGCTTTCAGTATCAAACATTGAAACAGTTCAACAGCCCCGCGTCGCTCATCCCATTAGGAGAGCCCAGCGTGGGGTGGCGCTGGGCTGCAGCTAAAGCCAAGGATGAACCAGGTTGAGCTGAGATAGGTTGGACAGGGCTGAGAGGCTCCGGTCTGGGTTGGTTAGATAGGACGAGACAGTGACTGGGCAGGCGGCCTGCTGTGGGCACATGCCGCCACAGCCGGGGCCAAGGCAGCCATGACCAATGGCTTTGAGGAAACCATGGCAAAGTGGGGTTGACGGGCAGCTGAGCCGGGACACTCCAACGGCTAAGATGGCCAAGCTGCTCCCAGGGATGGACAGGGGGTACAGAAAGACAAAGGCTAGTGTGAAAAGGGAAATTGAGATTAAGTGCCAGTATGGTGGCATATTCCATATACAGTAAGATGAAAATGTTGATGATAAAAACATTTCTAATTCACAAAGTATAATGACGTCCAAGATGGTGCACCAGTACGTGTTTGCGCAATTTTATGGCGCATGCATTTTCATGAGGCGGCACGGTGATCTAGTGGTAAGCACATAAGACTAACAGTTCTCGGGTTTTGACTGTGCCCAAAGTCATCTGGGATAGACTCCGGATCACCTGCACCCCTAATGAGGACAAATGAGAAAGAAAATAGTTTTTCATAGTCAAAGGCTTGAGACCAAACAACTATCTGCATCGAAGCCGAGAAGAACACAATAACTAAGTATGAAAAAGCAATCGTTCCCTCCCGGGCTCTCAATCGGCCATGTAGTCATAACCTGATGCATTGCTTTCTGTCACAGCCTGGAAACAATGTTGGACAAAGGGTGGGCATCCCAGGAACTGTTACCATGGCAACATGGGTCACAGCTCTGCGAGGTGGGTCATTTGGAAGGTTTTACAGATGACAAAAGGAGAGAAATTATGTTGGTAAAAGTGTGCACAATGTGTCCATTTCAGTGATAAGTGGAAGACAAACACATGTGAAGGAAGGAGTAAATGAAAAGAAATGAGAGAAGTTGAGAGCCAAGCCAACTAATGACGGGGAAGAAAGATGAGGAGAAAGACGGAGAACCTCAGCACATAGTGGGTCAACAGAGCCATATGGCCGTCCATTATCAGAGATGCAGATGACTGCAGGCCTGTTATTGAGATTCCTAAAGCAAATATTGACTCCAGCTGGAGCAGGCGCTCTTCTGACTCTGACACATGCCTCTTTTCCAATACTTAACTTGTGCTGCCCTCCATCTGAGTTAGACCAAAGGATAAGATTGGGTGAGGACATTTGATTTGATGAATAAAATGAGAATGATCAAAAGACAGCAGTACATGACATGGGAGAGAAACGCAGCGAGAGGATGACTAATAAAAGGTGTTTTCTAGAAGAGCGAACGCGAGAGTCATCATCAGTTCACTTAAAGTAAATGGACAATGCTATCGGTGGGTAAAAAATTGCGGCACAGAAATCAGACCTGATGCACAGTCAGGGGTAATCTTGCCTTATTTTGCTCTCTCTGTCTCTCGTTCTCTCGCTTGCTGCTGCCTCTTTCTGTTTATCTCTAATTACTAAGCCAGGGGTACAGCTCGTTCCCCTGCATATGCACAGCCGCTGCTGCCTCCATGCAGTAACTAGGGGCAATCAATCAAGGGACACATCCAGAACAGCAATATATTGATTATATTTATGTCGAGGGTACACTGTAGTAAGTGACCTTTTTGGGAAAACATCAACCGCCTCAACTGCCGAAAAAAATGCCAATCTACAAGAGGACAATCATAAAAATAAATTATCGTACACTGTTGAAATAAATACTGTCAAGATATGTTCATGGGCAGCTGGTTCACCAATATGATAAACTACCAAAGTGTATGATCCAGGGTCACTACAAGAACAGAGATGCTGCTCTCAAAAACCAAATATAATTGCTTCAACATTCATGCACTTTTGGTAATAGTTATGGGTGTGCAAGGGTTTTGTGGCTGGAATGGTGTTTCCGAGTGATCCCAAACATTTCAACACAACAGTACAGGTCACTTATGCACAAACACACATTATGAAGCTGAGATGTGCAAGGACAGAGCGGGTGACTGAGAAATAGACAGATCGGTCAGACCATACCCATGAAGGCATACGGGTCAACATGCGTGTGCATACATATGCATTGTAGTATGTGCATGTGCATGCGTGCTGCCCAGATGGTAGGAGGGCAACTCAGGGGCCAAGCATCAAAGCCAAGGTCAGGGCAAATGCAGAGGCCCACGTTCAAGGTGAATGAAGGCCTCAGATGGCTCTTCATTAGCAGGCTGCTCTGTCTCTACTGGACCCCATCAGCCAAGCAGCACCGACCTTCATCACTAGCTCCCTCTTTTTCCTCTTCTGTCCACAGGGACCTGTCCTGAAAACGACTGTCCACTGGGATCCATTCTGTGCAGAGTCCAACCCACCCATTGCGTCGGCCTTCTCGACACATGCTCTCACACCGCCGTTTGTGCATAAGCAGCAAGACACAAACACACACACACACACACATGCACGATTCCCCCCAAAAGCCAATGCTGACCTTTGATCCGGTGACTCCCAGGAGAGCATCTTGACCGTCCACCCCCAGTCTTTGTATACCTAAGTCCCCCTGCTGACAGAAGGCTTCTCGCCACTACTGGATGATGACACACACCGGCCTTAAACATACATAGCTGCTTCATATTTACTCCCCTCTAAAAAGTATTGGAAGAGTGGGTCCAACTTTGTTTTTGCTATAGACAACAAAAGATATGAGACAAGAGCTCAAAATTCCAGCTTTGATTTCAAGGAATTTATATAGGGAAGAAGAATTATTTGTAACAAAGCAGCAAAACTTTAGGTGAACTGACCACTCTTGGGACGGTTCCCTATAAATGTTCCCAGTTTTTTCCATTTTTGTATAATGGCTCTAACCGTGGTTTGTTGGAGTCCTAAATAGGTGTGAGTACATATAAGATTTTAGCGATACGACTACTCTTAACAATACTGCTTGTCACAGGTAACTCCGATTGTGAAGATGCATCTTAGATGAACATTAATTTTATTCTTAGTTCGAACCTTGGGACGCAGGATATTGGAAAAACATTTGATGTGCGATATGGATGTTGACTATGGTGATATCAATATTATTGTGATATTTAACACGTACCTAAAGAAAGAGATTTTTATTATCTAATGAAAGAAGTACACTTTTTTCATGCGGCAAAATAAGCAAGCTTGATGTGTTCTTAGCTAAATAATTTTAATTCCGCAAGATAATGTCCAACTACTGGGTGGTGATGCGCATTTAAGTCTGCGTCTGACTGGTCAAATTAAAATAAAGCATGAGACAATTATTGTACGTCTTTGCAATATGCACATTGCATAGGCCATTATCACAATACCAATAATTTTTCGATATATTGTGCAGCCCTATTAAAAGCGACATCAGAAAGGTAGTCGGTGCAAAATAAAGTTTGCATAGCCCAAATCATTTGAAAATAATTTTGAGTCAAACCATTGTCAGAAACATTAAGGATGGAGTTTAGTGTTGTTTGTCATTAGTTTTTTACCTTTTTTGGGTAGTTGCATGATATATTTATTTTGCCTACTTCACTTTGACTGACAGACACTATCCAAGTGATTCATTGATTCAACAAATCTGGCAGCAAATCAGGCCCGAGTGTGGCCTGAAAAAAACCCCTTATCTTTCCAAAAATAATTTAATTGGTTGCCTGTGAGAAATAAAATTGGTTAGTTGATCCATAAAGTTTCATATGCATCTTGAAATAATATTCCTATAATTACAGATAATGAAAAAAATAACTGTTACTTCAGTGGCCTAAAAGAAAACAAATTAAATAATTTGAAAAATCATCATTGAAGTTACTTGTTCATCTCTGTCTATTCATCGTTCGAAATCGATCAAATGGAAAAGCTATTCATTGTGTGTCGAATATTTGTGTTTGGTTAAAAAGTGATTACTTACAAAGCCTTAAATAGGAGTCCCACCATGACTAAATATATCACTGTTGTCCTAAGCATCCATTTTTGACACAACAACGAGTTCTGTGACATTCACTGCCATGGGCAATTGAAAGTCTTCAACAAATGCACATTTGTGGAATGTGGGAGAACATACAAATTCCACACAAGACATCTTGACTGTCAGGCAGATGTGCTAGCCACTACTACATGGTGTTGACTTGTCTTAATCAAATTAAGTACATGGAATCTTGTATGCAAAATACATATTGGTTGTTTCTGGTTATTAAAAAAACAAAAACAAAACATATATCTGATTTTATATTTTGTTGGATACATGTAAAGGCCATGATTTTTTTTAAATACTTTTTTGGTGACCATTTTGTTTCATAACATGATAATTAGATTAGAGAGACATTCATATCGATAGACATAACCATGATGTTATTTTTTTTCCTTAGAATTGTGATAGAAATGTTCACGGCAAGTCATCATCACTTAAAGATAATGCAACGAACCTTCCCTCTGAAATACACACATTGAAAACCTAAAAGACAGTCTACCATAAATGGCGGCAACCCACTCCTACACCGCTTGGTATCGCACACCACAACGAAGGTTAATCCTGTTTGTCAAAGCGCTTGCAGTAAAAGGAGCTCTTGTGGTGAAGAGACACAGTTTAGAAATGAGGTGGAGTGTGCCTCTAGGTCTAGGTCCTTGACCCAACCCCCCACCGCCCCCCTCTCAGCCCCACATCTGCCCATTAACCTGGGCCAATCAGCTTGACCTTGAAGAGAAGGGGAACTCACGAGTAGCTCGCAGTACCATTGACTTTAGCAGTCAAATAATTGGCCTCCGAAGAGGAAGTGGTTGGGGTGCTCAGGAGTGATGGGCTGCCAGGTGAAATGAAAGGCAAAACCACAAACATGGCGTTTATTTCTTTGTTGAAAAGCATGGTGCGCCCTACCTCATTTTAGCACCCGTGTCTTTTTTACACAATGCTAAAAATACTACCCACCCTTTTGGGTGTACTGTACGCAGTATACGAGTAAAAGGTCTCCTTTGTAGTCAGCAAACAAGCAAAATACAAAACATGACGGTGCTGACTAATAAATGACATGAATAAAGTGAGTACTAAAGACGGTATGAAAGCAAATTAGTGTATAATGAACAAAATCGAGTGGTCACACCACCTCTATGAGGGGGATGAAGGTTAGATTGACACCAAACACACATAGTATAAGGAAGATGCACTTTGAAAGGGTTTGGCGGAGCCGGAGGAGTGAAAATGATATGGAGGGAAAGAAAACATGGAGCAACAGGCAAGAAAAGGAGTAAGGCAGTGCAGGTGTTGATTGGAGGGAGGCCAGGTGGTGAGTGCCGGTGGTACCTGTTGTCACGGCGAGGACTGAAGGTGTGAAGCTCGTCCCAGCAAAGGCCCTCCAAGGTGTGAGGTGATTACAGGGAAGAGCGGGGAGGAACACAGAGACATTTGGACAGAGAAACAATGGGAGAGCGAAAAAGGATGCGGCTATAATAACGGCAACGTTGGCAGGACCAACAGATTGAGATGAGCCTGAATGACAGAAACGCCCAATGGGAGGGTAGAATCCTGTTTGTATGTACCTCACTTCCCTTTGTATAAAAGCAGCCACTCAAACCTTGGTGTCTCATTAAATAGCTTTTGCTGCAGCCGCATCTCCAGGACACAAAACGTCCTCGTGTTACAGATGCAATATGATTAGCCAAGGTGTTGCTGTCTATTTTCTGGATGTACATAGACATCCTTAGACATGCTTTAGAGAAAAATCTGTCTCAGCTTTCTGGGAGTTTTAACCAAGTTGCCTAATTAGGAGCAGGACCAGGAAATTGGCGATAAGGGGCCCCAAAGGAGTCGGGTCAAATTGTGAGCCTGGGTTAATTACACCTCTTGAGGGGTGAGCTTCACCCAGCAAGCGCTTCTAAGCTCCAACCTCCACACCTCTGTACCGTCCATCTGGCATTCAGACAGCGAGATGGGGAGTTATGGCTGTGACATCACTCCTAACCTGTGACATCATCACTGCCCATCAGTTATTTCACGTAGCCTTGCCACAGCTGCAGACAAGCACGGATGTCTGCGAGCTGGCATGGACGGGATATTTATGAGCTGGCTGGAGGAAGTGGTCACCAAGTCTCTGACAATCCACCATTCCGCTGGGGAACACTAAAAATCGATTTCTGCTTCCACAACAAATCACAAGACTGACAACAAAGTTATGTGTTGACCCTTGATGGCTGATTGCTGGAGTCCCAAGCTGACAAGAAAGTAAGACTTACGCCTCTGATAAAAAGGTAAGGACAAGCATCACTGGGGGGCATCAATATTTGTTTAACACAATTTGATTGAGCACAACATGACAGCCATCAAAGCATACTGAGAGTGTGTATTTACATGCGCTGCGTCTGTAATCCATCTCCTTTTCAAAGGACCCTGTCTCCATTGATGAGTATTAACACAACAGCCTTAGATGTGCAATACAATGGATGAACATGATTAATCAAACACAGACCCATTATAGTCCAACAGGCACACAGGCCTCCAACGTGCTTTAACAGAAAGTCATAATAAGATGAGCTACAAAAGACAGGGATGAAGATTAACAGATACAGTTCTGTGACTGGCTGGGTGAGAGTTCTCTATGAAGGTGTCCTTTGTCAGTGATGATGACCAGAGGGACTCGAAAGACTGGATCCATTATTAGGTCAGAACACAGATTGCCATCTAAGCTATCAGAGGTGAATATACAACATTTTCTTTAGAATCGGTACAGAGCTCAACAGCATCTATCTGATCTCAATTTGAAGTTTTAATAAAATGCCAAAGACCAAGCAGGGGAGAGCAAGCTGGTCCTTGACCTTGACTTGAAATTCTCCTGATTACTTGGAAGTATTTCCACTGCGTTTCTCTCCACTCCAACATGATAGTGTTCTGGAAAGATGGAAAGTTTTAGACTCACCTTACCTCTGTGTCAGATCAGAGAGTAAAAAGGTCAACTAAAGGCTTCTTCAATTCATAATTTGGAAAGGCACAACGGTTTTTCAAATAATTGTTTTCTTTATCTATATGTTGATATATGGCTACCACTCAGGGGCGAACATCGACGAGTGTTGGTGAAGGTAGACAATCAGGGTTTGTCTGGCTTTGAATGTAAAGCAGGACACGATTTTTCATAAGCGCTACTGCGGGGGCCACATAGGACTACGCACTTCCTAATCAGATGTATGACAAAAATGCTATTTTTTTTAAGGACGAAATATATGCATGTCTTTTCTATTGGTCCAAACGTAGAGAAGAGTATTGTTATATATTTTAATTTTCAGATGCACGTAGAAAAGATACAAATTTCCCCTACACAAAATAACCACATACTGTGATTCCTTTACGCAACCGTGCCCCGTAAAGCGTGGCACAAAACCTCTAAACAGCAGTGGCCATGACACATTCTTCTTCACCAGCCTGGGTGTTGAGATATACTGGTGAGCGATGTCTGACATCCTGTGGTTAACACTGGCATTACATCTTTTTATTACATTTATAATCTCCAAAAAATTGACGGTGCGCTTTGAAATCCACTGCACTGATTGGTTTTTGGCTTTTCATTTTGTTATCTTTAATTCAAATTCCTTTTTTTTCCCCAAGCCACTCGAAGCACGTCCCGTGTGTAGTACAAACAAAAGCATGCGAGAACAGGTCTGAAACTAGTGTAATATCTCTATCAAATAAACATAACGTATCATTAGAATAAACTAAGTTGCTTCCAAATGCAGAGGGGAATAAAAGTTTTTGAATTTGACATTTCGCGATCCTTTCATAATCTATTTGACACTTGGACAAGACACTTCAATTTAACAAGCAGTATTGAAGCCGAAGGCCATGCCAAACGGCTGATTTAACCCTGCAATGCCACTGTTCAGACAAACAATAATCAAATATTCTGACCAAAAAAGAACAGTGGCTTCTGCAATTTTAATGACGCTTGAGGCATGTGCGAATGAGTAACTGAAATGTGTTAACAGCATCTGCCTTCAGGTCAATACATACTGCACATCTTGTTCCTTCATTGCCCATTCCTATGAAAAGGATCATCAGGCCAATTAGGCTTCTTAGCCTTACACAAAATGCCAAACATTTAGTGGGAATGCTGATGATTAGTGCTAGGTTAACATATGACCACAGCTGTGAATGCAAATGTGAAGATTCATTTCTGGGGCATGAGTGAAAACTAAATTTGTGGCAGTGGACAATCAAACAGTTTAGTTTATAATACTTTGAATATTTCCTTATGTCCATGACTGCCATCATACCACAAATAGTTTGATGACCCGAATACTCTAACTTGCCCATAGGTGGCAATACCAGTGGAAACGATTTTCAATATGTGCTCTGCTGTTGACTGGTGACCAAGCCAAAGTGAACCCAGCCTCTTGCCCAAAGCCATCTGTGATAGGCTCAAGTTCACAGGGATATATATATTAGTGCTGTCCAGCGATTAAATTTTTTAACAAATTAAAAAAAATCCATAATTAATTGCTATTAATCAAATTCTTCAACCACGATTTTTTGTAAGCTTGTAACAGGTATTTACTTGAATAACATCAATGTAAAATCACCAAATATGAAATATATTTGAATTCAAAGACAAAGAAAAGAAGATGTGGTGCTGATTGCGAAGATCTGAACAGGAAGTAGCCTGGCGCCTTATTGCACTGGCTTGGAAGTGAAGCAGACAGCATCTCGGTAATATCCAAGTGTCACCGTTTCAATGAAATGCCATAGCTTGGCTTGGATGAGGGGATGAGGAAGAAGAGATGAGCAGGAGAGAAGCAAAGGGTATGGATTCATCGGAATCACGTGGCAAGGCAAGATTCGGGCGAGTTCATGCTCCTCCGTGAATTGCAGCTAAATGAAGACTGCTTGAAGATGTCCTTCAGGCTAGCAGTTTCTTTTTTTCCACATCACGGAACGTCATGTTTCAACGTTTGGTATCGTGGGTGACAACATAAACACATACATTTAGTGCTCACTGTACAGTAGAACTACACCAAAGTCTCTCACTGTTTACTCTGAGATCACTCAGCCAACAATCTCTTTTATTGGAGGCGCCGCAATGTCTTCACCGAATGCTGCTCAGAATTGAACATTTTTCAATTTGGGTGCACCTGCCGCACCCGACTCGTGTGCCGCCAGCCTCCATGACGCAGTGCTACACAATGTCAGCACATCCACAATGAATGAGTGGGCCGACAGTGCACGGCGCTGTGCTAAGTGCAGTGTCAAAGGGCCTTAAGAGAAATCTCCACACAAAACCTCGGCCAAGACAAGAAAATAGAGTTCTGTGTTGGCAACAGCTTTTTCCTAATCCTCACCCCTAGGCTATATTGTGCAGTCAAGCAGGCTATTACATGGCAACAATTAGGGGGGGCTGGAGCCCAACACCTGGTCGTCTCCTATTCTGGCCCTTCAGTGGCAGCTGACTGTACAGTCTCACAGCCAGGTGGCCCTCCTTCAATGACATTAGCTAGTCACTCTAGGGTTAATCAGGAGCCTGCTATCATCCAGTGGGCACAGAGACAGTCCTATTCAGAAATGGGCTTTTATTGGGATGCGGGATGATGTAGACCATGTTGTTATAAAACAACAACAAAGACAACAATAACAAAAAAAAACAAAAAAAACAACAACAACAAAAAACAGCTCAGCTAAAGGTCCCTTACAGAGAGCCCAGGGACTCAAAATGATCTCTGGGAGGGGTTTGGGCCTCTTGAAATCGTGGAATAACTTAGTGCACTGCCTTGATTGGCTCAAGCGAAGATTGCGGCACGTCAACTGTGCATCCTGCAGATTACAATGGACCTTTTCATGGGTTGACAAAAACAGATGGAGGAGCGGGAAGTGCTATACATCCACACAGACGGGTGATGATGCAGGGGGAGGGAGAGTGGATCTTGTCAAAGTCGGCAGATACAAAAACAAGTGGGTGTAGCTTGAGCGTCCATGCTATATTAGCTGGCACAAAGACCAATTCCAAAGACCCCTTGTTTGGAGATCTGAGGGTAAATAACGCTCATTTGAATAAGAAAAAGCCATAGATTTGTAACCAAATCAGTTATTATCATCAATAGTAATTAGAGGCTATACATAACTAATGAAGAGGGGTGCACACACTACATTAGGCAAAAGTACCAATAGCAGTTAAACATACAATGATAAATAGATATATATCTGAAGCATGTGCAGGCAGGATTATTCAAATATGACTTTTGTGCTCCTCTTTACATCACTTTCAAGATATCATAACCTCAATATGAAGGATGTTGTGTCGGTTTGTACAAGCCACAAATTGTTCTCATTGTGTGACATCGAGCCTGCTGCAGTGATGAGACAACAAGATTTGCTCAATATGTCTCAGCACCGCTCCTTCAACTACCACTTGAAAATGAAATAGCCTATGAGTATTAACACATCAAAGGTAGATTTCGGTATGAAGAGGTTGACAATGCGCAGCAATGCATACTTAAATGTTTTGTTTGCGTTATTGCTTTGTCTGACATGTATTGTCTGCCAATGCAGAAATTTTGTGCAGAGATGCAAATGCTATTGGCACGAGGACACTCTGTATAAGAGAACAATTGCCCGAGGCCAGCCAGGGAGCAGACACTGCCTTTGAACCTTTTAAACAGGCATTAATGTGCAACTTATAAATAATCAACTAATTTCTCCGTCTAAAAAAAAAACAAAACACAACCAATTAAGTCTGTGATAATAAAAGCAATGCAGCCTTGGTTGAACTGAGGAGCAATCTTATCACCTGACAAAATGGACAAAGAGGCCCAATAATGTCACAAGGTGACCTACTTTAGAGTTCCAAAATCCCAAGGCCACATCAGAGACCAAAAGATTCCATTGCAGAATGATGAGTGACATTTCAGTGACATTTCCCAGCAGCATTTGACGTGGCGCTGTCTCAAGACTGCGTCAGAAATATCTATGGATATGCTTGAATGTGACACCAACGTTGGGGATGCGGGTTCTTTCAGGGGACGGCCTCAGCTCAGTGGATGGTGATGAGGAGGCTGGACTCTGAGAGATTGAATGGTAATCACTGGAGCACAGATAATGGATGATTGAAGGCTCTTTCTACGCCGCTGTTGGATTTCAATATCAGAGAGGCCCTAGAATTGGGATTCTTATCATGGGCGGTGCGTCAAACAAAGGGGAGCCGAGTGTGAAATATGGGGTCCAACTCAGGCACACGACCATGGCGATTAGCACAAGGATAAAAAAGGCAGCCCAAACAAAAGGGGGCAGCTTTAGCTGGACAAAAGGCTGTCCGCTGCCTTGTAACAAGAGACACCGAAGGGAAAAGGGACATAAAGGGCGGGAGTGTGTACTTTGGTAGTAAAATAGGGACAAGACAAGAGTTTGTTGAGATGGCTGGAAGTGTGGATGAATAGTGCCACAGCCAAATGTTTCAAAAGTCGTCCAGACTCCCTGCTTCTGAAGACGAATAAAGGACCAGCGGGAATGAAATGCAATACACCCCAACTCAAAGCCATTCATAACCATCCAAATAAACACACAGGACCACGCACGTGCCCACACACGCACACACACACAAAAATAAACCCATACACTGGCACAAGGGCTTGTCTCTTCTGAATCCATCACACACACGCACCCCCCCACACACACAGACACACACAAAAACTACAACAAGATGATTCGCTTTTATCCCTGAATTCCAAGTGCTCTTGCTTGCCAGCAAAGCTCATTAACCCTCCCTTCAAGAACCTGAGACAAAAGAGAGGAAAACAAAACGTAACTAATCAATGAGAATGCACCCACTAAGGATTGTGTGTGACGGTGTGAGTGGAGGAGAGGTGGGGTGTGGGGGGATAACCTGAGAGGGTTAACAGCTTTTGCTTTAGGGTAGCGGTGGCTGCTACAGGGCGGAGAAAGAAAGTTCATAAATTAAACAGGGCTAGGGGAACAGATGGATAGCTAGCTAGGTTATGGCTGCTAATCACTTAAAGTGAACAGAGATGTCCTAGCATACATGCTACGAGTACCAGAACACCATGAGTACAATATGGGGTAAGCCTCGACATGCCGATGGCAAACAGTACTGTGTTTTGGAATATCATCAGCACGGCAATTATTAATAGAAACATTTAATAATTGTATTACGTATTGATTTTAAACAAATGGTATTCAAGGGGAGTATCATTTAAATTAAGAGCCATATTAAACTCTTCGGAACTTGTTCTGCCCAACTTAAGAAGAAGAAAGTAGGAAGGTTTACTCCCTTACGGAATTAAATTTGTAAAATGTAAAAATGTGCTGAACATATCCAGTATATAATAACCATCCAATAAGTGTAAATAAACTCAATGGAATTTAGACAATTAACAAAAAAGATGGTGAATTTGATCTCATTTATATAAACTGAAATACAATTAATTATCGGAAATTCCGATTACAAAATGTCATTCCTTGGTACTTGGCACTAGAAACATGATCTATAAATATTTAACGAGATTGGTCAGAAAACATGGCTGTCATTGAACAAAACGTCATTTAGTACCTAACTACCACTAACGTATTGAACATTGATCCGATCATGTCGTACTTTGAGGATCTCTTCAGAACACCATGAATTGTGAAGTCAGCTCCTTGCACAGGAATGGGAAGAATGGAGTATTCGGACTAATGCTTCATATTATGTTATTAAATAATCAGAAATTTAATGCAATTGTCCTTTAAATCTAATTAAAAAAACATCAGTATTAGCCAGAGAGCATTTTTTTGGGCCACCATTGTATATACAAAATGAAAAACCAAGTCATGCAAAATATGATGGCATGTGTCTTGAAAACTAAATATGATGAATTGTAATCTGACTGACACCCTGAGTTTAAGCATGTGCGGGGACAAATGGATTCCACACAAAACTGGCAACATGCTCAATGTCACTTTACAGCAGACAAACAGACAGATGTCAGACATGAATGGATAACAGACGGACACAGGAGGGGAGGGGGACAAGGAGGAGGTTCAAGTTTAAAAATATATGGAGCATCATATTCAGGGTAGCATTTGGTATACACATTTTTTTTTAATTTACTGTAAAATAATGCATTGCCAGTCCAAGGTGGCTTCCATATACAGTACGGTAAACAACAACGTTCACAACAGTTTGACACCCGCCATGTGTGTCGGGTTATGCAAACGGAGTCGTGTGTACCTGCTGTTGGTCTGGCTCCATGCCTGCTTTACCTGTCTTTAATGGGGGGTGGGCGCATGAACCTCAAGATGAGCTGGGCTTGAACCCCGGGCTTTTCAGGGTGTAGGACCTATGCGGTGGACGTGTGTGTGCGTGTGTAGGTGGGGGGTGTTAAGGGAAAAAAAAAATGAGTAATGCTATGAGTCATTCTGCATTAGCAGCAGGGGAGAGAGACAGACAGAGGAGGGGTGGATACAAGGGGGCGTGGGGAGAGAATACTTTTGCATGTTGTATGACGCTAGACGCCATATGCCATCCGAGCTGGGTTGCCTCCTGAGTCAGGGCTCTTGGTTTGACAGCAACCCCCCCCCCACACAACCCTCACCCCCATCTCTTTACATTACCAAAGATTGCCCATTTTCCACTATAACCCTCCTCCTCCTCCTCCTCGGCCTACCGAGGTTCCAGCAATGGTCTAAGCAATTGCGTTGGTTGTGCATGGTTGCGCCGTGTATTTGTCCAAGTGTATGGGGAAGAGGGCGGATTGGTCGGGTGGTACTCAGTGATCTGAACACATCGGACATTGTCATGAGTCCCGGCAGGAACAGCTGGTCAGCTGGAGAGAAGGGTGAGAAGGGGGGAAGGGATAAAGAGGGGGAAAAACTGAGAGGCAGTGCGCTACACTGATAATGGGATTAGGTTAAAACATTCAGTGGGGGAAAATCGCCCCTCCGACCCGCACCCCACAAACACACACACCTCTCAGTAGCTCCCCAAATGCGACACAAACTTTCAATCACTCCATCAACACCAAGGGCAGCCACTGTGACCGACCAAAGGAAAGAAGGTCTTCGTGCAACATAGTAATCTCATCATTTGCATAAAACTCTTTTAATATTGGGATGTCTGTTTAGATTGGGACAATTTCTGACACATTTTAGGTCATCTGCCCAGCTTTTGAATAAACAGGAAGTTCACTTGTTATACACACATCAAATGAGAACACTGAGTGGGCTCGGCATATAATGGAGTTGCACTTGGCATCTCACTGTGCCCACTGGAGCGCTGCATACTCCTCAGCAATATAAATTGCCTTGTATTATCCATGAGACTGCATACAGTTATGGCACAACAGCTGGCAAATTAGACCGATCAACGGTGCTTAATAATTCATGTGAGACAACACTAACATGACAGATCCTATTCATGACACCCTATCAGGCATACAACCCACTTTCATCTGTGCTAGGTGAGGAATCTTGGCAGTAAACAAAAGAAAAAGATGGGAGTAGTCATAGCTCCACCAGAGTGGGAGAGAAAAGGACAAAGGGAGGAGTGTGAGAAGATGTCATTGTCAATGAAGTTGATTGTAATCATTAGAATGACGTCCTAGGATTAACAGTGTACTAAGAAGTGCATGAGGGAGGTCATATCGTCAAGACACATCTATTGATATAATTTCCATTTTTTCTTTTCAGAGTATTATATGGCCTGTGAAGGACCATGGCAGACTACGGCGACTTTTGGTTTCCACTGAAAAGGCCCAACGTGCTCCTTACAACTACACACATATGCGCACGGAGGAAGACACACCAAAAAAGCCTGGCTCGCATGGCTGGCGAAGAGCAGAAACAGATTATGGCTATTGATCGGTGCCTGGAGATGGTTCTGGGCCTGTGTGTGTCACATCAGAGGATGGGGGGACAGTGTGCAAAAACTATTGATTCTGTCCAATAGCGAGGCTATGTCTCTGAATCAAGGTCAGCTCCGTACTGTCTCACCTATTACAAACTTGCCGTCTCCCCAACACACATATATATCAAGGGTTTTTACCCTTAACAATATCACATTGAGTGATGGAGAGTGCCTGTCGAAGAGAGAAATGAATCTGAGCTGCTGGATGAAGACATTATTCTTCTGTGACACTGGTGGCACAGTATGTGGCAGCAGACATGGTAGGTAGCAAGGCTGAGCTAAAATGACGCAATCCAACGTGTCATCTCTTTCAAGCTTCATACATTTTTGTGCATGCCACTCCTTAAATGTGATTCACTTCTACTTGATTGCCGCTGAAATGATGGAAATGTGGTCTCATAAAAGCCAACATCTTGCGGTCAAAAAGCAACTGCTAAAGGATGGACGAGACGGACTGATACGCACAAACAAACCCAAAAGCAAGACCAGCTGCATTTTCCATCAGTCATCTAAATAATAGATGATACATTACGAGTTGCCTGTGAGAGACTTGTTATATGATGTCGATGATTGCACCTTGACAGACGACATTGACGCAAATTAAAACAGACATTGAACAATGGACACTCCACAAAAACTAGCTGAGATTCCACAAATCTCACAGAAGGAAATAGATGACAGAAGATATGAGGAGAAATTGAGTGCGGTGTGTGTGTGGTTGTATTTCAGAAACCCTCACATGGCCTATCTGCGTCTGTATTTTGGGAAAAATGTTGCCGGTGGTCATTTTCTATATCAAATCCTATTAGACTGAGAGATCCTGGGAGTGTTGTCGCAGACTGTCGGAGTCCTCTCCAGCCTTGATACGGTGTGAGGGAGGGGGGCCACAGCGTCATACTGGCCTTTTATCAAGACACACAGGGGTCATACAGCTTCTCTTTGAAGAAATATTCAACTAATTACCTTGGAGAGTGGCCTCACAGCCAGAGAGCAGTCGGTGGAGTGTTAAAGCATTGTGTCGGGGTAAACTAAGGATGAGGATTTCGCCGGAAAAGGCTTGGACCATTGTTCGAAAGTGAAAGATAAAAGAGCTGCATTTCCAAAGAAGATAGAAAAATGCACACTAGCGCACGAAAGAGCAAAAAGCTGCTAAACTGAAACTGCAGCTGAAAAGCTTATTAAATAAAGCGCACCTGACGCTAAAGGCTGGGTTTTGTGTGCGCCCATGCTGCACATTGACATCAGAAAACCAAAGCAGTCATTCATTGCATCTCTTCTCATACAAGCAGCAGAAGGACAAGCAGATATTGGCAGTGCGCTGAGTGCGCCTGGCACGTTCATTCAGCACGTCTCTTGGACAGCGCCATGCCTGGCAGCCTATCAGCACCAGAACGCCAGGGGCTTATCCCCTCTCATACATCATGACGTCGTGCTGTCTGCTTCTCTGCTAAGGAATGCCAGGTAAGACTTTTGCGGGCCGGAAAGGCCTCGGTACTGCCCCGGCACTCCCCCGAGGCTTACGGAGGCAGGCAGATTGCGGTTGACTCCTCCTCCTGGCGCTGAGAGACACACAGGGCTAATTCTCTTGGCGTCGGGTAACAGACATCTGTCACTCAGGACGCCCCGAGGAATACAAAGACACGACCTGATAAAAACAATGTGGGGGGGCAGAGGATGTGCAACAGCAGATACATACTTACACATTCAACTGTAAAGCCACACATGGCAAATTTGATCACAACTTCAATAAAAAAAAAGTTACTACACAACACTATATTTTGACAACCCTTTTACCCCAAACTACATTGGGGGAGGTTTCTATAGCAACCGCCAGAGGGGCAGCGGGGCTCTGGTGAGGCAGTGCTGTACATGCTGTCCGAGAAGGAGCAGGGTGTTATGAGAGATCAGGTTTCCCCCTCCAGGGGCCATCCCGACCCTTTTACCCCACACCCCCTCCAATCTCGCTTCCCAATCCAATGCTGCTGGCATTCACATGCTAATTTGTCTCCACTGGTGATTACATTGCCTTTAAACCAACTGACAAGTACAGCTGGAGTCAAGCTCTTAACGGCACACTGTTTGGAGGCATGGATGGAAGGATGAGAGTGATCTTGTCTGTGCGCGTGTGTGAGCATTTGTTGATGTGGCTCTTATTTGGGCCCTCCTTGTGCTCCATAAAATGGTAGTAATAGATGATGACACATCATCTGTGCTTCTACGACAAACAGGTCCACACAATCTTCCATGCTGCTCCAGGCTGTGCAACAGCCCCGGTTTAATTGCTGTATGCAAATCAACCAGCCAATAAAGATCCATGTCGGCACTCAGCTGTGTGCATTGGCCGCCGTGACAAGCAAGCCATGTCTCAGTAACTTTACTCCAACAGGACGCTGGTGTCATTGAATTATCTCTTTGTTCTTTCATATCAAGCAGTCAGAAAATTCACCAAAATCCACATTCACATGCTTAAATACTTTGCTTTGATAATTATTAAAAAAGAAATGATAGAAACATTACAAACTGATGCAACCATCCTCATTATTGCGGTGGTGAAAAGAACTCAGAAGAAAAGGATACAAACTCTGGTAGAGAGTCAGCCGGGATTTGACAGCTCTGCTGGCGTTGATGCAAGTGGCCCGCACTAAGCTTGGCAGCAGCTTCCCATTGATGATGGCGCCATCAAACAGAGGCCCAAAGAAGGGAACCTGAGAACATCAATGTGGAAAAAAAAAAATTGTAACGAGGTATT
This sequence comes from Idiotropiscis lumnitzeri, assembly GCF_059441095.1. Classification (NCBI taxonomy): domain Eukaryota; kingdom Metazoa; phylum Chordata; class Actinopteri; order Syngnathiformes; family Syngnathidae; genus Idiotropiscis; species Idiotropiscis lumnitzeri. Next base: position 15,401,383 of record NC_142391.1, on the reverse strand, counting down.
TTAACGTGCATGCTGATCTAATGTTAAATTAATCAATCCCCTGACAAAATAAGGCTGATTAAAAAATCCCACTGACCGTTTTTCCATCTGTTTGAGGCGAGAGGGCTCAACACTTAACTGGATGTTACCTAACTACGCATGACAGCCGCACACGTTGAATGAGAATCAACGCATGGTAAATGAAATTAAAATGACAATCAATACCTAACAATGCCCCCATATTGAGCTAAACAACAAATACAAAGCGACAATAAGCATTTTAGCGGCTGTGTGCGAGTGTGTGGGCACACGCGTCTGTTCATGCGGGCCCTTAATCACTGAGGCCCAATGGTCATTGACCTGGAAGTTGACGGGAATGTCAAAGTCCCTCCTAAAGGTCCTGCTGTCTTCAACTTGGTGATTTAAGGAGCATAATAGCAAGTCAAATTATACAACAAAGAGATTTAAAGGTGATGAACTCATTTGCCATAAAACTACCGTGACAGCTGAGTTGGTACCAGAAAATTTAAGTTCTTATTTAAAAGTGTAAAGTGCCTCTACTCTGTTGAAGTCTTTTACTGATAATGGATTTCTTTGACTGATTCCAGTTACCTCAGAGTACTTAAAGAATTTAAAATGATGCAAAATTAATTTAACCTCAATTTAAGAGGTGTATGCATGTCTTGTTGCATCTAATGAGGTTTTATTTTGTATTTATTTTTTTGCTCTTTAGAAACTCACATCCAAAATATTGCAACAGTGAGTCCAATTCCTCTCTTTTTTTGTTGTTGGTTTAAAATAATAATAACGATCAATACAAAATCTGCGGCATCTTGTAGACGTGAAGCCACATTTTTCTGTAACTATATTTGCAGTGTCCACCTGAAATGTGCCAACATAAAAAAAAAATAAATCACAGAACAAGTGTATGAACAAACTCGCCATAACGTTTTATCAAGAGCCGCTTGCTGCATATTTCGTATGTGGTCTGTTTTTATTACTCATTTGCTAGCTAGCTAATTTATTAATAATAGCGTAATGCAACCAAGTCAATTAGCATCTTGACACAGGTCAAGAGTCCATCGTGGATCCTGGATGCAACAGAGAAAAGCTGGTCACTTTTGAAAATAAAATATTTTTTACAGCCTTGAATAATTAAAAAAAACAAAAACGGAAGTAATGCAAGTTATTTTTATTTCTTTCATCCGCGTGGCCTGCCGGTCCAAAATGGCCCACAGACCGGTAATGTTTTCCAGAACATTTAAAAAAATGTTCTCACCTGTGGTTTCTTCATGATTTGGATGAAATACATGTGGTTCTGCATTGGGTAAATGACAATCAGTACGTCTCCAAAGTCCGTTGGAATGATACCACGCCGATAATCCCTGGTGTGTTCTGACCACACTATGTGGACCTCGTCATTTCCAAGGTGACGAAGCTGCCAAACACACAAAATCAGACTAATCAAGAGTCTGGTGACTGCATGTAATTTTCCTCCAATAGTGATGATGATAAGAACACAAATGTTGGAGGATTGTTATGTTTCAGAAATGTAATGATGAGGGTAGCCTATATCGTTCATTTATGACAGGGTAGTGGTGTTTTATTTTGATATTACATAGGCTTGTATTTAAGCATTTTATATATCTGTGTACTGTATATCTGTTATCTTTTTCTGTTGAAAGCATTTTTATTATACTCCAGAAAATACATAATGCAGCAGGTGCAAGAGCAAGTATAGCGTTTATCATTAAATTACAAACTTTGAAAACAATAAATTAAAAAGGGGTCTGGGCTCAGATTTGACCCTTTTATAGTGTTTTCAACATGCATTCAAATGAAATAGCAAAAATGCACAAAATTGAGCATTTTAAAACCAATAATTCAAATCCAATTAACTTCCCCATCAGAGATTAAATTGCCTCCCATTTCCACTCTATTCACAAAAATAAATGAAAGCAGTCATGACAAGAGTGTACACTTAAAGAACAGGAAATTGACTGACGCTGCTTTGAAATAGGTAAACAGCTTCATCCAAAGTTGAATCAACACAGCTACCTTATATTGTCTGACAAGTGTAGCTCACATATATACCTGTATTAGCTGATGGTCCAGTAACTCTTCTATTTATGGGGTATCATAGACACGAAAAATTAAGACTCTGTTCCGTTGAAAACATCAGCCAATGTACTGTGGGCTTAATGAGCCATTAGAAAACATGCCCTCGCCATCAAAAATGCAATTAGCGCATTCTATTATAACCCCTTAATTATGGTAATTCTGTGATCTTAAACAAACACACGGCATGCTGATTACTGTTCACCAGAGCAGGCGGCAAATCCAAGGACCAGCAGGTATAAACCAAGACAATTTCACGGAAACGTTGAATATGGATGTTAATTTGGGTTAAAATATTAGCATTTGGATGAGCTCAATCACACACTTAATGCTTAATGCTTATGTGCCAAATAGTCGGCATCAAGCATCTACTTACTTCTTTCTTAATAACGTCCAAATGTGTGACTTATTTATTTAGTTCTTTTTTCTAAGGAATGTGAAGTCAAAGGCTGGTATCCAATTAGCTGCCTTTGACCTCGCACCCAATTGATGGGCCTGAAAACGGTGGATACGGCAGACGAGAGGACCTCAGAAGACTCGGGGCTACTCATAAAAACAACCTTCAGTGTCCCATTTAAGCTGTGGTGCCCCGGGGAGAGTGAAAAAGCTCAGGCTATCACCATCTTCTTCACACATACAGCCTCACTCACAACACATACACGCACACGTACGCACACGCACGGTCTGACCCAAACTCTGCAAGTTGCTTCTATAACCACATTACTGAGGCCAGCTGCTACTTCTGCAACCTGCACTGCGCAACAACACACAATTGGATTGAGGAATTTGTTCTTCCACCAGCCCCCTACTCCTTTTCTGTTTGATTTGACTGTTTACTTTGACCTCCTTCGTCCTTTCCTACCCACAGAACAACCCAAAGTATGGCTCTATGGCCACAAGCGGTAAAGTGGGTGGCTGCTGGGCTATAAGTGTTATTTTTAAATTGACATGGAAAAAAATCCCACCCACACAGCGATGAAGCCTCATTCCTCATTCCAATTCTTCATTTCATCTCCACTTCCCACTTCCCCCACACTCTTTGGAAGCATCTGAGTGCGCACCAAGCCAACCAATGTCTCTATAGCCTGTGGCTGGAGTGAAGATTTGGGAAACATGAGCATATGCAATTATAGCATTTCCAATAGTGAAACGGATTTAGTGAGGCAGCAAACTGCATTGTCATTTCCTTTTTTTGCCCTAAGGTAGCTGGTGAATATTTTTACACAATTATTTTTTGCAGTGCATAAGCAGAGTTTCCGTATAGGTGTGGAATTTGTAGGCGGTTACTCGTGACACAGGGTCTGTGGAGGTCTGGAGTGGCGTTGGGTATGGGGGAGGCCTGATTAATTTCCCTTCTCAGCATGGCTCCGTATGAGAAGATTGGCAGCATGGGCAGGGGCCTTTGCAGCTCATTTCTTCGCGCTAACTGCTCGTTGTGTACTACAGTCTTGAATCCTACGGCAGAACCCAATTGATCGCTCCTGTGGAGGCAGCAGGAATTGGATAAAAGGATCCTGCCGGCATCCGTCCGGCGCCTGCTCTAGCAGGGAGAGATAATGGCTGAATCCAGGCCCTGGTCACAGCACACAGGGAGGGGGGGGCAGGGAATAGCAGAATCGTAGTCATTACCACAGCGGCAAATGCACCCCTGTTCACTCGTCAGCCCGCTACTCTCTCCTCGTCATGTCTGCTTGCCAGGGTCACTAATCAATGGTCACACTCTGGAGTCACACCTCCTGATCACAGCTTAACACCGAAGTGAAGGATATAAATATATATGTAAAAAAAATCTCGGCAAGCGTGACAGTGTAGCCATTTCATTGCATCAGTCGTGCAGCGTTGTTTTCTCACACTCAGGGTGCCAAAAGTCAAACAACAAGACATACCCGGATTTGAGCATGCAGATATGATCGACAGACATCATCATAAGTGAAGCCGTGAGGTACCTTTTTGGTGAGGCAGTCATCAGAATCAGAAGGCATTCGCGTAGAGACATGGAAGATGGTTTCTACAGTGGAGGTAGCATAGTAGGGAGCTGTTAGTCCTGTGCTGCCATTCCTCTGGAGGCCGCCCATAAAGCCACAGTGTGTGGCCAGATCCACCTGAGGGAGATATATTTTCCATTTAACTTGACACATAACCACAGAGGTCCATATCTTTCTTACAAATATGAATGAATTTGTATTGAGTGTTAAGACTTGACAAGCACCTCCCATCCGAGGCCAGAAACAAAGTCTTCATAAGCCTGACTGCCAGCACTGTTTGACAGGATGGAGCACTTGTCTTCTTGGCCCTCGCCAATGTAGAAGACAGCAATCTTGTGCGTCTCCCGACTGCAGAACAACAAATAGAGTAGTTATCATTGGAAGAGTAACAAAGCACAACTATTGTATGCAGTTAAAGTGTCAGTGAGGACAAAATGTGTTTTGTGTTCATGCATTGTTCAAGTTGTTTATGCAATGACACCAAATCACTTGTTTACTTTACTTAACAAAGCTAAGGGCAGTGTCTGGTGCAAGTCTCAAAATAATGCTGGGAGAAAAAAAAAAGATTCCAACACAATTTAGATGTATTACCAACACCCGGTTACTCGTATAGCCAAATGATTTCAGTATAGCAGCAGTATCATAGACAAAATATGGTTTTCTACTGAGAAAAGGAGTAAAAAGTAAATGACAGATATGACAAATATTTACCATTGTCGAGAATCCAAATTCTTTAGTTCTCGTAAGAGTTTGGAGTTCTTCTTCAGCAAATGGAAACTTTTCCTAGTTGGCCAAAAATAATTCAAATAAGTTAGCTTAGATTCAATTCCCTGATTCCCACAAAGAATAAACAGTGTTTAAATGAAATGGCTCTCATTATAGCACATTGTCAACACAACTGTTCAATTTTTGTTATTTGCCTCTCAAGGGGGAGTGAGCATTGTTCCTCCAAAACCACTTTTTGTTAAATTTGTAAAAAAAAAAAAATCATTTTGACTTGACTGTAGTATATATGAAAAAAACCCCAAATAAATAAGAAATCTCCTTGCCCAAGGAAAAACAACAAACATATGGGTGTCATTTATACATCACACACTTGTGGGCACACGCACAAGCCCCACGCTGATCCATAACATTGTTAACCTAGAAAAGCACCTTATTCATAAAGTGCTACTGTAACACTAAATGTTTTACGTTTTTGCAAGGTGGTTTCCACATTACTCACAAGTCAGAACAGCTGTTTTATCAAATATGACCAAAAGTGTTTTTGTTTGGGGGGCGGAGGCAGAGTGGTTGCAAACTCCCCCTTTTTAGGATTAATTTAAGAGGCCACAGGTGCAAATAGCAATCTCCCACAAGCTGTGTGCATGTTACGCCATCACGATTAAGAGGTGCAAGTTTTTAATTTGCGGGTGGCACTATAAAGATGTGGCAGTGCAAGGGAGACCTTTGTGGAAACAGCTGGGCACATATACCCGGTGGAGGGAAGATTAAAGCACTCTGGTGCTTTTAAAATTGCTCTCCTAAGAGTCGCAAGTCAACGGCTGAATTACTTGCAGAATATTAAGATGTCATAAATGCAAATATGATATGCACAGCCTCATACTTCAGTTAAGTGTTTTTAAGTTGTAGAAGTGAAGAAGTAGTTGAACGAGTCACAACCTCACTTCTACTTCACATGTTCACGTAAGGCTCAAGAGAATAATTGTGACATTTAGAACGTAACATACCTTCGCTCCCAGGAGTTCATGCCAAGGTCATTGAGCAGTAGTCGACAATAATAAAAAGGTGCCTTGGGTTCTTGGTGGGACGGCTCCCGCTGGCAGGAGGCCCGAAAGCTCACGTCAGCATCCCACCTTCGCACCTGCTCCTCCTCCTGCTGAGTCTGACGAAGAATGGCACCGAGGATGGCACTTTCTTGCTCACGGTTCATACCCAAGGGCGAGGTGGCCGGCTGATTTAGCTGGAGTTGCGATTTGGGGAGGCATTCTGGGCTGCTGAGGCCCAGATCCTCCAAAAGTTTGTTGAGATAATCTACTTGATCCACGTCGCAGGAGTCAGGGAGGGAATCAGAGACAGAGAAATGATACTTGGACGGACCTCTGGTGGGAGAACTGGACAGAGGCTTGTTGTGTGCTGCAGAAACGGTGGTTGTAAGCGTGTGATCGACTGGCTTAAAAACGCCGATATCCTCACATTCTTCCTGGTTGGTTGAGAACAGGATTGTCCCATCCCATGAATATTTACCTGAAATGTCACGGACAATAATGCGCACCTGTGAGGACGGGTGGGGGGGTTGCCCGACAGTGGGGGTTTCTGTGGGGATCTGCAGGTAAGACACCAGTGTGGTATCATTGAAAACAAATAGCTGCAAATTGGGGCTTTTGAAGACCTCGGAGGACAGCTCCGACGACTCCACGTACGGGTTGTCATGATTTTCGCTCACTAGACTGTGGAGGAGGGCCGGGCCTCCGTTTAACGGATGATGGCCCAAATGATTCACCAGGTGTGTCATGACCATCCTTGCTGTCAGGGGAATCAGCTCCATGCTCCGACGCCGCTTTTCTGGCAAAGGAGTGAAGACGGTATGATAAATACACAACACACAGACCTGAGATACTAAGAAAAATACCCATGGGGAATGCATAGCTTGACTATCATTTATCTTACACTTTTCAAAAGACTAACATTTGTGTGTAGACATGCTATTATCTCTATTAGCTCTTCTAACACACAGCAAAATCTCAATTATGATTACTAATAAAAGTGTCTCATTTAATTCTCACAATAGCTTAGCCAACACGACTCTAAGTAGGTAGCATCTAATCATATGAGACAACTTTGAAAAGCCCATTGAGTCTTCTTATAATGGACAAGTGTTTAGACTGGCCGCACGCTAATGAGAACCTCCATCTTCACAGGCTACTGAATGGGACCCTACTCAGTGAATTGCATTTGTGTAAATGCATGGGTTTTTACGCTCAAGTGAAAAGCATGCTGCGCCTCATTATGCGGTGATGTAGGAAAAACAAGAAGATGCACTCTTGCATTGTGACAGTGCTATCAATACCATCATCCCCCATCAAAGTGGAAAAAGCTCTTTAGAAAGCAGGCCAAGCTACATTAGAGATACGCTGGCCCTTTGATGTGACTTGATCAATATGAGGTGGGGGGCATGAATATAACTAGGCCGGCACTCTTTGGTTTGCCCTTTTGATAGTGTTTTGTTATTTCCACTAAGACTCTGCAGCTGTGTGCCACAAAGAAAAGGTGCGTTGTAAATTCTAAGGCAGATGCTACAGTTCAAAATTCTCACATTGTTTCAGTGCAAATATTGCATGCATTTGGGCTCAAAGGGACTTTTTAGAAGTTGAGGACATGAGAGTGGGAGAGAGAGAGAGAGAGAGCGCGAGAGGGAAACACATTGCCTAATGGAATCACAAGGTCACAAAAATAGGAAAAATGTGACATTTTTATCTAAACCCTGTAATGGGTCTTCTTGAGGACGGGCACTAATGCGAATGTTACATTCCCTGATAGTTGATTTTCCTTTTTTTTTTATATGTCTAATAGGATATTGACATTTAATAGAGCAGCTCCAAATGGATGGGCTACTTAGAATTAATTCTTTCAGTAAACTCCTTTGAAGATTTTCAGGCCAATGCAATAAAATATTACATTCTGGCAATGCGTTGAAGAGGCTGCCAATGAAGAGCTCACAGACTTAGCCTACTATTTGATTTCTTCTTCAATAATAACCATGTAAGTAGAATGCCACTTATTTAAATAGAGAGCTCGGAAAAGGCTGAACTACACAAAAGTGAGGGAAAAATATTTTGCTTTACTTTGTATTCCATGTTAGCAGGCTACAAGCAAATATTATGGTTCTGAGAATCCCTGGCGCAGCTGTGGCGTGTTGGTTGTTAGCTCATAAATTAAGCCGCTGAGACACCTGAGGAAAGTAGCACTTTGTTAATGAGGCGCGCAAGGTAGGAGGACATTAATTCCAGCATTGTCCATGCGTGTGAAGCTCGGAAATGAGCACTTTGTCTGTTGCATGTCCTGCTCCACTTGTTCTCCAAATGTTATTTTATGCCATCAAATGACAATCAGGAATCTTTCATATTACAAGGGGAATCTCACTGGGTCGAATATTTCATAGTTTTGACAGGTAATAGAAAAGCTTCATTATTTCCGGATTAATGTTATAGAAGCAGTCCATCCAGCGTAGTTATTTGTGTATATCATTGTGCAGTCTCGTCCAACGTTTACACACGTGACGGTTATCTAGTGACTTGTTCAATGAACGTGGCGGCCATCCATTATTTAGAAAATCATTTTGAAAGTTACTAAATGTACGTACATGAAAAATTATTAAAATATCAATTTAATTTTAGGCAAAACAGTACCTTTCAACGGTTGCAAATGGCTTATATATATATATATTCTTTTAAGCCTCGTCATAGTATGGCCCATCACTACTGTATGGTAGCGAAGTGTCTTCCCTACTTATCTTAACATAACGTAGCTTGCACTATCAACACATCGCTAAGCATTGAACGAGTGGAAAAATGAAAAAACAAAAAAAGTTTTTTTTTTTTTTTTTTTTAATAAACAAAGTCCATACGTCCACTGCCAGTGGGCCACTGGAGCAGCTTGAACAGCCGTGGGAGACACTTGACTTGGTAAGACAGCCCCAGAAGACAGTATTGTTACCATGTAGAGTAGTGGACTCTGACCACGGTCCAGTACTTTGTATGGTGCCGCGGTATAAGTGCAGTACTTCTGGTTTATTCGATATTCAATGCTGAAAAATGTCTTATTTTGAAAAGTGATCGGCTTCGCTTCATTGCGTCTTACTTTTGACGCATTTGAAGCATGATGCTTATTTTAAAAAAAAACTGTGGAAGTCTAGTGTGCTATAATTCTATATCCTTTGTGTAATTTGAGAGGTCCTAAGAGTCGACATTTGTCTGTTTGACTAGTGAAACACAGGTAGAATGTCTCCTAAAACAGTGGCCCCTGTAAATTTGCTGTGCATGTCATGCCACTTTACCCTCTGCTACGGTGAGCAAGCTGCGGAAGTCGGTTGTGGTCGTTTGGGAAGGTGGCGGCTCAAAACTCTTCACCTGCCCCAACATGAGATCGTAGTCAGCGGACAAGTCTGCCAGGCTGAGGAGGTAGTGGCTCTGTTGTGTGTGGAGGGTGGAGCCTGACACACAACAGTGCAGCACCTAAGAAAAAAAGAAGAAAGGGGATAACACTTGATCAGGTATTGTGTTCCCGGTTATGTATTCGCCTTTCAATCAGTGAGAGGTGCGTTGATGGCAAAATTGTATCAGTGATGTGCAAAGACACTGCCTGATTAGATGTGATAGTGTTCGGCAAAGACCGTGTGCAGTCAAGACCAATCCTATAGGCCTGTTTTGGGTTGACGTGATTCAGGGGCTTATGAAGAGGAACACGAGCACTCAGAGAGTGCAGCCCTCTGACACGGCATTGATGCTTCAAATGAATGAATGAAATCAATGCATGAAACACGAACAGCTATAATAAAGCATCTTAACAGTTGAAATGAGGTAGTATTTCAACTAGATTCAATATTTCTAGGAACACGTTGTACAACCCCAATTCCAATGACGTTATGTTAAGAATAAACGTGAACAAAATACAATGATTCTCAAATCATGTTCAACCTGTATTTAATTGAATACACCATGAAGACAATGTTCAAACTGATACATTTTGTTGTCCTGAGTAAATAATTTTTAAATAATAATTTTATGGCAGCATTCTAAAAAAGCTGGGACAGGTGGGAAAGTTGAAGGATGCTGACACCTGTTTGGAATATCCCGCAGGTGAACAGGCTAATTGGGAGCTGGTGGGTGTCATGATTGAGCATAAAAGGAGCTTCCTTGAAGATGAGGCGAGGTCCACCTCTTACAAACAATTGCGTGAGAAAATAGTCAAAGAGTTCAAGGACAATGTTCCTCAATGCATAATTACAAAGGAATTGAGGGATTTCATCATCTACTGTCCATATTATTCCCTAAAAGATAAGCGACTCTGTTGAAAACAATGCATGTAAGCGGCAAGGCCGAAAACCAACAGTGAATGCCCCGTGACCGTCGATTCCTCCGGTGGCACCGCATCAAAAACCAAAATCAATGTGTAAAGAATATCACATGGGCTCAGGAACACTTCAGAAAACGAATTTCAGTAAATACAGTTTGACGTGATAGTTTTAAGTGCCATGAAAGCTCGACTATACAAAAGCCATTTAAAAGCCATTTATCAACCACACAAAGAAACGCTACAGGCTTGTCTGAGATCCAGCTGAGGCAAAGTGGAAAAGTGTTTTGTGGTCTGACGAGTCCACATTTCGAATTGTCTTTGGAAATTGTGGACATCGTGTCCTTGGGGCCAAAGAGGAAAAGAACCATTTGGGTTGTTATGGACGGAATGTTTGATGCGTATTTATTTACAGGAATTTCCGGACTGATGAGTACACCAGTAAGCTTTTAAAAAGGAAAAAAAAAAGGTGTCCACTTTCTACATACAGTTCCCTGATATTTTGGTATCCAATCTCAAAAAGTTAAGGATTACCTGCAGTCATTTTAATGTGATTTTTTATGTTCAAAGTGACACATACTTTTTTTGAGTAAAGAAGTTACCTTGTTAACAATTTCAGCTGTTATAATTTCCCTCTTCATCAAGAACCATAACACCCGTGAGTGGATTTGTCTCAAAATGGGTCAGGGTACAAGGAAACGTCCATTAAAACAAAACATGTCTCCCCACCTCATGTTTTGGGTAAACGTGGTTCCCTGGAAGGTAAGAAGTATTTTTACGAGCAAATGCCATTTCAAAACACCCGCCGCTGAGACACTTGGTAAACATTGGAGATTAGTGTGAATTCGAAAATGGGAATTTTGGTCACTAAAGTTTAACAGGAACATTGTTTTTTTTTTTTTTTTTTTTGAGGAAATTGGAAGAGGAAAACAATATATTCATTTACACCATGGTGATGAAAGAGGAGATAAAATAAAAGGAGTGTTTTGATTGCTTTGAATCCATCTCTCCTGTATTGTGAGAATGTATCGATCTACATAACAGATGGCAGCGCATCCCTTGGCAGCACCAGATAAGGCGCACTGGGGCAGTCGATTACAGCCATCGGACAGGTTTACACTGTTTGATTTAATTAAGACTTTTTTTGTTGCGTGTTTAACTCCCAGCACAAACATCCATCCTCCACACACCTGTAATTTGTACAATGCCATTGTACGTAAGGGGTTTAGATCATACGTCTAATATATGTAAATGAGGGGCCCGCTTGGTCACAGTAGAGCAACTTGGGGTAAAGCCATGTAAAGGCTAATCCCTTTCAGCGCACACATGCGCTCGCACTTGGTGGAGAGACGCAGAGAGAAGGCAGACTGGGCCCGTCATCTGAAACAGTATTGTGTGTGGCAATGTAGACAGTACGTGGATGAATCTCCCCAGCAGACCTTTGAGTACATGGGGGAGGGATTGGCAGCTTGATGGTGAAAAGACCTGAACCAAACAGCTGCTACACCAAAGCCCCCAAAGAGCTTCCCTCTGCGGAGAGATGGAGAGACAGAAAGGGAGGGGGAAAACCCACGGCTGCGCTTGACAACTAAGTGACTACACTTTGCATAGCAACAGTTCTTGGAGGGTAACAGACAAATGAGCACACTGTAGTTAAGAGGGACACATGTATCTCACAACAATTTGGGATGAAACTGATTTGAATTGGATGCTGGAGACATAGCCTAACCTTCACCATGTCCCTGTCTTCTCATAATCATCCCGATAAAATGTATGTCGTACACACATTTGCATATTTATCACTACAGTTCACCCTTACACAGAGGTTCAAATTTAAATTGGTCCTCACAAAGACAGATGTAAACCTAACAGGCCCTCACAGAGGGGTGGTGCAGCTGGCTGCTGGGCCAGGAACGGAGAGCAGATGGAGAAGCTTGAGCAGAACACCACAGAGGTCTAGCGCAATGATGCTTTTGCAATGGATCTGCATTCTATTAGGCATCACAAGCACACACTTGCCAGGATGAAAAGCACGGCGACCGTTTTTGTTGATATGTATTACATTGATATTTGACCGTTTGATTTCAAAAGAGAAAAAAGCTTTTCAATTGAGGTTTATAATTAAAGCAATGTCAATAAAGGACATACGACTACCTTGACAGGAACGCATTCTGTTCAACAATGGAATAAAAGGGAGGGTCCTGTGGAATAATTAGCATGGAAATATACAGATTTAAGCCTGGATATTGCATTAGCATTGTCGCAACTTACTTGATGAATTATTTCCAATGAAACCCAGAGGGGTCTTGTTGTTTAGATTCTGATAGGCAACCAATCTTGTCTAATTGTCTTTGCTTTTATAGCAGCTGCAGTCGCTCGCATATGAAGACATATTCCATTCAAATCAGCAGGACAAGCGTTTATGGTCTGAGCTTATCAAATGGACAAAGGGTCCGGTTTGAATAATTGGACCATTTCTTATCAGGGTTGACATCCTTACAAAGATCTGCCGTTGACCGCATCTGCCCAGACAGGAGGGAATGAATAATACGTCATTCATTTAGGCCTAAAGCTCCTCAGAGTCAGCACAAAAAAATGAAGGATCAGAGGGATGAATACAGCTAAATGTAGTACAAACCATCCTCCATTTAATGGTATTATTAGTAGAAGGATAGTGAAGATTCCAGAGAAAATGCTATTGGCTCACGATAAATAAACGATGCACCTCAGCAATGTTGTGTCACTATAATGTTTTTAAATGAAGCATAGCCAGGAGGTCATAGCGAGTGGTTCAAGTGGCAAGCATGTGAGGAGTGATGAAGGTCAGAGTGGCCAGAGTTGAAGCTGTTGCAATAGTTTTAATACACCACGTTCTAAATAATGGTGCAAATTATGTTTTTAAGATTTCTAAAAATGGTCTATGCAAATGGAACTCAGCATGATTTTTAGGTCATCAATTATCCTCAAACAGTCAATGACTTGAAAATTATGAGTGGCCGTTGCTTGGACTATTTATAAAAAAGCAGAGAAAAAAATAATTGCATAATAGGAGTAGACATGATGACTAAAATATAAAAAATACAGAAAAATTCTAAATCACTAAATTCAAAATCGCTCTCCTCTCACCAAGATGACAGTGACACCACCCACCCTGTAGATGTAGTCCAGTAGAGGGGCCTTGTGGGATGTGTGGTCCTCCAGCAAAGATGTGGTAATTGGTTCCAAAAGCAGACTCAGAGGAACTGCCATGCACCAATCCAAAAGACATAACAGCAGGGACACCACCAACTGAGGAAGTTAAAATACAGAAAATGAGACAAAATGTAATGTCATCAACAAAGATTGTTAAAGAAAAGAAAACGGGTTACGAGAAGGACAAATGAAACAAAAGGGGGTGGAGTGGAAAACAGGAGAAAATCAAATCACATGAGTGAAAACATTCCTCCATAAATGCGCCATTCCAACATGATAGATCAAGGTCCTTCAGATCTCAACCATTTCCTTTGCAAAATGTACCTTTTTGTCTGCTTCCACTGTTGAGTGCTCAGCGCTCGGCAACAAAAAGGCTGTTGTGGCCACAAATATCTGCAAAGGGACAAAGCATAAAGAAAAAAAAGACTAATTGGTTCGGAGAAAAGAAATCTGACATTTCTTTTCTAGTCATAATACATTCTAATGTGCTCGAACTGCACATTTTTTCATATGCAGTCATCCATTTTCTATGCGGCTTATCGTGGTCAGCGTTGTAGGGAGGAGGAGCCTATGCCAGCGGACTACAACCGGGACCAGACAAGTCAAGTTTATTTGAAAAGCACTGCAATAAGAATAAAAATGATCATGACTTTGTTTTTTTTTTTTGTTTTTTTAATTGACAAGTTTTAAAGCCTCCATACTGAAAACTCGGGTAACTAGTGTATATCAACATTTTACTAACATATGAAGTACATTTGCAAAACTCACAGAACAGCTACGTCTGATGGAGTAAATATGCTCACAACTGCTCACCTTAATATGATTCTTGACCATATAATCACATAGCCCTACATATGTCATCGCCCTTTCGAAATGTATTGAAGGGGTGGGGCTTTGCAGGGGGGCTGGTGTATATGTCCCCCACCCCAAAAAAATAAAATGAAATAAATACTGTTCTCTGTGCGTCCGGGTACCAAATGGCCCGTGGATCGGTGGTTAGCGGCACTTGAAACACACCATCAGTGACTCACACTTTGAGTCGTCGCTGTGAATATTACCTCGATAATTTTCTTAGGGAGAGTTGGCTCCACATTTTGGAGAGGCTCCCAGTGAGAGATGAGCAGCTGAAAGACGTCACAGGCTACCTGAGCCACAGCTTTGTTTCCAAACTGCACCAAAAATAAAAAAACAGTGAGTTCAGTGAGTAAATAATGGCAAGAAGACGGTTTTGTTGTTTGTTGTGGTCAACATGCCATATTTTTTCTCATAGTTTAGCTGGTCCTGCAACAACTTCTCGAGTGGCTGAGTCTCAGCCACTGGTTTTCAAAATTTTATCCCAGTTGCACAATGCGGCAAAGTTAAAAAATCATAGCTAATTAAACGTACACGGAAGTGTTCACAAGTGGCAAAAAATGAATTTCTGGGTTCTGAAAGGGCGCGATACAGCCGCTCGCCACGTGCTGCCAAGCTATAGAAATACAGTAGTTTCCAAATTGTGTATTACAACAAAAATTAACCATGTTTATAACTTCATATCTACCTGTACCTCAAATAGCAAGGCTAGTGGTAAAAATAGACACAGGCGGTGAACATACTGCACCGGTTTTCAAATGAATGGAAGTGAACCACACTTTTTTATACATTGCCATTTTTTTGTCTTTATCCTCACCTATGTCCTCTTTCTGTAGCGACCTGCGTCTGCCTTGACTGACACTCTATCTTTTAAAGGTGAAACGGGTCAAGATATGTATCATACGAGGAGCCTCAGAATGCAATACAGTTCACATCCCAAGGAGTCCTTTTGCGAAATCGTCCAGTGTGCAGAGGAGAGTGGCCAACTCTCATATATGGTTGGGTCTGCGTCAGAAGCATTGTGCAGTGTGCGGTGGAAAAAAGAGGACTTTGCTGTCACAATAAGAAGAGTCACATGTACTAACATCGACCAAGTTCTGAGCGAGATCAGTTTTTCCACATTTTGGAGTTCATCAGTATAAATTAATTTCCGGTTCTACCCATGCTTCATTTTCTCCAGACTCATCAGAGACGAGAACTGAGCAGGGGCCATTTCCACCCAAATGTGAATTTCTTCAGTGATTTCAAATTCTTTGTTCAGAAATAGAATTTCCCATTTCTTCCAACTGAATGCCTCTCAACATGTAACAAGGGTAGATAATGCAATGAGTGCCAAAATGGCCAAACACAAAAAGAGGCCCTGAGAGTTCAGCACCTGCTTTTAGAAAAGAGACTGTCAGTGCCACTCTTCAACCCCCTCCCCCTTTACAACACACTCTATCCAACCAACCCTCTATTTTGGGGCTGGCGGAGTCTGTGTGTCAAGTTGTACAGGGGAGTGATTACTGCTCCATTAGAGATGGAAGGGGGGGGGTTACTCGAGCAGGAAGCTGGGAGATGGAGCTGCTTAAATTGGCCAACATCTACAGAGACAGTGCGCAGTCTCAAAATTACGCCACCATACAAGTCCCTCACCGTGAAGAAAGAAAAGGCCTCAACTGTTTTTTTGGATCTCTCCAGTAAAGGAAATAGAGGGCTGCAAGTGAAATTAGTAAACTGATTAGAGAGACAGATTATTTCTGTAAAAGCTAATCCATGAACACGGTTGCCATGAGTGATTTATTCAGGCAATGAAATACCGTGCATTGTTACATTTTTGTAAATGTTTAAATAGTCACCAAATATACACTATATTAGTGATAGAGCGATATGTTTTTTCAGGGACGATACCGATACCGATTATTAGTAGTCATGGAAGGCCGATAACCGATATTTGAAGCCGATAGTCATTTGTTGAAAAAAAGGAGTAAATTTAAAAAAGAAAAAGAAAAAAAAAAAGAAACTAACAAACTTGACTTTGTTTAAATGCCTTTGAGCACATGTTTATTAAACAACTTCAGTGGTTTACAACATGTCAAAGCTTTTTTTCGATCTAGTTTTAAAAGTCTAACCAAAAGTGCACAGAGCTCCCAGACTTAGCTGCATGTCTTATAGTTCAAAGAACACAAACATCTCTTTACCACGGCAAATAGTTTTCTTTTAGTTGTGAGTTGTAGCAGGCTGACGTTTATCAAAATTTGGGCAAAGTCTGTTGCTCTACGCTTCTCTGCTTGCGTGTGACTCGAGGTGTAAAAGCAAACAGGCATCTTACTGCTCATTGGCTGCTACCCACTGCATAAAGGAACCAATCAGATGGTGCTGTGGGTGGGCCAATCAGCTTCTGCAGGCAGGGCCACAAGCACAGCAGAACGAGAGAGAAAGAGAAGTGTGCTGCAGCAAGCCAAAATAAACCGGCTTTTAATTTATCGGCATTAAAAGTTAAAAAAAAGGCCGCTACTGATAATCGGCAAAATGTGACAAATATCAGCCCGGACGATAATCGGTCCGTCAGTACACTAGATAGATGAAGTAGAGAGACACATCTATTAATCAGTTGACCAAATAATCAAGTGCTGAGCCAGAACCTCAGCATACAAAGATATTTTGGACAAGTCTTTGCTTTCAGGCCTCTCCACACATCAATCTGACATTGGCCATCATGGCCAACTGTCGCGTCAGCCTAGTAGTCGGCAAGTCAGTCCGGAAAATGACCACAGAACACACCGCAAAAGCCGAGAGGGATGCCAACTACTCAGGACTTCGGCGGCAATTGTCAATACGTAGCCTTTTTCGGTGTTGTCCAATAATTGCGTTCTTTCGAGAATTATAGAGATTACTTCGACTTTGCGATCTTCAGTCCAGCCAGCAATTATGTCCATAGAGGCGATGTGAAAATTTGCTAAATTAAGTTAGTTTAGTTTTTGAGAAATAGCTTAAATTTTTAATTTTTTTCCGCTTTCGTCACATCCGGTTCTTGTCCAGAGCACTGATTTGCCAGCTAATAGCCAATCACAGTTCTCATTCAACCCGACAGCTTGACCACATTTTATATGTTGAATCGGCCATACTATAGTGCAGCCACTGACCTTAAGTGTGACTCCCAGGACGTTGATGGCGTCTTTCACCTGATCATGGACATTTGCTTGTGTAAGTTCCTCACAAATCCACAAGCCGAGGCTGCACACAGCAATACATCTAGAGAGCAAAAAAAAAAAAATAGCTACGGTGGTATAAAAGTAAAAATAATTTCAGAAATAATCGAAATATATCTGATGACAGAGTAAACTTGTTATCATCCTTTTTTGATCTTATAGACTATACTTAAACACGCCATTTCACCTATGTAATTACATACCGGGCCCCTTCACAGTGTTCCTTTGTTGCAGCCTCAAGCAGGATATTGACAAGATAATCCTGAAGTGCAAAGACACACATTATCAGATTATAGTCTAGTCCTTCCGCTCACGCAGACTCCATAGGTTACAATGTGCATCTTGGGATTGAAGTCTCCCATGGCTTTAACGCCTTTACAGTAATGAAAAATACTAAAAATACTTTACCCTCGAGGATTAACACATTGAGTGATTTACCTTGATATCCTCATTTCCTACAAGAACGTCATCAGAGCCAGCTACACTCCGCAGGACTGGAATGTGGACGTAAAGGTTTGGGAAACACACTAACGAGCCAAGAACTGTTTGAGCCTCCATCCTGGGAGCCTAGCGCATGGAGAAAATATACTAGTCACATCTACTTGAAATTTCTTTCTAAATTTAAGAACTAGTAATGTAATACAAAATACATTTTAACATCAAGTACTTTTTAAATTTAATATATGGTGTGAATAAATCAAAAATGTAAAGCATAGTTGACGGGTTGGTTTTGAATATATTATGATGTCATTTGACAGACAATTCTCTTTCAACCAGTGGGTGGACTTGGGTGGTATATAGATCCACCCTAACACTGGCATACCGTTGCATTTTGGACCTCAGTAAAAGGCTGCCCTAAAGTGACATGGTATTAGATAAAGTACTTGTTTTGGCAACCTTTACAAATTTTGGCATGAAAAAAAAAATGATGCATCAACTATTCTGCTTGGTGTAAACAGAGTTGAAGAATATGGACGGACATTCAAGCCAGGTTGTACCTCGGAAGAGTCACAGCTGAGGACGCGGGCAGCAGCAGTGATGAAATCTCCGATCAGCATTGTGAAGCCCGGCAGGCCGAGGAAGAAAAATCTTGGAGAGCAGGAACGGATAATTGTGTTCAAAGTATCCTGGTGACAAAATGAATCATTAAGTTTTAATACAATATCGGCAGTAGCAGGTAAGCAACAACTTCATATACCGTATTTTCCGGACCATAGGGCGCACTAGTCCCAAATCTTCCCCAAAACAAACGAGGCGCCTTGTAAAGCGACGCGCCCATTATATGGACTGAGCATCACTCTCGACCATCAACCCTTTGACTCATTGGGCTGTTCGGAGTGCATGTTAGCACACCCTGCTGGTCAAAGTCTGAGTCATCTATGCTTCGAATTGACTGTGACTAATACATTATGTGACTACGGTGTTTGGGTGATGGTGTAGGAGAAAGCTGGACAAAAGGGCAGCTGTCCACAATGTTGTAGTCTTTCTTATCATTTATGTTATTGCAAGCAAGAACCGTCCCAGGTTTAGACAACAGACTGCAAAGCACAACAGCACATCTCTCTAAACAGCCATGTGATTGGCTGAGTCTGAGTGGCTCCCAAGAAGCCATTGCTGTAATTGGCTAAGGCTGAGTGGCTCCCAAGAAGCCATTTCTCTCATCTTTTTGTGTTATTATTATTTCTTTTGGGGATATAAATGGCATGAGAGATACATGTTTTGTGTTAATCTTATTTCTTTGTTTCATTGTTTGCTTGTATGCTGAGTTTTTTTTATTTTGATTTGAAATCGTGACTCTAAGGAGTGTGGTGACCAGTGAAGTCCCTCCCCTGACGTTGTCTAGTCACGTATTGCCATGACACCTCTCATTGGTTAGAGTCAGTGTTATTGGCAGTGATTCCTTATAGATTCAGGAACATCTGTCATTGACTTGGGGTGATACCTCTGGCAGTGATCCCTTAAGGGAATGAGTCCTGGTGAGCTGGCTACAGCTAGCGCGACCGTGCAGCGCGTCTAGTATATGCTTTAAATACGGAAATGGCACCCGCAACTGGTGTTGCGCCCTTTGATGCAGCGTGTCTTATGGTGGTAAAAATACGGTAAGTACACGCCCCAATTACAATGAAGTTGGAAGATTGTGTAAAATCTAAATTAAAACAGAATGCAACCATTTGAAAATCTTTTTCAACCTATAATAAATTGAATACCCTCGTGATCTCACTTCGATTCTATACGATACTTATGGAAATGATTTAACCGCAACACATGAACAAGAAGAGTTTTGATAAAATGGCCTGATTGAATTAAGTGGATAAATGTATCCTGGCTCGATCAGCAAAGTGTTTGAAGCTACATGGTGGCCCAACACAGTCCTATCATGCCACCCCCACTTCTTCCTTTTATCTTGGTATTTGAGCAACTTGCTTTTGCTGCATTTTTTTTCCCTTGGAGCTTCAAAACGATGTTATTGAGTCTCTTTGTCGGCCATATATCACATAATGGTATTGGTACGGGTAGTTGGCGAAAAACTGGAATAAAGTACAAAGACAAGATACTTAATGTTCAAACTAATAAACTTTTTTTGTTTTGTAAATGTTTACTAATTTTTAATTTGATGCCATCAACATGTTCCATAAAGCTGTGACGGGCATGTTAACCAGGCATCAACCAATTTTTTAGGCCAATGACAAATCCGATATTTGGCAGAAAAAAAGCTGATTATTGATTATTTGAGCAATTAATTACGGCTTTTCAAGCAATTTAATGAAGTAAAAAATTTAATTGAATGCAGCAGTGCATCAAGGAAAATTTGGGAACACCTACCATCTTAGTGGACTTTTAGGAACAAGTTTGTAATGTTCTAAAGTCACCGTTATATCCAACTGCGGTGTCTCAGTCTAAACACTGGGGGCAGCATGTAAAAAATGAATTCAGAAGACAAGAAGAAAAAAATCTGGCATCTGTTCGAACGGAAACTGGAAATCTATGTGCTGACCTGTACATAAAATGTATTAAAAAAAAATACAAGACTGATTCTTGAGAATACGGCACTGACCAAACCCGAATGTGCAGACAGCCTGTTGTCAAACTCATGTCGTCATGTTCCGTACACAAAGCAAACAGTTTTCGTTTTTAATTATGTTTTACTCAACATCCCATCTCCATTGGTTTGTATAACTAACGCCAACGAGCAGAGTTGCAGTTAAACAAGATTTGTGCATTTTGCGGAGGAAAACTAGGACAGAAATATTTTGTAAATAGGCCACAATGTCCGAGACATGGTGGGGACAAAGCTTTTTTCTTTCCCCAACAGGTAGGCTAAGCATTTTAAGTGTGGCAAGGACAGCAAGGCACTCGACGGGATACTAAAATTCAGCAACAGAAAATAAGAGTGGCAGAGCAAGACAGCAAAAAAAGAGAGGCAACAGATGGATTGGGGGAACAAAGGATTATAACCTTTGTGAATCGCATTTACGTACACAGATAGGAATACCAGTATTTAAGCTAAGTATTTTTTTTTTGTTGAGTTACAGACAGCTCACTAGCAGATGGGTTTCAACAATCCTATATGCTAAGAGGACTGCAAACTTCTCAAGTATGTGCAGGGCAAAAATCAACTGGATCAAGGTTGAAAAGGCAACAGGGATATATGATAAAGAAGTAAAAGACTGGTTGTGTTTGTATCTTGGAATACAACAGTGATTGTGAACAACACAGAAAAACACAAGCACCCCGTATGAGTATGCACTGTGTTCGTTCGCTCTCTTATCTTACACTCAACTCATGCGCATCTGTGCGTCTGTGTGTGTGTGTGTGTGTGTGTATAAAGGCAAGGTCCAGCCTGAAAGCACCTGTCTCCTTAGCTATAAACCTGTGCAAATCCCACAGTTCAAACACGAGGCTATTTCTATCTAAACTAACAGGGCAACTCAGCAAACACAAAAAGCTACAATTTCTCGCTACTCTCTTGGATTACCGTACCTTCGTCCTATCTTCACGCATAACCCAGAGCTTTGACAAACACAGAGTACAGCTGAACTGAAAAGAACAAGAATAAACAGAGAGGTAATATGCAGGAAGTGGATCCAACAGGACACACTGCCTGCAGAAAATTGGTGGGGAGAGATTGAGGGTCCATTTTAGCCTCATTTTGTTGGTAATTGACCTCTGAAACATAATGTGCAGTGCAGTCAGAGGTAATTAGCGTGCAACAAACTCTTGCTTGATTGCCTGAAATGAGCATTTTAGAGGAGGACACAAATGGAGAACGCAAAGTGTTTTCTGGTGCCTAAATTTAAGGAGTGTACAGAAATGGGAATGCAGGCCTGTGTGGCTCGATGTTGGCAGAAGGAATGGTCCCGCGTATCAACAAAAGAAGCATTAATGTACCTCTGAATAAAGCCACCTCAGACTTTTTCATTTGACCTCATTTCAAACAGAGCACACCCTGTCCACCTGCCGGCCACTGGGGTGACAGGGTGCATTCTGCCATTACGTCACCCATAAAACACAATTATTTGTCTCCGGTCTTACAACCTGAACATGGATATATACGAGTTTCAATGAAGAAATAAATCAACTCATTGGATTGGCCCATGCAGGTTGGTAAAAAGGAACTCACGTTTACAAATATCTGCCAAAAAGATGTACCTGAACCAAGTTGGACAGCGGCTACTTAAATTGACCTTTAGACGGATTACCGCTGTCATGGCATGTCATGTCTTTATGAAAGCAGCGTAGGACAAACTGTGAGGACAATGGCCATGACCCTCTTGACAGTTGAAGGGACAATCCCTCCAAGGGAACTGTCGTTTTACTCGAAGCCTAACTGAATTTAATGGTGATGACTTACACTGTGATTCCCTCCCACCATGAGACACAGAGCATGGGTGTTTTTACAACAGATTATGTCATTATGTCGCTTCATCTGTACAAAAGCTAAAAGACAATATTACGACAAAATCTTGAATTATCTAAATACGACAGCACATTCAGTAATTTACGACTACTGTATTATGTAAAAGCGATCTAACACAAATGCAAGGAACACATTGACTCTAAAAGGTATAGATCATTTGTATTCACCTCAAAATATATGCTTTTCCTCTTTTTTGGGTGGGGTAGGGTGGCTTAGAGGAGGAGAGAGGAGGAGGGGTTGAGTAAGAGCCACTTTCTTATGTTAAGCAGGCGTGCGGCTGTCCTCTATTGTGTGGTGTGAGGACTCTTTTCTCTGGCCAATTTGAGCATGCCTCAGTGGCCAGCCTGGCTCTGGCCCCCTGACGCATTATACAGCGCTGTAACAAAAGCGAGAGAATGTTGCCTTGTTCCTCGGCGTGCCCCCCTCATTGCTCCACTCTACACTACGATCCCCTGGCTGTCCTCCCGCTCCTTCACAGACACACGCGCGCGCGCGCACGCACGCACACACTCAAACACACACAAGACCAGCCCACTCTGGGCCTCCGGCCGACTTGTCAGTCTAACGGAGCGCGACAGACGTCAATCCTTAATTAATCACGAATACGCGGCAGGGGCTCAAAACATTATTGAACGATATTGAAAACATTCTAATAAGCTTGTCGCTCTGCCAAGGTGCAATAGAAACCCAGCCAGAAGGGCAACTACACACGCACACACATACTTGTATCCAAAATACCCCCTATCCACGCTTTTATCCCGTTCTTTGTTTCCCTGGTTAGTGAGGGGGCATCATTCATCTCCACTCTGCATCGTCTAGAAGGAGTGGAGCTAGGCCAGATTTAAATATAATGAAGGGTGCGACTAAAGGAAGACCGGAAGATGCCAAAACACAGCAGAATTCTTCAACACAGCTGGTTGGCAGGAACATGACAGCAAAAGTGAAGACACTGTGCCTGCCGCCTCTACTGTATATCTGCATCCTCCTCACAAAGTTCATCTTCAGTACACAATGTGGACAAAGGGTACTAGGACACCTGAGCATTACGCTTACAGGAGCTGAAATGGAATGAACAATATAGTCCCACTTTGCGGCTTTAATTGGTCACATGCTGCAAGGGTGTGATTGTGTCGGTGGAAATGTGTGAGGTCAGAAACTGATGCTGAAAGAAAAAGACATTTTCACTCGACACTGAACAAAAAAATACAAATGCATCAGCGTTTGTTTTTTCTTAGCCCATTTTTCAGGAGCTGTACTCAAAGAAACAATACTTTTCCGCAGTACAAAAAAAACACACTATTTGTCACACTTATTGTTTAAAACAATCTGTCACTGAGCACTTGTGGACTACCAAGATGCTGATTAGAGAGCATGATGATGTCACAGGTCTACCTTAGGCTGCCCACAACCCCATAGCTCTCACAAGTTTTGAGAAAGCGACCAGTTGGCATGCTAACTGCAGGAAGGAATGTCTGCCAGTTGTTGCCCGTCAATATAATCATTTCTCTACAAAAAGCAGGTCCAAAGGTTATTCGGGGAAGTGGCAGTGCATCCAACTGGCCTCAGAACCATGTAACCACACCAGCCCAAATCAAGCATCTTCACCTCCAAGATCGAATGAGACCAATCTTCTTGAAATCTACTGCAACAATTAGTTAGCTTTAGAATTTCTGCACAAACTCTCAGAAACCATCTCAGAGTTATGGTATCTTACTGGCAAACGAACACAGGTGATTTTATTGATTGATGATTGCACAGATACAGAGACAAAATTCCAAGGCCCATTGTGCCATTCATCCACAGCCATCACCTCAGGTTGCAAGGATCTCTACGATGGCAGCTACAAAGGCTTAGACATGACACACAATGAGCATGTTTGGGATGCTCTGGATTGGCATATATTGTACATTACAACAGTGTGTTCTAGTTCAAGCCAATATTCAACAACTTTGCAAAGCCAATGAAGAGGCGTGGACCAACATTCAAAAGTCCGCATTCAACAACCCAATGAATCGATCACAATATGTAGTGTTGCACTGTGTGAGGCAAATGGTGGTCACCAGATACTGACTGTCTTTTATTATGGAAAGGCCAAGGCACACCTGCGCAATAATCATACAGTTTAAACTGCATTTTGAAATACCTGACGAACACAAATTAAGACAATTTCGTGAAGAATTACTGAAAGGAGTTTTGTGCTCATAAAAAAATGCGCAAATCTTTGCGTTCAGCTAATGATGAAAAATAGCGGCAACAAAAAAAAAAGCACATTTATATATTGTTCAGTGAAATGATTAACCAAATCTCAACCAATTAAAATTTCTGAAACAAAAAGAGTTATTGATGTCAATTCGGTATTACTGACAAACGGAAATCAATGTTTTCCAGGAATTACACAAAATGATCCTTTGAGGTTTCATGGAGCAGTCAAGCACCAAAATGAAATGAAATGCTGTCAAGGTGGCGCTACCTGCTGGTCATACCTGATCATTGCTAGTGAAACCTTTGTGCATGATGTGGTAGAGGTGCACCAGGAAGTCAGTGTTCGGGAGGACATCCTGGTGTCTGGTCATCATCTCACAGATCAGTTTATAAGCCTGCAGTTTTCCTGCTTTGTATTCTGCTGGTAGCATGGTGGCCTGCGTGGGATATGGGGAAGAACAGTGAAAAAGGTCAAATCACTCTTGCTGTTCAAGAGACACGTTCGTCATTCATATCTTATTAAAATCACCATAACTGATTTAAGCCAATTTTCATTCTTTCTTATGTACAAATTATACAAAAAGGAAACGGGGTTAAATTGTACAGTTAACAAATTTTGTTTCCCAAACTTGTGAAATACTGCTGTATCAAATAATGTGTCTTTTAAAAAAAAAAAGACTACACACATGAAAATGTGTTTGGGACAAAAATTGCTAAAAATGGTCAACTCCAAATCAGTATGTTTTTTTTTTTTTTATTTCATTTGTTTGTCATCAAACAGAATTATTTCTGGCCTGGATAAAAATTGCGTAAGCCCTAACTCTTCAAAACACAACTACAGAATAGTTCAATGCCTTCTTGTTCAATATTTTGGGTTGTTATTATTTTTTTGTCTTTTTGGTCTGAAGAACCCACGACCTTCAAATGAGCTTGAACTTTCAGATACCAAGCAAATCATTTGGTACATTTTTTACATTTTCTCTTAGTCAAAGTCTTGAGATTTTCTGTGCCGGATGTAACAAAACAGTAGTGAGCCTCCTCTTTTTCATAAAAAGTAGTGTTGTTCCTTGTATGCTTCGTGTACAATAATATATCTTGGAAAAAAAGATATAGATTTTTGTCTGTTGTGTCCAAGACATTCTCAGAAGCTCCATTTTTTCAAGAGCTATTAGGCAGCATAAAATTGTGTCGCTGGCGATTATGTTCTGTACACCCAAAACAAAATGCTACGGCGGAATTAGTCATGTGGACTGCAGGTGTCAGAGGTTACGTGTTGTTGGTACCCTGAAGAGCCAGGAAGCAAGCATACGGAGGGGAGGAATGAATGCAGGCTGGGGAGGAGAAGACTGGTTGTCCACACTGATACCAAGGTTATCTCGAATCTGGAAATGGTTACAACAACCAATAAGCGTCCTTTCTGAAGGAAATGCTGTGTGATAACGTTCAGTATTTTTAATGATATGAATGTATTGTTTGATTAGTTTTCCACTTTACCTTTGCAAGTTTTTGCCACAGTTCATAGAGATAAGAAAACACTTTGGCGTGGATTTTGGGGCATCTGATGTTGTTGACATCTCCAAGGATTCCCAAAATCCTCCTCCATAGGACAAAGGCTGAATCAGCATGCCATCCTGTCAGGGTGCCACCCGCAATTATGCTGACATCATCAGTCAGACACTCGCTGCTGTCTGCATGGTCAAAAAGGAGAAAGAAAGCATGAGATTTTGCATTTGATGCTAAACTTTATTTTGGCAGCAATGAGATTTGTCGCCGTGACTGCCATAGAATGAATCAAAACGATTTTCAAGGAGACACAGGCTTTAATCAAAAAGTGCTAAATGACATTCAGGGAAGCAAATTTTACGTAGTATGTTTGTACAGGTTTGTCAATTAAGTATTATCATGCTGCTACTAGTTGATTAAATCCTTGTCCACTGAAGTGCTGTGCTGGAAAGAAACGTTTAGAAAACATACATGGTCTCATGCAACAGCCATATGAGTTCTTTTGGATTTGTAGAAAGACAGCGCCACTTAGTGGGCAAAAGAGCAGTTAGAAAGGGGGAGGGGTTAGGTGATGGGAAACTGAAAATTGTCAGCTAAAGTTTCTGCAATTTATGCAGTATGTTTGCAACCAATAATTTATAGAGAGGCTAAAAGTTGAAATCCAGTGAAGTAACAGATGTGTGAAGATATAATGTGTGAGTCGAGAGGATAAAAATGTGCAATTTGCAAAGTCAAGGTTGAGGCGAAAAATGTAAGCGCATGAGGACTCAGTGATGAGCAGCTATAGAGCAGTACCCAAGTGGTGTGGCATATGTAAGACAGACTGATGAATGCTGTCGTCCAGGGGGCAATCCTGCGGGCACTCAGTGTGTACCACTAAGGCTGGGGAGGCGGGGGGGTTCTGAGGATAGTGGTAGTGGATGTAGTGTTGGGGTGGGGGTGAAGAGTGGGGAGAGAGAGTACACTCAGGACCTATAAACAAGGGACAGAGATAAAATTGGGTTTGGGGAGGGGAGCAGAATGACAAAGACAAAAACTTCATGATGATCACAAACAACAGTCACAATAGAATGTGCGTGCATAAGGGTAAGAGAGACATCTGGCTGATTTTACTTTGTGTTCCATTTACGTCACAAAAGAAATAAACTGCAATCGTTACAAAGCAGGGTAAAACGACAAAACCCATGTAGGTGAGCTTGCACTCTATGTGATTTGTCACCTGCTAGAGCCTCATGGTGACTGAGCAGCAGACTCCCCTGGCTCTGCGGGTCAGCGGTCACGTCCATGTGGGCCGACTGGGTGGACTGATTATCAGCCTCCTCCTCGAAAACCTGCCAGGTGACCTCAGTTTCATTCACGTAGCCATTGGATGTCTCGCTGCTAATACTCTCACCTGGGAAATGAAGGCCAGCAGGTTAAAATGGAACAATTTAGTAATTACGGTAAACATAAAATCAGATGAGGACATAACCGGAGATGCTATTCTAACTTTTCTCTCTGAGCTTGGCCCTTGCGTAGTGATGGTACCCCTCTGCACTATTCTCTGTCTCAATTGGACTGCTGCTTTGGCGGATCAGGATCTACAAGCACAAGAAAACAAAGACTATGTTGGCATTGTCATTCTTTCTAGTACTCCACCTATGATACAACATTACAATACAAATAGGTTTCTCACAACTGGCAGCTCACTGCCCTCTCGTCTCTCTGATGTGCCGCTATCAGAACCACAGGAAGCAGGTGAATGCTCTCGCTTCTGGGCTGGAGAGTAAGACGAGAGATAAATTGATACAGAGATGAGAATAGGTTAAAAAGGTGCTCAAATATATGATTACAATGTATGTAAAACACAAAGACTTTGTCCTTGGCCAACCTACTTTATAAATAGATGACCACATTGCAAGCAAACGCCAGTTGATGCATATACTGTACTGTCTTTTTCCCAAGTATACTGAACTTAAACTTTGAGATAATGCTATCGTATATTGCTGTGCACCGGAATTACCCCAAACACCACCCCAAAATCATGTTTAATTGCTAATTCAATATGCTATAGAAAAAGTAATTTATCACGCTGTTATTGATTCAAACACAATGGAAACAACACAGACAGCGGCCTCCAACCGTCAAAGTCTGTGTTCATGCTGACCATTGGAACACACATAAAGAATTTATTTCAAGAAGAAAAAAGCAAACAAATGTTACACCATCTTCCCCAAAATTTTTTCAAAGGTTTTATAGCCATGAGTAATGCAATTAATACAATAATGTGCTGACCACGCAGTGTATTAGGCAGAAATAAATCTGCATGGCAACTTATCTTTGACTGACCAGTTCCCTCAGTATTGAATCATTACAGGCCAGCTATCCATTTTCAACCAAACATGCTTACGCAGCTGTATCTAACCTAACTATTTCCACAAGTTTTTGTATAAAAAAAAACATCCAGACTTTCAATCTTGAGGTTACATAATGCTGCATGTCCCCTATGGAGAGAGGAAGAGGTGGAGTTGAACAAACACTCCTCAGACAGTTCAAGAGTCCAAGAGGGTTAATAGATTTGCTCTCAAGCCATTTCCAACACTTTATATTGGTTAACAATGTGAAAAAAAAAATAACAGACTGCTTGAAGACAGACCAATAGTAATGTTCTGTTGAAAAGGTATGAAATTGACCATATTTGGACAAATGGGGGATTCCGCCTGATAGTGGCATACTTTAAAGTTGCTCAACAAAACTGCCTATGATTGCTCATAATAGAATCACCACATGTCGGAGAGAATTTACACAGCAAGAGCTTTTGGCAGAGTTGTTCAGTGAACCGCTGCTGGAACTTAGCAACTAATTACTTTTTCTATGTGGGACCAGATAGGGTTGGACATTTTTTTTTTAACTTCCTTTTTATAGTTACTTGTGTACCTTGTAATGTGTCAGAAAGCTGCTGCGTGATGTCTGAGGTGCTGCTGCTACGAGGGAGCGGGCTATCTCCTCCTCCTAATTCCTCCCCACCTTCTGACAGCTGACATTCCTCTACATCTGGTGAAGAGGGGGAAAAAAGAATATCACAAAATGAGCCAGTAGTAACATGCTGATCAATGAATGTGTATACAAATCCTGTCATGTAAACAAAATGAGCAAACTGAAGGCATGCACACATGCAGCGGTAATGTAGGCGCAAGTCCACGTTTTCCCCGTCTGTGGAAGCATTCCAAACCCTCTGTACCAGGTAGCAAGACAGTTTATGATGGGACGACAGGTGAATGATGCAGGACGGGTGGAGGCCACAAACACACAACTACTGTCCATTCACCTCTCGAAAGCTACTTTACCTGAGAGTCTGTGAGAGCAAGCAGAGTTACCAGAAGAGATACCAGGCAAGAAAGAGCTCACAGTGTGGAGCAGCGTAGGAACACTTTTAGTAGTGGGCAAAGCCTCACATAGGTGAACGCAGTTGCTGATGGACTGGCTTCGTTTCGCTTCCATCAGTAAAAAAGAGAACAAAAGGTGAAAAAAAGAAGGAATAAAGAGAATAAAGACAGTATTAAAAAATAATGGCGTACGGTATGTGGGAAAAAAATTGAACTTGATGAATGCATATATTAAAGCCCCTGTAGAGTGAATTTTGAGGGTTTTTTTCTAAATATGTAAGATATGTTTGAATCTAATTGCTGGAGACGCGCAAAATATGTGAGCAACAAAGTACTAAATTATTGAACTATAGTGTTAAACTTACCATTTCCGGATTACTTGAGAGTAGTTCAAACAAACATCAGGTACCACTTGGTGCAATAAGTACTGAGTACATTAATTTCACTGGTGACTATCCGGCCCATTTCTACTTCTACAGCATGCCGTTAGATAGCAAGCATTGCATTACAACCTGAAAAATGTATCAACCCTGGATGGTCAAATTTACACTATGTGTAGATGTTATTCGGGTTAGTGTGATACGTTTAACCGCAAAGCATTGTGGGTTTAACACTTCCAGGAAATATGTGCTCGTGTGAGCCACATGCGACGTTGTGCATAAAGGGGAACACAAGTCAAAAATTCTCTTTTCAATATGGTCTTGTGACCCCATTGGTCGAAATACTTAAAGACTCATGGGCAAATGTATTCATGCAAATTTGGCAACAATCTTCTCTGTGGTTTGCCAAATTTAAAAGACATTTTAATTTCACTTTACAGAGACTTTAATAGAACTGGGCATTGCAAAACGAATCTAAACCACAATGTATTCAAATGTATCATGTTAAATATACAATAGCACATGATTGCCTCGACCTGATTACCTGCCTAAATCTCCTTATCTACGCTCAAACCACCGGGCCCAGGCAGATGGCCGGTCCTTGTTGAGTCTTGCGTTCGTTCGCATTGGGTCTATTTCCAAGAGGGAATTTTTCCTTACCAAGTACTTCCTTGTGTGTAATTCAGTTGGGGCTCAGTTAGTCTTTCAATGAGTGAGGTCATGAACATCTGCTGTGATTTGGCACCACATAAATACAATTAAATTGAAATGAATTATACAGTAACCGTTAAGATGGTGTTTTTGTTGAAGGCAAGAATAGTAATTCATCAGATAAACAAGTTTGGACATTTTATATATCTAACTTATTTGCGTCTTAAATATACTCTCATCCACATATATAGTCAACTTGGTAAATATGGAGTAATAAAATCTCAGAGGATTCACTGCGTACTTATTGTACAAAGGTTTTAACTACCTTTAGCTGATAAATGTTAGCGCGCTAACACTTATTAACACAAAACAATCAGAGTTTATATTTGCATGGGTGAGTAGAGTCAATTTTTGAAAGTCAATGATAAGGCATGGCTGTTGGATGTGGATGGCAAGCCTCATGTCAATATGAACAATGAAAGGGGACATTGCTATTGTCTCTTTCAATTCACTTTAATTACTCCTTTCAGGGGAAGATATATTATGTCCGCGACAGCTTACTACTGTTTGCCATGAATGCATATTAATGAGCATTAATTACATTTGAAATAAAACTCTCAAAAACTATCACACAATTAAGTGTGGACGTTCTTTGGAGGAGTAGAGAGACGAGCCGACGGGGTCTTTGAAGATCATCGGGAAAGAAATAAAATTAGGCCCAAAGAGAGGAAAGGGAAGTTGAAGCGGTTGTTTCATATATTACATAGAAACCGCCACAAACACACACACACTTAGGACTTTTTTTTTCTTTCCTTCAGGCTCAAATGCTGCTCCTTGTTCACCGAGCTCGTCATTTCAGAGCATTAGAGGTAATTGCGGAAAAGAAATGGGATTGTCTCTTTTATCTTTCCCTTTCGGTCTAGACCAAAAATTCATACATGCGAGATGTGCATTTTAACTAGTTACGCTTCTCAACTTATAATTAGCCTGTCACATCTTCATCAGATAAGGGCCATTGCTGCGTCTGGACTGAGCTTGTAACAATGGGCGTCCTAAGCCAGCCTTTGACATACTGTCAAGACATGGAAATGGAGTCAGTGTGCAATGACATGTGAGGGGGACAATAGGGGCCATCTGCTGGAGCTTTCTGCCGTTGGTGTTTGGCCTTTCAATGGCACCTGGACTGGTGTATACATGGACCTGTCATATGGATCTCAATGCAGTCAATGCGTCTCAGAGCACCAGAAGCTTAGTAGCAGCAGCTTCTCACACAAAGGCAGCGCATCGAGAAAATATTCACGTAAATAAAATTCACTACAGCCTCGATACCTTTTTAAACAGTCATAATTGGGGCTAGATAATCTAATAGGAACAATGATAGCTCCATTATGTAATATTACTGTGAACAATACAATTTCCAATCCAAGTTCATAAATTATTTTAATGATCGGCTTAATTTGAAGGTGGATAACATTTCATTTTACAATGCCAACTTGTCATAATAAATGTCCCAACCTGAAGCTTTCTGACGCACGATGTTGCGGGCCTTCTCCACACCAGGAGCACCCGACGTGGTGGCAGAACGAATCCTCATTGGCTCCTGAACTGCTGTCCCACTCAGGTCACCTTGGTTCCTCCAACTTAGTGAAAAGGAACGTGCCACTGCAGCTGCTTTCTGAGAGTCCTGAATCACTCCTGCCAAAGAAAGAGCATTTGTATGTTTCAATATGATTTTGATAAGCATTTTTTTGAATGTTTTTAATTTTGCCTTGAGAGATTTCAACCGCTTGTATCCGGGATCTTATTCTTTCGGTCACGACCCACAGCTTGTGACCATAAGTGAGGGTAGGAATGTAGATCGACCGGTAAATCGAGAGCTTCTGGTCCAGCTCCCTCTTCACCACGATGTACCGATATAGAGTCCGCATAACTGCAGACGTTGCACCGATCCTATGTCGATCTCACGGTCCATCCTCCCCTCACTCGTGAACAAGATCCCAAGATACTTAAACTCCTCCACTAAGGGCAGGATCTCATCCCCGACCTATAGAGGGAACTCCACCCTTTTCCGACCGAGGACCATGGAGTCAGATTTGGAGGTGCTGATTCTCATCCTAACCACTTCATACTCAGCTGCGAACCGCTCCAGTGAAAGAGAATAATTTAGTTTCATTATTATTGAACTGTTCAAATGAAGTTAAATAACATTGAAAACAAACTGTTTTATCCATTTAGTCAGGCCTTTGTGGCATGGGGCCAAAGCCCTTCTGGTCTTGGAGGCCTTCTTGGGCCTACAGACACGACCTGGCCTAACGGAATTGCTTTTCAGTACGTGTGTGTTGGCAGCACCCAAGCGCTGTGCCTGAGCACTTTGGCTGCACCGGATGGGGTGGATTTTCAGGTTCCCAGCAGTGTCTGTGCTTGGGTCACACTAATTCCTTGGCTTCAACATCCTGGGGGCATGCTTAGCATGATGGCAGCATGGGCTGTGCACCTTGCTACACTGGCAAAAGGTTGACTGCATGATCTTTTACCAATACATCAGCAACCACTGCCACCGAACTTCAAAAATATGCATCAGGCCTGGAATTGGGGATGCTGTAACACCTCAAATTTCCCCATTGTGGGACTAATAAAGGACATCTTTATCTTTATCATACGTGGATATGGCCACAATGGGTCCATGTATGGATGTGGGGTGGAAGTGTTTTTTAACTATATTACATGTCTTGTTATGAGTCAGATTTTGTACATCATGCACTGTTTGGATGAGATTTTAGCTTCAAATATTTAAGTGCTGCATTTCTTTATTATTATTTGTATTTTATTTTTCTGTTTTTGTGCTTCAGCATAGGACACCACACTCACAGTAATAAAACCTGTATGTATGTTCAGTTTTTTTGCCTCTAAAAACATGTAGACAAAAAAAAAAAAACTTGAGGAGGGAGTATGAGGGCCCTTAGTAACTCCAGCAGCTGTTAATGGGTTTGTAATCAGACTACTTTGAACATATTTACATGTGTTTAAATGTACTTAAAAAGTTATGAGAAATATAAAAAGGTGGTTGTTTATTTTCCTCAGTAATGTATTTCAGTTAGGTTTTCAACTGAACTGCCTGGCTATTGTATCAGTGTGGAAAGGAAGAAGTGGAATATTACCAAGGTGAAATGTTCATCTGTGCACTTGCCTTTAGGTAAATTATAAAAAATAAAAAAAAACTACAAACACATGACAGAAAACCATCACTTTCTCCCAGGAAATTTCCTTATCTAAAAAGAATTTTAAAAAATTGTTCAAGGTGTCTTCCTCACCACGTGCTCGCTGCTTCTTCTCCTTCTGTTCGCTGAGTTTATCCAGAGGCAGGTTGGCCATGTCCAGGCCGTAAACAGAGCGGGCCAGCACAGCCGTCAAGGAGTCCATGATGCTGGCCCACTCTGTCACTAACTCCTCCCAGTAAGTCAGAGAGGACAGTACTGTAAGCAGCTCATCCCACAGCTCCCGAGAAATGTACACACACAGGTTGGCTCGCACCCATGCCACAATGATCGTCTGAATGCAACATGAGAACAAATATGAATAGATACACCTCCAACACCGCACTTGAAAAAGACGTGACAAACGAAACCGCCTACGGTTTTGTAATGTCATGAGCGCTAACTCCACTTTTTTCTGATTTATTTTGAAAAAATGAGGATGAAATATAGGGCAGACATACACGAAAAAGAATGGATGCCAAACTTTCAGCAAAGCTGTCCTTTCTTTGGTTTTCTGATGGCCTCTTCATTACTGCTTCAGTGATCCTCAGTAGGACCTGCAACATTTGCTCCCTGCAAACAATAAAACAGAATAAAAAGCGGATCATTATTTTTTTTTTCTACACATAAATATGTCAATCAGGCCAAAAAACATTATTTTTTTTTTCTACACATAAATATGTCAATCAGGCCAAAAAACATTCTACCCACCAGGTCTGTGTGTTCATTGTGTGCTCCATGATCATGTGCCGGTAGATGCTAAGGACACACTTGCACACCTCAACCTGATTTTCCAGGAGCTTGGGTACATCCTGGCATGGCTCAAGTAGGAAAACATTCGAAGAGTTTGTCAGGAAAACCTACAATTGTAGACACACATGAATACGGTCATCTAGTTTGATGATAGATGATCAAAATGATGTCCCGATGTAAAACCGACAGACCTGGAGTGTGGGCTGTATGCCCGCCTTGATGTCCCTGTTCTTCTCCTCTGTTAGAAAACCTCGACTGATTGCGCTGCTGAAAGAGTAGGTCCTTCCCCAACTTGACGATCGCTTATGACCGTGACTCTCAAGTGTCTGTTAAAAGACTTGGCCAGTCAACATCTCAAAAAAGATCTATAATGAGACTAACAATTATAGAACTTGACATCCCATGACAGAAACTTGCACGACACATTAGTTGTGGCAAACTGCACCTTTCTCAAAGCCCGACTCAAACATTGGCTTAAAATAAAGATGAGAAGACCTTTCACAACTTGTCACTTTTACTTACTGACAAAATATTTCCTATATATTCCAATTGCTTGTTTGTAAGAATAGTGCATCCTTTAACGACTTTGACATTCATTGCATGCGTGTTGCAAAGTTACCATGAACGCTTTATTTATTTATTGATTTTTTTTTTTTTACTGTTCGTGCACTCATTGATATATTTTATCAATTGCCTACAACAGGAAGGACTACAGCAAAATTAGTAGTCACGTTGACCTTGTCACATTGCATATTGATATTATTACTGATAACTGGTACCTATTGTAAATGTGGATATGTGTTTTATTGTGTATTCTAATTACCTGCTAATTTACATGACGGCATATGGAAAGTGCATTAATACAGCTCCAGCTTTTGTGAAATGCGCTACATCAATAAAATTTGTATTGTACTGTGTAATACACTCTCTCATTTTTAACGGGGGAGTCAACTAAAATTGGTATGAGGCCATCAGTGTACATCTAAAATGTTAAAATTCCACAATTTTATGAAAATACATTTTTACAAAAGCAATAGTAAAAATATGTACACTATTACCTGTGCTTGCATGTTATTATTCTCTGTGCTGAGTATCTGCTCAGTGCTATCATCCACTTCATCTTCCTGTGCAGTTATGTCCGGCTCTGTCATAAAGCTTGGCTTCTCCTGCAGTATCCACGTTCGGTACACTTTGATCACCTTCCTGGTTGCCGATGATTCGCAGGACGGTAAGAGGAAAGCCTTCAGAGAGGAGAACACGATTGTTCCATTTGTGATGATGCTACATAGTTGTGTTAAAAGGAAGGAGCTTTGCGACAAATGACCAGCAGAGGGCAACATAACCCGTTTAATACTAGGCTAACGCACCAGGAATTAACATCCAATCTAATTTGAACGTGCACATTTAACAAGGAAGTAATACAATTTGACAAGAGTGCCATTGATACCTGGTGGAAGACCTCGTTGACAAAATTCACATTGTCCCTGGTGGATAGTAAGATGGCATGCACCATGTCATAGACATACTGGTGCTCCTCCTCAATGCTACATAAACTGGAATCGCTGGGCCGTCGATCTGAGAGTGTGCTGCTGTTTGAGTGGCTCTTCTCAGGCTCCCCTGTGGGGCCATTTGGGTCCCCGTCTGATGACTTCTCCTTCTCCTTTTCCTGGCTGCTACCGCCTGCAGTGACAGTCTGGACACACCATACATGTAAGATACAGTACGTAGCCTAATGTACAGTAAAATTGTGCATGAAGCCGAAGACAAACGGAACAGTCCAGTTGCAATAGATTCAATGTCCTGAGAATCATCTTTGTTAGTTTTCTTGTCCCAATATTTAATAATTAAAAAAGTACGTCAGTCTATGGAGGAAGATGTACAGAAGGGAAGCTCTATTCTGACACCAGGTGGTGGACAGTTTGAATTGTTAGCACAGTGACTCAGATGGTAAATATTCCACTATATGTACCTTTATTCGTTGTTTCATGCAATTTTGACAAAGTTTTCTGAAAATTATGTGATGTATTGTACATTCCAAGTACACACTGGATAAAGGCAGCTGACAGTACTTTTGAAATAACCACTACAACCGCAGATCCAACGTCCACAGTTGCACAATTCCCACCTGGATGAGTTTGGGAAGGACCTCAGGGCCATTCTTTGTATTCTGCGCTGTTGGAGCACTGCTGACATACTTCTTCTTGAGGAAGAAGGTGACCAGCCAAGTGATGAAAGCTACACGGGGAGCCAGGTACTGGTCCCGAGTGCAGAAGGTGCTCTCGTTGTTCCTTGTTACTGGCACATACAAGGGTTTTGGTCTATGATGTGGGAGGTCTGATATTTGAACAAAAACAGGAAGATGAAGAAAGACAAAAATAACCAGTGAGAAACGAGGGCGAGAGAGCAAAACAAAGAACGATGTGACTAGAAAGCTTTGAAAGAAACATCACCTTACAGCACTGTGCTTATTCTATCAATTATTGAATTGATAAATTATAATTAAAGGGGAAGTCAAGTTAATTTACAGTGAAGTGTCCTATGAGTCCCGCTTAGTCTAAACACGGCATTCAGATTAATATTACATTTGTGGGATATGAATTAAGCTGTCAACTGAATATGACATCACAGCATCTAAGGGCTCAGGAATCGACGATTTCAGGGTTTGGTGTAGTGACATTCAAAAGTCTTGTTTGAGTCGTGGGTTAAACACTGAACCGGTTGCCAGCCAGACTGAATACACTGTCATGAAAAATGACTCGGACTTTCCAAATCTGTGTGTGTGTGCACAATGTATCTTGTGCCGTCACATTTTCTTTCACACATAGAAGAGACAACACATCTATCCAACTTCTGTACCGCATATCCTCATTAGAGTTGCGGGTGTGCTAGAGCATAACCCCGCCGACTTAGAGCGAGAGGCGGGGTACACCTCACACACCCTCACATTTACCTACGCACAATTTAGAGTCTTCAATTAACCTCCCATTCATGTTTTAAGAATGTGGAAGGACGCCGAAATAGCGGGAGAACGTTCAAACGCCACACAGAAAAGCCGGAGCCCGAATTTGAACCCATGACCTTTGAACTACCTACGCTGTCCGTCAGACAGAATACAATAACAAGGTGATACACAATGACATATTTTCTGAATGTACGCCACATTACCTAATAAAGGCTTGTAGAGATTTGTGAGTTTGGTGAAGGAGGGGAATAGATGTGGAAGGTAGTACTTCTTGAACAGGCTGAAGAGAAACCTGAAGCCTGTCTCCTGGTTTTCTTTGTTCTTCCACTCTAAACTGGATGCCTGGCAGGTTAGAAAAAAAACAAAGACTGACAAGGTCAGGCTACAGGGAGTTGAGTTGAATACATAATCACTCAGCTTGTCACCGTATATTGTTTGCAGCATAAACCACTGAAGCTATTGTACTTACAAACGGCGTGCAAAGGGAAAATTGTGTCGCTTTGGTGTCAATGGAAAGACTCTACACACTTAACAGCTGCCATAATGTTTGGTTTCTCATTATTATCAGCTATTGTAAAAGCAAGCACTTGTGGATGATGACACCCACACACAAAACCTGATTACTGCAGTGAGGAAGCAAGCATATAAATCAAGACTGAGAACTATAGTATCTATCAACAATAGAAAAATACATGATATTTTTAATAAAATTGTATATTTTTTATTGTCCTTGCAACAGTATCAATCACCTGGGTAACCATGAACTTGAGGAGGGTTTCGAGGATGTAACAAGTCTGGTCATCTGCTACCTTCTCGCCTGCCACAGCTGGAACAAGTGGGGTGATCTCTTCAGGCACCACTTTAGCTGCTCGCATTGACATATACGATGAGAAAAGAGCCACATGGTCCAGTTTGAAGCAAGAACCGGGTGGGGGTAAAAAAAAAATAATAAAAAAACTAAACGAAGCATGACGCAGAATATAAGATATTGTATTATTTCCTTTCTCACCATCAGGTGGGTTGGAGAAAGGGTTGTAAATGATTGTGTCAAGGGTGCAAGGCCCCCTGGACGAGGGCACTGCTGGGAAACCTGGCACCAGACAAGCGTAGATAAGGAACTGCTCCTCAGCACAATTGTCCCTCAAGGCTTGCAGCCACAGCAGGAAGAGACGGATCCCCTCACAGCGGATCTGGATTAGAAAAAGGATAGAGGGCTTAGCGTGGTTTTGCAAAAAAACTATAGCAAAGATGAAACAACGTTCACAGGGTGAGTAGTGTGCACAGTTGAGGCAAAAATAAATGATGATGGCCGTAGAAAGCGAGACGCAGTGGATGCAGTTGTATCACAAACAACCGGAACAATTTTGCATGCGACAACATGTATTAATTATAATTTTGTACGGTAGTTACCTTGAAGGAATTTCCAGTGTGTAGAAGCTTTTTCAGAATGGAACCTGGAAAAAAAGAAAGCGACAAATGGTAAGCACGCCTCATTTTCAACTGACCCACAGCCCAGATGCTCACAGTTACAACAAACTACAAAGCGGGCAGGTATGAGCATCATCTCAACCAAGGCAGATTGAGGGAGTGTGTGTGTGTGTGTGTGTGTGTGTGCGTGGGTGTGCATGCATGTCTGTGTATATGTGAGAGAGTTAGGGAATGCTTTCAAAATAAATGCATGTCTTGAGAGGAAACCAAAAGCTGTCAAAAAAATTTACCTCATTGAAACCTTGTTCAGGAAAAAAAAGAATACAGTTCAAGTTTAAGACTACTGTCAGGATTTATTTGATTTGAGGGGTGAATAATAAACAAGTTCCTCTGTAGACGACTTTAAAAGAAAGACAATAGCAGCTGTGATGTTATATAAAACACACTTAGGTGCATCCGGTCTCGACGTTCAGAACTAAAAATGTCAGTTGAAGAGCAATGATTCTTGCACTGCTGATGCCTGACAATAAAATGTTTTAATTGGGGTTATCAAAACTGGCAAGGGCTTTTCAATCTACGGGGGTCTGAACTCATGCCAGCATATTTCAATTACTTATTTGCATTTCAAATTAAGTCCTAATTAGCACTTCTCTTCTCTATTCAATTCTAAGACTAATTAATTTCTCTTTGTTGTGCAAAATGAAGACATCTCAAATGTTATGGGAGCATAGTGATGAAAAATGAAGCACCGGGATATATCTTAATAATGTACTTAGCAGTGATAGAAAATGCAGAAAATTTCGTTTGTGAAAAAAGTGAGCGGCACATACCTATACTGTGAAACTGCCAGCGGTTATAGATTTTCTCCGGCAGAAATTGAAGAATTTTCTGTTGAAAAGAAGTTAGAAGTTAGACATAAGCAAAATAAATATTTCTTGAACTCTCTAAAAACAACCATGATAGTCCGAGAAATCAGACTTGGGCACTTGACCCTATTTTGAAGGCCAGTCGCCCGTCTCGACCCTTCTATCTGGAAAGGTGAAAAATTGTTGGGAAATGGAGTACGTGCTCACACACACGGTCCACAACAGTCATTGAAATGTGAGCAATTGCTTTGCCAAAATCACAAATCAGTGAACCAGGATGACTTTATGCTTTTAACTAGGAGGGCAAGTTAAAAAAAAAAAAAAATAAATGGTCCGCCACAATAAGTGAAAAAAGGGAAGAGGTATACAACTCCCAAATGGAGCTTCTACTTCTGCATCTGGATAGAATATGGATAGAAGCAACAAAGGGAAGATGGGGGACTGTTGGCTCCCCCAAGGGCCTGATGTGTCTCGATAACTGCATGCCCAAAGGAATAGGTGTGTAATTAACATACTGTATGAATGTCTTAAGATTACACTTGTCCATAATATTTTTATCTTAACATACCTTAGACCGTTTTACCACTGACTGCAATGTCCAAGTCAAGAGATCATTGATTGCTTTTGATTAACTTGATTTGTCAACAACTTCCTTTTCTTTCTTCATCTTTAACATACCCTTCTTGTCCTCTGGACTAAATCCCTTTCATTATCGGTGACAGCAGACATGCTGAAAGACGTATAGCTGCACCTTACTATTGATCCTTCGTGGGATTAGCGCATCTCTGGACAGGATATGTGTTGGCCCCACTCGGTCTGTCTCCTTGGGATGGCAGGCATATTATCCTAGGCTGCAACCCAGCAGGGTAGCATGGTTAAGCCTTCCCCAACGTGGATGTGTGTGCACCCTCGCAGACACAATAACACCCCCTTTCTCTCACTTACAGAGCACCAGGAAAGGAGAGTAGGAACGAGATGGAGAAGCTCGCTCCGAAAGACTCCCCATGGAGCCGGAATGGTGGTCCTAACAATGAGGAATTTACTGGCTGATTCAAGGCGATGGCAGTCTCCTCTGTACTGAAGGTTGGTGGTGTTACTATAATCTGCAGCCATACGCCAGCATAACGATGGGAGTATTACTGTGCTACAACTACAACTTTAGTGCATTTACATGATCCGCGCTTAGGTTTCTAGAACATCCACGAGGGCTTTTTGACAAACACTCCTTCGACTTTGAGATAAATCATCTCAACATAGGGAATAACAATGACAATACAAAAAGCAGTCAAAACCATCATGTAAATTGAATAAATTCCCAACTCATGTTACAACGGTTTGCTCTTTTATCAAAAATATTTGACATGGAAGCTCCTTACTCTGCGAGTTTAAGCACACTAATGTGGGGGGGAAAAAAATCACGAGTAAAGTGTATTCTTATTTCTAACCAATAGATGGTAGCAGCAGTACATCACTGTAAGGTCATTTGTAGTTCCAATCACATCATTGTGTTGTTTTCTGAAACATCATCATCATCATAACGATCCGCCTATAAACAATGGGAACATGAAGCCATTGAAGAGGAAAATAAAGCATAAAATAATTTGAATGCCAATAAAAGTTCACTCAGCATGAAGTTAATTCAGATACAGTTTGAAGACTCAAAATTCAAGCGCTCAATTGATTGCTGCCTCAGTCATTAGGTTACACAATGTTTAATGTTGCTACTTAGTGTATCAGTGACGCCAATTTAGCATTTTGGTTGCTTTATTTAACATCTTTCTGACTGCTCTACCAACTATTTTGAAGGGGGAAAAAAATGAGCAAATTTAATACCTAAGAGAGCCGAATGAGTTCACATTGTTTTTTTTATAAAACATGAAAGGAGACATAGCACAGGCACCCACTTACACGTTACAAAGCAATCATTTATCGACATGCCGTATACAGTTGACCCGAAGTACTGTATGTGCTTGAATGCCACAAATATTTTGCCAACCTACAAGAGAAAAGCGCATGAGAGCTAGAAATGTTACATGCATGCAGGGACGTTTATTATAAGACCTTTTAATCGCCTGAAGTTAAAATAGGAAGGGATAACTAATTTCATAAGTTTGTTTTATTGGTGTGCTAAACTGTATTGTTAATTATTTTGCGGACCCCAAATTACCCCAGTTTGGGATCCACTGCACTATATGACACAGACTCAAGTCACCTATTCAATTGAGCCAAAGAAAAGATGACAGGGGAAATTCAGAACGCTGAGTCAAATCCGGATGGGTCGTGGTAAGGTTGTATCCTGTCGAGAAAAATCAAGGGAAATGGATATGCACAAACTTCCCTAAGGTTTTTTGGGCAGTGCAAATTTCCCATGTCAAACATTCACAGTGGCGCAGGGATCGAGCTGCTTTTAGGCAGTCAGCTGATAAGGTCATGTACAGTACTGGCATATGGGAGTGTAAACACACTGGAGTCTCTCAAACCTGGAGACTGGAGTTGCCTGACAGAGGTTCAGGCTTGTCTTGTGACTGCAAAAACAGCTGACTGGCGAAGAGTAGTACAGTATTTCTTTCAGATTCGATCATTTAGTGTCTATTTAGATTTTGGCCTGTGGCATCTATTTGCTTTAACTGTAACATCAAAACAAAATCTAGACTGTACAACATTTTCCATCATGACAATACCAGTAGCGGCCAATCAGAAGCTACCGGTTGCCGCTAACATTACCTGTCAACCACATTGCCTAAACCAGGGGTGGGCAAACTTATTTGCTCAAAGGTCACTTCTCATTTATGAAACAGACTGATGCCTTGGGGCTATACTTCTCAAAGATCATACACACAGAATAGGGAAAACACCCATACACACACAAATAGTTAAGAATATAAAAAGAAAAAACTCTGAATAAATACCTGAGAATATGAACCACAGTGGTCAACTGTATCCCTTTTTTCCCCCACTGGGTTGATAAGCATGTTGTCCTGATTCACCCGTCACAAAACATTGGCATGCATGGCACATTTATAATCAAGTACTGCTTTACATTGACAAAATATGATTTGGTTGGGCGTGGAGAGGGCAAGATCCACATATGGGTTCCCAAGTGCGGGGACTTATTAAGAAAATGTTATACAGGCATGACACACTGATTTTATTCTTCTATTTTGTGTTGTATGGTATTTTCAGATATTGTGCATAGGCAATCTTTTTGTAGGAATCCCAAGCACTCTTTGATACGGGAGGCCCCAGGTCATTTGAAGATGGGTAAAAAAAAAATAGAAATAAAATAACAAAAGTGTAGAATTGCCTATTTTAATAAGGAAATAACTCAATCAAAAATGTTTATGGCTGAACTATATGGCCACCTGGTTAGCACATCCGCCTCACAGTACAGAGGTCGGCGTTTATATCCGGGCTCCTGGTATCCTGTAAAGAGTTGGCATGTTCCACCGTGCATGTGTTCGGTTTCTCCGGGTGCTTCGGTTCCTTCCCACATTCCAAATCTCGAATAACACTGACTGACAACTAATGACTTGGTAGCCAGTCAATCTTGGCTATTGTTAGCAGCTAACATGTGGCAATGAAAGACTGCAAATGTATTTATTCCCAGAATGGTCATTGTCCGGGTCTTATATATTCTTCTTCTATTCCTCTATTTTTCTACTACTCACACGAATTGTTTAGGATGGTTGTTTTTTTTTTTAAGGGGGAAATAGTGCTACAAAAACCCAGCGAAGAAGCTTTGTAGTGTGGAGTGAGTGGAGGTGAAGACGGTAAGATGCCCTTCAAGTCCGGTAGCCAAAAATGCAATAGACATTAAATTATTGTTTTATTTTATTGTTGGCTTGTGGATTTCTGTTCAATAAATAATAATGTTCAAATTACAATAAATCATAAAAGGCAACTGGCCATTTTGTTGTTTCTTCACAGATTATAGTTGCATTTCATTTTAATGAAAGAGGTTATTAAGTATTGAAGTTTTGAATTTTCGAATGGTTTTGGGATTTGGGTTTCAATCTTGCACAGCATAAATTGAATCTGCACGAATTTGGTTATTTTCAGAGCTTACGCTACCAAGTAAATTTCATGTCATTTTCTCAAACACGGGAATAGTCAAAAATATCAATACAAATCATAGTTTAATATAATACAGCATCAACATTTTCCACCGGCGTCTTGGCCAGCTGTGGCGATGCCCACTAAGATATCTTTTCATGGGGCCCAAAATGGGACGAATGGGAACAAAACATGCCTTTCTAAAACTAGGTTATTTCTTTTGTAATGAAGAGCCACAAGAAAACCAGCATGGAGGCAAGAGATGTTCTCCATTTTTGTCCTGAATTTACTGTGACACCTTCCCCTTTGTTGTATTCGTTTATGGGTAACACTGTGGCGGGTTGGTACACTGTCATATTATTTACACAAAGATTGTTATCTCACCTACACACCCTTCGTGGAAAGGATTTACAATATGCCAAAATGAACTATACCTTTTGGTGGTATTGTGGTTTTCATTTCAGATATAATATAAGTAATTCATCCACTATTTAGTCCCTAAACAACATCAGAGTAAATGAACTGAATGACAGTACTATTTCTTTTTATTGCCAACATAAACACTACTAATGATACCAAAAAAAAAAAGAAACAATGCATTGTCATAAACAGGTTTTTATCCTTTTTGAAAAAGCTGCTATAAGACAACAAGATAGCCTTACGGACGCTTTTAAAGAAATCCAATGAAAGTCAATGTGAATGAATGGCATCGCCTGTGGGGCTTTGGGTGTTCCAGAACATTTAGCACAAAAGCGTGCCCCTCTCTCGACACCCATCACACAAACAGGACCATACCGGGCTACTATGCTTGCCTGAGGCACCCCAAGAAAAAGGGGTCACATACTTTATA
This sequence comes from Idiotropiscis lumnitzeri, assembly GCF_059441095.1. Lineage (NCBI taxonomy): Eukaryota > Metazoa > Chordata > Actinopteri > Syngnathiformes > Syngnathidae > Idiotropiscis > Idiotropiscis lumnitzeri. The sequence goes on along the minus strand of NC_142391.1, from coordinate 15,356,809 downwards.
ATGACAGCAAAGTAGTCTCTGCAAAGGTGTGCGAAGCAAACACAGAGCGGAGATAAGTTGTGTCTATTGTGTCAACCAGATTTGAATGCAAATGTGCAAGGAAGCGTGAAAGAAATGTTGTCCCCTCTTAGTGCGGCAAGACGGCAAAATAATTCCACCCTACGGTAGGTACTCAGGGAAGCTCCTACATTTAAGTACGTGACTCAGAACGACATGATTCTGTTTTGTCGAGACCAACTTTGTCCAGCCACACTTTTAAAGGACAAATTCTAATGTCATTTTAATGCTTAAGCCTGTCACACTATCACGATCTATGATAACATTTGATCTTATGTGGCGTAAAGAACGAGTACTTTAATTTAGCAGATCTTAGCACCAAGCGACATATTAGTCCGGTATTCAACATTCAATGCTTATCTTCTGAGTACATGATGAAAAGCACGTCGTCACAGACAGGCGCTAAAAGGGGACAAGTGATGGTTAAGCTGCTTTAATATTAGTTCTGGAAGAAAAAAAAACTGCATACATATGCAGCAGGCAAGAATTAACATTTTAGTTAGAGGTCAACTTGTGAGCGTGTGTACAGTTGAGGCGATTATCTTGTGGTGGCAAAAAGAACATCGAAGGACAATTTAGGAAGTTTGGTTTCCGAGCAAGGTTATCAAAAAGTCTTGAAATCATTCAAATAAAGTGCGTCAAAGTAATGTATTTGTTATCCTAATTGAAATAAATGCACATCATACTCTATTAAGCATTTAGCGTTTTTTCATGGGAAAATGTGTTTCATCTCACAATTTGTCACAATGCAACACAGTGGAAGGGTAAAATGGTGGCATCAGTTAGTCTCAGAGGCTGTTCATTCAGTTGTTTGAATTTGTATAAAAAAAGCAAAAATGTCTTTTCAAATGGCAAATTTCTGGCTTCAAGAAAAGCTTAAGGAAATCAAGAAAAATTTGGTCGTTAGTAACAGTTACTTGTTAAAACCAAGTAGAGGGAAAACAAATGTCATCACTTTATACTGGGGGGAAAAAAAAAACAACAACAACAACAACAAAAGGCTCCAACTCTCTCTGTCTAAAAGGAGTGCAGGTACTAGACTGGCCTGCAGTCCAGACCTGTCTACCATTAAAAATATATGGCGCATTATGAAGTGTATGATACGACAACGGAGACACTGGACTGTTGAACAGCTGAAGCTATACATGAGGCAAGAATTGGAAAGAATTCCACCTACAAAGCTTCAACAATTAGTGTGCTCAGTTTCAAATGTTTCGAATCGAATATTGTTTAAAAAAAAAAAAAAAGTTGATGTAAGACAGTGGTGAATAAACATGAGCATATCCCATCTTTTTTGGAACATGTTACAGCCATAAAATTGTAAGTTAATGATGATATGCTAAAAACAATAAAGTTCATCAGTTTGAACATTACACATCGTCATTGTAGCCTATTCCATTAAATTGAAGAGGATTTGAATTCTGTTTTCATTTATGTTTATCACAACGTCCCAACTTCTTTGGAATTGGGTTTGTATATCTGTAGGCCCAAACATTATCAGAAGACGTGACCTACATTTACAACTTAAATGAAGAACTAATCACTTTTTTCCAACAGTCTTTTGTCTTCATTATATATATATAGTGTGTCATGGCCACGCTACTTCTAGTCATTTGTGACTTGATTTTGTTTTCTGTCCAATCAGATTTGAGCTTTGATATGTTGCTATGCACATATTATTTTGACCAACGGCGTCAGACCCTCAAGTGTAGCACATACTATAGGAAACCCTGGTTCCTCTATTAGCCAATCAAATTGCAGAGTCATTTCCGGAAAGGCATAGCGCAGGTGATGATATCAATGCTTCAAATCCCCAATTTGATATTCTGCCAGCCTTATAGCCCTTCATTGTGCAAACGTAACTAGAGAGCTAAGTATTTGTGTTGGACACTGGAGCTGTCTTTGAAGTCAGATGGAAAAACACGGTGGAGGACTTTAACCTGCACGCTCAACATAAGACTGCTCAGTGAAATAGGGGGAAGAGCCATCACATAAAGTTAAGTTAGAAAATGATTGAGCGCAGAACCCCCTCCCCTCTAAAACTTGCAGTTGATTTGTTTCCACCGTTGCAGGAGAACTGAGAGATAACTCTAACCTTAATGTTGAAGAATCAGCATATTTTAGAAACGTTTTGAAGTACCGGTAATAAGAAAACAGCAACTTACTTCAAAAATAAAGAGGATGGAGTCCAGCTCCTCCCGTTGAGATTTGATCCCTGAGAAAACCAATACAGGTGGGAAATTAATTAATTAAGTGGAAAATTAACTTTTTTTTTATGACACAAAATTCAGACAGGAGGGAGACAGCTGAATTTCTGTGCTACATGACGGGTTCAAGTGGAGAGTGAAATTTAGAAAAAGAAGAAAACGATCGAACCCACCTTTTTGTTTTAAGTTGCTTTCCAGTGTAATGAAATTTTCATAGAAGATAAAATAAATCTGTGAACCATTGCTCTCGAAGAATAGCTTCAGCTCACTCTTGTCAATGATATCTGTAAAACAGAAAGTAAATCATAAATGTTATGCAGTAGAATGCACTCGGTAGTCTCAAGCATGCAGCACAGCAAGCGACATGAGCAATCATAACTGGACAATCGTATAAAAAAAAAAAACACAGTTGGCGAATCCAATCCGGGCAATTGACCCCGGCACATACAGTATATGAATTTGCTGTGAGGAAAAACTCATAAAAACTGTGATGGATTGTGTTTTTAATGGGAAACAACATTTTGAGTTACCGTATTTTTACGGCCATAAGACGCGCTGCATCAAAGGGCGCAACACCGGTTGAGGGTGCTATTTCCGTATTTAATACTCATACTAGGCGCGCCGCACTACGAGGCGCAAGCTAGCTTGCGCAAGCTGCTCGCGCAAGCTAGCTCGCCAGTATTCACGCCAATAAGGGATCGCTGCCAGAGGCATCACCTCAGCCCAATGAGAGATGTCATGGCACCATAAGGGATCACTGCCAATGACATTGACTAGAACCAATGAGAGATGTCATGGCAACACGTCTACTCGACAACGTCAAGGGGGGTCACCACACTCCTTAGAGTCACGGTTTCAAATCAAAACCAAAAAAAACTCAGCATACAAGCAAACAATGAAACAAAGAAATAAGATTAACACACTTGTCCAGATTACTGTAATTCACTTTATTTTGGAGTCAGCCAGTCCTCACTCAAGCGTCTCCAACTGGTCCAAGATGCTCCTGCTCTCCTTTTGACTGGAGCTCAGAAGACGAGGCACATGACCCCAATCGTGGCTTCTCGTCACTGGCTCTGAGTGCACTTTAGAGTGAATTTTAAGCTACTTCACTCGTTTGTAGACACATTTTTATTCTTTGGCTTTTGACTCAACACGAGACTTTCTCTGTTTGGCTGTTATTCTGGTATCTACTGTATATGTGTTTATGTGTTTTAATTTTTATTTGAATTTGTGTTCTATTTTACTGCTAATTTATATTACACCATATGTGAAGTGCTGCGCTATATAAATAAACAATGCTGTTCATGAATCGCAGCACAACTATTTTTTGCAAATAGAAAAACAAAAATACGGTGTACTCTTATAATAGAGGTCTAAGATGCTATTAGTGACAACTTAATGAAGCACCGATCTAGCAACCAATAAATGCATTTCAAACACAACCGCCATGGTAGTTTTGGTCGGATGACTCCAAGCAATTGTGGTGCATTTCATGTTACTTGTCAAGGAGGCAAAGCAGTCCCACCCCCGTGTGAAAAGAACAGCTGTAAAATGATAATGGGTAAGCGCTCTGCACGTTTTTTTATTCCAATTTTACTGAGGCGGACTGTGGATATGTGTCCAATTCTCTCATCTTGTAACTGAGGCGAGAAAAGAATGCCTGCATTTTGAGTTTGAGCTTTTAACCGTGGAGGAGCGATGCGCCACAATATCTGAGCCAACCAGAAACAAAGAAAAGTATCAGCATGCATTACTGGACGGTGACCAACGGAACTGCTCTTATTCTCAACTAATAGTATGGCCCAAGAAACAACAACATAACAGCTATGTTCTACATCCTCACAGAGATCTCTGGACAGCTTTCTACTCAATACAACAATAACAATAAAACAGAACATTATCCCAATACGGACGACATTGAATATAACAACATGGTTGCTTATGCACAATGCACGTATGTGTCATATAAAGTAATTGATGCAATTTGTTGCCCCAGCCAGTTACTAATGATGACGTCACTGTCCGATCGAATGGCCACCAATCGTGATCATGGATAATTACGTGATTTCCATATGTCGATTAATGCCTACTGTTGGGGAGCTGAAAAACCGATCACCCACAGCTCATACTTCGCAGCCTTCAGCCAACTAGAAACCTACTCGTGTGCAGTTTAGCATCTTGGGAAATGTCTGATTCTTATACAAACACAAACCCACAAAACAACCCTCTCATGACCCACGGGTGAGGTTAAAAAGAGACTTTCAAAATAAAAGAACAACTTTCAAAATAAAGCACCAGACGGTTGACTGGCCTGATTTGTCCCATGAACTGTGTAATGCTGTCTGTTCCAAAAGTAATTTTATTAGATGTCACTCTCACACAAACTCTAGAATAAACCTCCCACTCCAATAGCAGTGCAAAGGTTATGACAGTATTTTCCAACCTCTGACTAAGTAGATTTGGAATTCTCACAAATATTTTCCAGCTAACCACAGAGGTTCTCACCGTGGACAATAACGACACGTTAGAAGATTTAGCTGCTGCTTACTATGAAACCGTGACATGAGGGTGAATATAATTTCACAGTAGGAAGCCATCTGGTAGGCAAAGCGGTATTATGCTAATCTCCTGATGAATAATTAGTGCATCTTTTTGTTGGGTTCCCGTGAACTGCCTTTGAACTGGATATGCCAGACAAGCACGAGCATTGTGCAAACTGGGATTGTTTGCAGCGAGGGTGAAGGTCATCTACTGTAGTGAGTTGAAGCAGCCAGTGATCTATTTAGACACCAGCCATCAGGCGACTATATCCACATCAACATTTTTCATATGCACAATTCATGTGCTCGCCATGATTAGCAATCTGAGAACCTGACAGGGTGAGACGTTTACACCACCTGCAATATTGATATGCTATGTCATGCTCAAACCACAAGCAAAGCCCCTGATATTAAAACCCTCATTAGCATTAGCACTGTGCTTGCTGACTCTGCAGGTGCTCCATGTTGATGCCAAAATGGAGATGAGGGGGAAGCAAAGGAATCCTTCCAGGGCAATATATGTTGAAATCAGACCAAGAGGACTCGTTTAAAGATTCAAAATGAAAGAGGTTCCTTGAGCTAACAACACTACTGAGAGAGAGTCAATTGTAAGGTGGAATATTATTTCTCTTCTGATATTATCTTTCTTGTGTAAATATGCACCATGGTCATTGATTAATATTCCGGTTACAGTCGTACCTCAAAGTTCAAACACAGTCCATTGAGAGTAGGCCGGAACAATGAATCAAATTCAAATCAACATCACAATGAAATGCAATGCAATTTTAAAATTGCAGAGGCTTCACTCACATTTCTCATCAATCAAGGTGGGAGAAATGGAGCCGAAATAAAAAAGTAATGTAGACAATTCTGAACATTGTTTGTGTTGCATAATAATATAATAACAAACAGCATTTTTGGGACGGATCACCGAAAAAAAATAAATTGTTACTTTTGTATGCGTTTATTTATTTAAAAATGGGATTGTGTAGACCGGCACGGTGCCTGCCTGGTTTGCACATTCGCCTCGCAGCGTAATCGGAAATACTGATGAAAGACCCTATTTGTACTACTTGTAGACTTTCACCAATATGAAGTGGTGTTTCTAAGTCAAAATACAAACTATCAGACAGCAAAAGGAGCACCGAGTGTACTTTGACAGTGACGAGACGGCCATGATGCTTACAAGAATGGCGAGGCGGATCGATACTGTTTGAGCTGGTGCCACTGAGATCGATTCTCAACCTTTAAACATTGGTACGGTTACTACTTCAGTCATTTGAGACTCTGTATTTGCAGTACCGTACCACAAAGAAAATCAGTCCTGGTATCGAGAAATAAAGACCACACAAGCGGCAGAGCGGCTTTCCGAAAAATGACAACAGTTACATATTGATACACCAATATCTTTTCAATTATGTAATTGATTGGTGAATTATAGTAAATAAATTATGGCTGATCCAAAAAAGTGGATAAAATGCTAAATATGGGCCAATCCTATCCAGCTGATCAGATCGAGGTTGAGTCTAATTATAATACCAATTTCTGTGCCAAACACAGCATGAATGCTTCTCAACATGCATTCATTCTGGCTGCGTAACAAATTTGGCTCTTTGAGTCTTCTTAGAGCACATAGTGATACCCGGGAAGAACTCGCTAGAACTGGCCAAGTGGCTTATTTTCTCGACTAGCAGAACTGATCGGACGAAAAACTCCCATGTTATGATCCAGAGGGGTCTCACTGGTTTTCTATTAAAAGGATTCCACGAGAAAATACTGCAACATTTCACATCTTCAACATGCTTGAAAACAAAAATCCAGTAACATGACAATCATGGAATGATGAGAATCAAGTTGTAATTCTAAAATATAGGACTCAAAAAGTTGTAAATGTAACAAAAAAGAAATGTGTGAGAAACAAGTCAATATATTCAAAAAGTAACAAAAGTAGTAGTTTTGAAATCATATGACGGACATTAAGGAATTGCCGAGTTAGGCGAGATCTGCTGAGCATCTTTCGGTGTTTTTCGGATTAATTGTCTAATTTTTGTCAATTTTTTTTAACAAAATCATTAAAATGCCCCGACTAAAATTGTTTTTTGTTAAGTTGACCTCTGTCATGTTAGCAAATGCTTAACAAAAAAAAATTCCACAGTGAGTTGTAGTTAAATAAATCAGAAAGCTATAACCAATGGAGAGCTGGAGGGCCACATTGGCAGACTCAATGAAACTAGCAAAACTGGTTTTTAATGTGCTGTGGAGAACAAACAGCCGCCATCCACCGCAAAGAATTTGTCTATTTTTGTAGTATTCTTCACAGGCGACTGGTAGGGTTTATAAAAAAAAAAAAAATTTAAAAAAAACATGGCAATGTGATTTGACCAAGTTTTATATGGGGCTTTTGTAAAACACACAACATTAGGCCTAAACACCAGAGGTAATAATAATAAGAAATAATGATTGTAAAAGGAAACTGTGGATGTTCAAATTAAATCAAATGTTCTACAGAAGTAGCATCCAGAACAAATGTATGTTTCTGTCCGTTAAAAATGTCATACCTAATACACCAACCAGCTATTTAGGACCATTTATATTGACATCCAAGAGCAAAAGCTGTCTCTCTTTCCAAACACAATACTGTCCAATTTTGATTGACACTAAATGGGGAATATGATCTTAACAATATGTTATAGCAACACAAAATGTGGGTTTGTGTTTGTCAGAGAACAGCACTGTGCGCCCTAATATTTTGGACTAATACAGTACATGTAAAACCAGTTTCCGCATTTGGCAAAAGGTGAAACCACTTCCTGCCAGCACGGGTAAATGGTGGAAGCCGATCTCAGGGGACAGGAACAAAGTACCAATAGGAACTTCTTACATGTACAATTTGCGCAACATGTCTTCAATAGCTACCAAAGATGACAATATCCAATGTTTTGGCTTTGCTTGTGTGTACATACTCTATCAACACATCATCCATCCATATATTTTTATAAATTAATTATATACATGAACAGTGTTTGGCTTTTGTCCAGAGACACCAGTCATAAAGAAAACAATATTTTAGGGAGTTTGGCTTCAAACCATCATGTCAGCAACTTGGTTGTTCTGATAGTAAACGCAGCATACACATAAAGCCCGCTAGCCTGTTTTCCGTGTTTGGTCACAAATAAGCACAGCTCTCATTATGATGAAGTACAGTTCTACACCACTGCAACCAACAATCATCAAAATCATCTTCGTAAAAGGCCCACTCTCTGACTGGCTGCTGCATTTAAATATTCATTCAAATGAAATGTATTTTTGGTGGGTTGTGATAGATATGTTCATTGATGTTCTGAGCATTTGTTGTTGCTTTTATGTAACCTGCATTGCATCACCATAAGAAAGAATGTGATGGTTTTAGTGTGTGTTTGTGAATGTGCATGCATGTGTATGGGTGGTGCAACCAAGCACGAGCAAGAGCAATGTGTCCTCATATGATATTGATTTGGGAGTTGCAAATAGGAACAGCTAATACGTGTGAGCCATGAGTGCTCAAAATGTCAGCGCACTTCTACAATGGATTGTCGGGCTGGACGATAATGGGGAAAAAAAACAATCATAATAAATGTTATTAGGATTGAAATCACGTTTATTAAAATGATTATTCACTGATTTCAAAACTTTGTATTGATTCAACTATTGAAACTCCACCCAAAACGATCATCATAGCCACATGCTGCTTTATCCCTACACTTTCTTTTCTAGAACACTATTCTTTTTTATCAAGTGGATAATGACCCTGTAAATATGTGAAATTTAAGCCTCTTGAGGTTGGCGCTATGCAGCATAAAGTCGTAAGAAACTTGTTCATACTGTATGCCCACAAACTGGCATCAGTTACAATTATAATTTTGTACGTTACTGCAGAACCTGAGCTGGTAACCTCACACTGGACAAAGTTCAAAAGTGCCGCAAGTCAGACCAATCCCTTAAATTGACTGCTATTGTTAATCAACTGTGAAACTGTTAATGAAATTGTGAATCAAAAATGTAAAAGGAATGATTATGTTCGTTAAACTTCATGACTTCCTTACTATTACACCTGACCCAACAACCGCATTCGGATGCTGAGAAAATGAAAAAATTATTGGGCCATGAGGGGTCGCTTCAGGAAACTGTAACAGTTAATTAATAGTTAGTTAAAAAAATTATCTTTGACATTAATAATGTTCAAAAAAAATTATAAAATGTTAATAAAATCTGCCTCTAATATTTTAGTGAGAATGTATTTTTTGATCAATTTAGATATTCACGTAATTTGGTTTAACCAATCATCGTGTGGTGTGACAGATTATAGAAACAACTACATCAAATTCAAAATTTGATCTTTTTTCCTGGTGCACCCAAGAAAAACAGTTGAGTGCACCAGTACACCCAGTGCAAAAAAAAAAAAAGAAATAGCAGGGGTCCTGATAACACAAACTACAGACCGAGCGGTGACATTTTACTAAGTTCTTTTGAATACGTTCATTCATCATGAAGCAACTCTGCAGGCATGATATCCATAAACGTAGAACAGTAGGAAGGACTTATTGTCGTTACTGGCAACTAAAGTGTGTGTTTAGCATGAGGGTAGTTTGTTCCTTTGCCTTTTTGAAAAACTTCTCATACACTGAAGACGGCAATGTTGTCAAAACGGTCAGTGTTCACTTGTGAAATACAGTCTACCGTGCAAGCAATGTGATATTGCACAGGCCCGGTCCAATGTCTTCTACTGACTAAAGGAAATGTAAAGTTCTCTGGAGAAGCATCATCAAGGGAATTGCCATAAAAAAAAGCGCCCTTTGTTTTGAAGACAGGACAGGTCTGAATCTTACACTTACGAAATTCGTAGATACGAATAAATGCTGACTGATGTCCATAAATGTTTGTTAAATGCCATATTTTTAACCACGCGTCTCTTCATACTGCAGAGTAATTTAGTTTCGCTTTATGCTACAAACCGCGCCGATCAGCACCGCTCCATACGCGCATTTCAAACACTACTTCACAATTTAGAAGGGCAAGACTGCTCTGTCAGCTTACTAGCCGCTGTTACACAACTCAATTAAGAAGAAAAAATGAAGCTTACCCAGGCAAAAAAAAAAAAAAAAAGTATTCAGTTCAATAGTTTATTTTGCTTCCAATTTTAGTTTTTATTTTACCAACTCCAAAATGCTGAGAATGTCACATGTGGTCCAGCATCTCAATGTAGCTTTATATATGTTCTAGCTACGTAAATAACATTTTGTTGTTGCTTATCAAATGCAACCAAAAAACCAAATTCGCTCAAGACATCTAGAGGACATAAAGGCCCATAAAACTACCTTCTTAGGAAGTGCTAATTTTTTTTTATTGTGCTAAGGCACACTGGAAGAATAAACTCTAAAAAAGAGCTGATATTACACCTAAGTTGTCAGACTAAAAGACGATAAGAGGCTGAAGTTATTCTCAAGTTTGAGTTGACTTTCACAAAAACGGCAGAGTGAGAAGTGATCTCAGCCTTCACTTGAGCCTCACAGAGGACCTTGTTGAGAGCCTCAGCGATTTCCTCTCAAAGAAAGCATGCACAGTTGATCTTGCCACCTCATACATCCCTCACCCGTTTTAAGTCACTAAAAATAAAAAATGGCACGATTAAATTTGAATATTCAAGTGGACTGAAGAGCAGCCTTGGAAAACATTACCTTGAGATACAAACCGTCTTCTGCAGACAAACTATTATCATCCACACACTTATTACAGTTACAATTTGTTTCCATAAAGCCTGTTTGCACGATTCATATTTTTGGACAATGACAATCATTTTGATTTTCTCACTCATTCCACTGCTGACAGTGCAATAGCATTTTGCTGTAGCATATAAAAACACAAACATAATACGGTGAATACAAGAAAAGAAAACACTGAAATGTCTTTAATTTGATCATGTGCACTTGAATAAAGGAGGGCGTGCCTGCAGAGCAGAAAGAAGTACAAGAAGAGTCAGTTTTTTACTGATTTCTCCAAAACAATCTGATAAAAATGAAAATTCTGAATCTAGTTCAAGTTCCCTGAAATGAAATACATGCAAAAACTACGTAGAGTTTTTGAGTGAAAAACAGGCCATCCTCCCCACATCATCCCCATAATTACATAGTTACAATTTAGATCAGAGATGTAGAATTTGCAAAATACCATTTATATAGCGTAAATAAAATATTAAAGGTGGAGCTTATCAATACGCCAGTGTTTAATAACTCAGACACGAAGCCAGTTTCGTCCCTATTCTAGTGTCATCAAGGTCAAATTAGGTGTTATACTGTTAACACATTTTATTATTAACAGTGTATAACTCACGTGTTTAAACACTGATTATTATTTTGATTCTTCCAGGTAGAAATGGTCCCATTGCTGGATAGCGTTCCTAAAATATAGTTTTGATATCAGATCTTGACTTACGCTTGGATTCTGCCCTATAAATTGTCTGATGTTGCCCTTCACTAGTCACTCTTGACCTCTTTAATCTCTTTGTGGTGATAGGCAACACGATGGATATCTCCTTTGAGCATCGCTAACTATTTTCCCAAGATAAACATTCTCACTCTGCACAAGTCAACACAGCGATGAGATGACAATGCCTAGGCGTGCAAGTGGCTTAGAGCAACAAAGAGTCTTGAGGAATATCCATTTGCTTAGTTCCCTCTGGCTCTTTGTTGCTTTCAGTGAGACAAGCAGTGGGAGCTTTGCTGGCCTCCTGTAATTAACAACCTCAGCCAAATCTAGCCAGGCATGACCAGCAAATTAACATGCAGCCGCTTTTGCACTCCGTCCTACAGATCTGTTCAGTGAGCAGAAAAACAATATGGGCCACTCTGAAAATAGCCCTAACCCATTGAAATGTTTTTTTTTAATGATTTAACATTGAAATTGGACTTTTAATGAGACATTTTTGTTATTTTACACTGGAAATAAACACAGAAGGATATCAGTGATGGCAAAGAGGAAAAATACATGGATGATGGGAAAGAGAATTAATTTGCAACAAAGCAGTGGCAGTGACATTCTGGGTCTCAGTTCTTCATTGCCAGTAAAAAAAGAAAACAGCTAAATCAGCAACAAGTCAATATCAGTAATAAAAGACTGACTCGTGCAGCAGTAATAAAACTTATCACAAACACAAAATTAACCTTTTCCAAAGCACCTAGTTTTTCTCTCCATATTTACACTAGTGCACTATGCCCCGGCCCTCAGGTCAAGAGTCTGTGTCATGCCGGATGGCGCGTTATCATTCAAAGCTCACATCAATAACATCACTCGCTCCACTTATTTTCACTTTCGCAGTATCAAACAATCTCTATCGTCCAATAGCAGTCATTTTTCGTTCACATTCATCTCCCATTAACTCAGTCAACCACGCCTTTGTCTTTGTAACTTCCAGATTTGATTATTGCTACACACTCCTCTTTGGTCACAAAGAAAAGCTGCTCTGTAAACGGCAACTACGTGAGATCTCAGCTACCCGTATCATCATTAACACCACATCCATCTAACTCATCGCAAACACCATTGGGCAAATAAAGGGTCCGAGCATTATTCCCATTCGTCCTTGTACCGCAAAATGCACATCACAGCATCACTCATCAGCATTTCATGTCCGCACAGGAACCAGCAGCACTGGGAGGAAATCCTTCCTTTGCTAAAAACATGGTGGAATCAGTGATGGTTGGGTGGGAGTGGAGGTGGTGGCGGTAGCAACATGCAAAATGTACTATTCAACGGCTGGACAAACAGACAGGCTTTATCTTGACGTGCACACATGGTGAAGAAAAACACATGCAGGCAGACAGGGTCTTGTTTTGACCTCTGCTTTGGGTTGCAATACAAATGACATTGAACTCAGGACAGGTGCATTATAATGGAAGAACAGCAACTACGTTTTGAATTTTAGAGCATTACAGACATAATTGATGCCACAAATTGGCATGAGGGGACAATCGTGTGTTTGAAATGAATATGACAGCAACAGCAGAACAACAAATACTTATTTGTATGTCTGGTCACTGTGAAACCTTAACTTTACAAGGAATTAAACTAAGCAGAAGTGCAAAGCCACAGGAAATATATCAGCCTAAAAATGTGATTTGCATTAAAATGCTATAACAATAGTTAACAAGCGTGTGTTCAGTCAGGTGCATGGAAACTCCTCCCACGTGAGTGCGAAGCAAATCAACCAAGGAGAGAAGCCCAAGGAAGAAAGTTCAACGTAAACAGAAAATGTTGTACTTTAAAATATGAAAACAGCTAATAACCATCAGTTCGGCTTGTTTTAATGCTAAATAGTTTTGCAAATGTCAGGAGAGCACTCATCTTTATCCAAAGTTGCCTACCCCAACTGACCTTGGATGAGTGGTAGGATACACAGAGAACTGGTCGCCACTCAACAATCTCTGTGGAGATCAGCCTTCCAACAAACTTATAATGGATTAATTATCATGCATTCAACACATTATGATGTTCCTTACCAAGGCTTGAGGATTATTTTCTGAAGCGGCACCCCAGAACGTTTAATTGAGGGCCCACAGTAGAGCAAAACATTTGTGCAGAAGTAAAAATTGTGTCCAAGCATACTTTTAATAAGATCCAGGTCAGAAAACGCCCTTTGCCCTGATATTAATTGCATTTATTATGCCAATAATTCCCTCAAGTCAACTTTCTCCATCTACACACTGACCCACATTTGTCTGTGTTAAGGGCAAGTGTTATTGAGTCCACCATATGTTAGCTCAGTCATCCTAAGTAGGTGTCAAGCAACATTGCAGAAATAAAATTGAACTGAAACAATTTGCAGTGAGGTTGTTTGTGCACACGCAGTGCATCACAGTGGACCCCAACTGAAAATTTAGGGCCACACGTGAATCACAAAATGAAGTTAATTTTCACATTTCCACTCATTTTCACTATAATAATGACAAGTAGGCAGAATTTTGGAGCAGTTGTTTGTCAGTAACAAGACATATTCAAGAATGTAAAAATAAATAAATTGGCAAGATGATTGGTTGGTCACACATGTGCAAGTAGATGAAAAATATCGTTGCACTAAATTCCACCATTTAGGGCAAGTCTGGAGCCCTGATTTCCGCGTATTGTTTTCCCCCAAAATGATCAAAGAATATGACCTTGAAATTGTCTTGGGAAAAACTTGGAGTGGATTAGTCATGCCTATAAAATAGGGCGCTAAAGAGGCAACTGTTGTGTGACATTGGTACGTCTGAACTGACTTCAACAAACTGAGTCTGCGCAATGTCCTCTAAGAGAGTACGGGGTTTTAAGTTTTGGTGAGACAAGAGTGACTTTAAATTCGACACACCTCAGACACAACACTGCATAAACAATGAATGAAGGTAAACGTGACTGCAGTGATGCTACTTCTTTGTGATAGCATGTTTACATCACGAGAAAAGTTTAGCAACAAGCTTTCGACTGTCTATTTCTTCCTGCTAAACACATTGCAGTTTTGCTCCTAAATCATTAATCACAACGTCCATCATCTCTCATCCAAGGCAGCACATAAACTAATTTTTTTTTTTTACTATTATCGTTCCGGTGAAGAGATTACAAAGTATAATTAACTGTGAGAAAGATGGAGAAGACATGCTAATTGCTAAGCTAACCAAATGTCACTTTGAAAGACCAGAATTAAATGTTTGGATGACTGAGTACACGCCACACAACTTTGAACAGCAAATTAATTGGCAATTTAATAAGTGCCTGGAGAGAAAGTTATACAAAATAATGCTATGTACATCAGCTGTGAGTAGTGGCCTAGAAGACTAAAAGTATATTCGTATTGAGGATGAGCAATTCCGAAAATTGATGGATATATATTGAATTCATATAATAGTGCAAATGTGATTTGTTTCCAAAATATAGTCCTGAGCTTTGATAAATTGAATAAATGTTAAATGACAAATGTTCTCAAAATTACATTACAATAGAGCTCATCCTTTTTTGTTTATTTATTTTAAATAATTTCTGACAGAAACATTATTTTCCATGTCACTTACTTAAATTGCCAGAAATATGAAGGTTATGTTGTCTCTGTTTAAATATGTTAATTTTGTATAGCTGCACTTCTGGATGCATTTCTCATTTGATACAGGTCTTATTAACGTCACTTTAAAATAAAGTAAGGAAAGCCAAGCGGTCACAGTGTGTTGTACAATTATTTATTTATTTATTTTTTTTTAGAATAACTGAAAATTTATCATGGCACATTGTTACTGTGATATTAAATAATAATATTATTATATTGGCCAAAACCTTTCTGTGCCTGTTTTACTATCAGGAACTAAATGGCAAGCATGGCTGACAGAATGTTTTCTAAGTGAACTGTATCCATGTCAGTCCTTTCCTATGTTCATTCAGATTCAATTCCTGGAGTATATAAGGTGTATGTTAAAGATTAAAAATCATTATTTGTACATTGCAACTCAAATGTATTTGCAAACTCAATTTCTACAAGATCCACCAGTCTTTTTCTCTTTTGAATTCCGTCCATGCCCATCCTCTCACACTCTCATTAAGATGCAATTTCTATTTAGTAAATGTATGTTAACATTGTTGATATTAATGCTTAGAGGGCATTATTAATGTGCTGCTACCAACATTAAATGTCGATTTGATAACTCATTTTGTGGGTCATGATGACTTTCTCCCTTACAGTATTACATGTATGTAATTATTTTACACATTTACATCATCGGCCGAGAAAAATAGGATGTTCTCTTCATTCAGTAGATTAATATGGTCATTAATATGGCTGAATGCAGTACAGGCAACAAAGCACTTTTACTTACTCGTGTGTGTTGTGCAGAGTGCCACACATACCTGTTGCCTAGTTTTTTGGTACTTGTACGCACCTATATTTTGTAGGATGAATTGTATCTTTTAAGTTTTTACCTATTTTTACCCATTACATTTTCTTTAAATACACAAAAATCTATATTCATCAATATCAGTTGATTGGCTTATGAAATACTATATAAAGATAAAGATGTCCTTTATTAGTCCCACAATAGGGAAATTTGAGGTGTTACAGCAGCAAAGATATAGATCACACAGAGTCGGCGGCGTAATGTAGCCGTTAATGTATAACATTAGCAGCAGACATTCATAAAAAGCATGCAAATATACACAGTATAAACGTATCTAAGTGTAAGGAAACACTCCTAATGCCTGTCCATTATACAGAGGGGGAAACGCTATAATGATAAAAACTACTGAATGATTGAAAATACTGCAATGATAAAAATATTGCAATGATAAAAGTACTGTAATGGTAAGAATACTGAAATGATAGAAAAGTACTGCATGATAGAAAATACTGCAATGATAAAAGTACTGTAATGGTAAAAGTACTGCAACGATAGAAAAATACTGCAATTGTGAAAGTACTGTAATAGTATATCAACTATATCAACCATTGTCATTCTTATCCTTGACCAGGGGAACCTGTATTATTTTGCACTTGATTTGTTCTTTACTAAACACGAAAATGTGGGCTGTTGTCAGTTTTATTGGGCACATTTATTAAATTTATTACAAATGAACCTTAAAATCTTAGTTGTTTGTGTTTGACTTTGGACTTAAATTCTGTATTTAATCAGAAATAAAAGAAAAGTCTCTCTTTAAAATAATTTGTCAACGATTTACTAGTGGTATCGGGATGGGTGAGTACTCAAAAGTACTCTAACTGGTATTGAGCATCACTAGTCTCAAACTGCAGGGTAAAATGTCACCAAGAGTGTCATGGACAATGATTAAGTTTTAGTGAAACGGTCAGAAAATTCTAATTTTCTACAAAGTAAATTCTTCCAGTACAAATATTAACTAGGGAACCAATTAAACACTCTTCCATGAGATGACGGCAGCTACATACTTGAGCTTTGGTGGCGTTGTAAAATACGTGCCTTGGCTCAGCAAAGGCTAGGTAACAATGTTACAATTGCTTAGCATTGTGATGATCTCCTTACAAGACAGTTTGTAATTAACTTCCTAGTTTGATTGAATGTGTACAGGACTTTAACAGAATGTCGTATCCAGTAGTAGTACTTTCAAATACTAAATCTCCAGGTGTGCAACTTGCTGCAAGATGCTCCGAGCAATAGAGATGAGCTAGTAGAAGTATTGCCACTTTAAACCTAAATGGTCTTATATTGGTGCTGACGTGTAAATGGTGCTGGAAATTTGACATAAAAGAATGTTACCAGTGAGGACAAAGGGAATGAATGAAAACAATGGTGAAAGCAGCCGGGGGACTGATGCCCTAACGAGGCACCGACAGTTAGCATTGTCAACCTCATTAGCAGACAGGAGCTAGCCCCCACGTTGCATCACAATGGATTATTGTTAAACCAAGCAAAATGCACGGACGCGAGAGCGGCGTGCTAACCATGCCGGAGTGCACGTCCAACCATTTTGGACATGAGCGGAACCTGTCAGCCGGCTTAGTCAAATAAGCACAGTGACAGGCAGCCAGCCAGCCAGCCTCCTTGCCTGGCTGCAAGACAGTCAGTCGGCTGTTGCCAGCTAGCAAACTCGCCTAGCCTAGCCTCGAACGACGATGAAGCATCAAAAGCACGGTGTCATTTCACTCACCCAACAGTGAGCGCAGGTGCTTCAGCCGCGTCAGAACATCCTTCTTTGGGTCCAAAACTTTCTGTGTAGATTTCTTGACGTCTCCATGGCCTCTTCGAGTGAACATTCCGCTGTCAAATGCAACCGTGGAAGCCGATCACCTGTGTTGTTACCGTACACCGAGGCTCCAGTGTGACTGTCACTTCCCTCACCACCACTCGATGCTTGCTCGGTAAACATTCGCCCTACAGCCGCCAGTGTTTTTTTCCTCTTCTTTTTTTCTGGCTGGAGTGTAAACACGGAAGCGCGTGTGACAGCGAGGAGTGGTCAGACTATAAGAGTACGCCTACTGGTTTATAACCTTACATTTGAGTCAATGTGTGGACAGGTTTAATTTCAACTGAAAGCTTTCGATTGCCAGTTCTAGTTTCATTCTATTTTATATTGTACAAGCATTTTTATCAGTCACTTTTTACACTTTCCATCTAATTATCGTGCATTAAAATGCCCACTAATTAAAACACGCAAAGTAGTTTAGAACCCGAAGTCAGTCAATATATGAATCTATATTTTGCGAGGCGACATAATACAACAAAATTAATTCCATATAAGCGGTTGACGACTCTTGGCGTCAAAGCGCCTCCTGGTGTTTTGGAATAGAAAGACGCTGAAGTAAATTGATCAATCGAAGATTTTCCCGGACGTGACGCATTTTAGACAAAAGCCACATTTACTGTGTTCGCATATTTGACGTAAAATATAATGGTTCCTGAAATAGGAAAAACAACTCTGACATAAACATTTTTTTAAAATACAGAAATATATAAAAAGAACAATACTACTGTAGTTGTAATTTAATTATATGCACATAACATCATCGATGCACTCTGTTGAAAAGGATGGTGATATTGGGCTTTCCGTTGAAATGTCTTAAAATAGACTATAACCTTTACATGTGAATATATACACTTAGAATACAGGTGCATCACAGTAAATCTAAATACCGCATTGTATTGAAAATATATATTTAAAAATGTAAAAAAAAAATGCTTTGAGACTTTGGCAAGAAGGCAGCATCGTATGCACAGTACATTCCATATCTACAATCCTAGACTATGATCACAGTAAAAGTCTTTGATTTATGAGCATATCCTGTCTATTTACAGATATCTGCTGGAAGCAGCTTTGCACATAAAAGTTAAATATGGAAATCTGTTCATGTACGCGGATGAGTATTGCATTACTATTTCCATAACCAGTAAAGAAATGCAGGGACCAGTGATAAAAGGTATTGTTTTCCCCTGATACTGATCATTTGTGTTAATGAAAAGCAGATCTTCTCATGGAGATCAAATAGTTTGAGTTACAGTTGAATCACAAGGTTTTCAATGTGCCGTTCAAATTACTGATTATGATAAGTGACAATACGCAATCACTTGGATGGATGAACTCTTTAAATTGTAGTGCCATGCGTGGTTGTAAATTAGTTCTTTTTTTATTAGCTTTACCCCCAGTTTGAGATGCATTACCCAGTTTTGGACCACATCAAAGGTTGACTGCAGTAATTCAAGAGTGTGTGATTGCATTGTCGCCATAAAAATATCAGCATTAAAAACCTTGGCCCAGAATTGTTTACATACCGGCAGAAAGACAAAGATCCCAAAATTGAGCCCTCTCTTCACGTTAAAAAAAGAGATGAAGAAGATCCAGCATTTAAAAAAAAATATTTTTCAGACAAGCAGTTGGAGTACTAACAAAGAGCTTGCTCAGACAGACCACGCATTACAGAGCTTAATTGTCAAGGTTTTGTGGTCCATAGTATCAAACGCCAATTTAATAACAATTCAAGGGAGCTGCCCAACAGATTAATTTAGGGTTTGATTAATAACATGATTGGTGTTCTTTAAATTGTTTTTGGCTGGTTAGTTGAGTCATAAAAAATAAAGACAATGCATTGATTGATGTCAGGGGGAAATGTTGACTTGACATTTTATAAAACCTCAATCGATTTAACCTCTGCCTTACTTAATGTAAGCAATCATGTACAGGCTGGGCAAATATAGTAATGTATTATAATGTCCTTGAAATGACATTGCAATAGTTTTCATGGGTAATAACGGTATCATTAGTTAACATTATTTTTTGTTTTATTTTTATATTATTCATCATTTAGTCTTGAATTTACACATCACCAGAGTCACCGAAAGAGGGCGCCCAAGTCATTGAAATAGATTTGGAAAAGTAAAGCAAAACACCACAGAACACACGAGGTAATAATCCCAAAGAAATAATTACTTATAATATTCAAGGTCAACTGGAGGTGAAGTCTCATGTTGCTCTAAATTATGATTGTGAAAGAAAGAAACAAGTGATTTATTCAAGTGAGCGCTGGAAAATATTGATCTGTAACAATCGCGTTGAAGTGATTGTGTCTCTTTTTCAAGATTGCTCAAAGGAAATGAAAGAGGGAATGACGGAGCTGAAGCTAAGGTGTAAAAAAAAGAGTGAAATCCGCCTTTGGCCTGCAGTTTGGTGTGACACTCATTATCTGAAGTGGGCCATCCTGAGGAAGGAGTAATCACCGCAGTAATCATGGCTCAGTCTTGGCAAACCTGCCCTGTTGTTCAAGTGCATCTTATTGCTTATTATCTGAGATAACATAGACCATCGATAATCTTTCAACAACAACAGTGAGATACAATAGTCCCCCTTGTCCTGTACTTGCAAGTATGTGAGGTCATATAATTATGACAATTATGTGCTATAACATTTCGCTGTTGTCAACTATTACAAGGCCAAACACCGATTCAGTCTGGTGGGGAAGAAGTTCTCTTTCAAAAAATGATGTGTATAATCTACCTCGTTCTAACTTTTCATACCAATCTAGGAGTTGGTGGTGTATTAAAGTTGTGACCAAATGGTGGCACTGCAGCCTCACAAATACTGCTCTTCTCAACGGCCAGCCTGTCTATAATCCAAGGTTTGAAAAGCACTTGTCGC
Source organism: Idiotropiscis lumnitzeri (assembly GCF_059441095.1). Classification (NCBI taxonomy): domain Eukaryota; kingdom Metazoa; phylum Chordata; class Actinopteri; order Syngnathiformes; family Syngnathidae; genus Idiotropiscis; species Idiotropiscis lumnitzeri. Next base: position 15,336,360 of record NC_142391.1, on the reverse strand, counting down.
CTCTAAATTGTTCCTACAAAGAGCTTGGAAATACTTGACTTTTCTCCTTATGTGGTTATGGATTTCCCTTTTCCACAATTAAGTGCCATTAAAAGCTAATGTATCCAGTTAAACCATATTAAAGCAGTGTTGGGGGTGGACAGTGGCACATTTTCCCCATCCACATATAGTGCAACTTTAAACTCAAAATCTTGCAATTTAACTGAATTATTAAAAAACAAAAAGGGATAGTAAAATAGTCAAATGAAGCAAACGGAACAAGACCAAAATTACACGAAGAAGTTGTTGAGTTTTTAAATTACATTTTAAGACCTAAAATACTTAAATATATATATTTAAACAACACACACAAATTGTAGGTATTTGGGTTTTAAATGGTCTGTTTAGACATTTAAAACACTTTTAAAAAATGACCCTGAAGCGACGCCCTGACTTTAATATTTTTTTGTGAGATGGTTCCACACACACACACACACACACACGCGCACCTTTTGACAATGACATATTATTTGAATTTCATTTTTTGAGCAGTCAAAGTAAATTTGCTTATTCCTCAAATTCAAAGTGAAAACGTCGACACGTAATGCAATACAAAACTATTTTAATCCGACTGAAATATTTTAAATCGTCAAAAAAAGCACACAAAAAACAAGAGCTTAGCTAGCCTACATTTCAGCTGCCACCAGGGGTCGTCATCGTGCCCTCAGCAATCAAAGAATGCAACAAGGTTCATAGCACAACGTTCCTAAATATATCTTTATTGTTTTATTTAGAACATTCTGTCACAACTTAAACAAATGTCTAAATAAGACCGATATTATATAAACGGATTCAGTCAAATGACTAATTATAAAGGTGAAGCGGTGTACTATATGTATATTATGTAGTGTATAGATACATTAATTGCATAGTCTATTGTTCATGATTCACATGACCGGGGCACATTTCCATGGGGGTTAATGAGGGTGCACTCTGAAGTAATTAAAATAAGAGTATTATAAGGCAACTGTTTCGCATCAGGTACTCACAGCAAAATAGGCTATTCTTAATTAAAACTCTTTGCTAACAGCATTTTGTATCTTCCAAGTAATCTGCTGTGAAATTAATAAGGCCCAGAGAATTAAATGACGCGTTTTGGCAAAGGAAGGCGATTTTTCTTCTGCAGTATGCATGACAGGGGTTTCCATTTGGAATGTGTGATCCATATTAAGCTGGAAAATAGTTCTTCAGGTTCTCTCCCTAATCTGATTCCAATTTCACTCGTGATGCGACACTGTCGCGACAAGCCAGGGGACGTTTAATTGAAACGCCTGCGCTTTTTAATTGGATTCTGTTGAGATGTGAAATCGCCTCCTGAATTACAGCCGTGTGACTTTAAAAGCTGATACCGACTGGTTTCCAGCGGTGATCAGTTAAGGGGCTGAAATAATGCATCCATTCAATGGCGTGTCTCCTTACTGAGACATTCTTGAATTTAAGACCAAACTGCATACTCGGTCGGCGGCCTTGCATTTCAAAGAAGAAACTATCTGTTAAATGAATGAAATGGTTGTTGGGGGATGCTTCACTCGCAATTCAAAGACTCAATGCAATATTACTATATAAAAAAAAATTGTTTTGTATTTAGCATGTTCTCACAGAATGGCTTCAAGTTGTCACACAATTCCATGAATTGAACCTTCGATCTCACGACAAACACGACCCATTTCTGACATTATTCTGTCTTAAAACACAGATTTTTCCATCGCAAATCCCTCAGCTATCAGATAACCATTCCGAAGCAAGAAATTCATGATATCATAGTTAAACCCAGGGTGTTAACAACTGACTGTCACAAGTTCAGTTCCTGCGTGGGTGGCACACAGCGAGCTTCCTTCACCTCCTCGAGGTTGGTGCTCTGAGATTTGTGTATTCTTCCATTCGAGGGCCGGTCTCATACTAGTGTGGGAAAAATAAATAAATAAATTAAAAAAAATAAATAAAATAACCTTGCTCTCCCATTGCCGCCTCCTCCACCTACATCCGTGACCCCCTCCGATAAGCTTGGAGTTCATCCTTTTCGCTGATTAGTTTGCTGGCAGATTGAATGGCCGTGCGTCACCCTGTTGGCTCTACCTGTGCGCCTGGATCAGCAGGTGGCTGCTACACTGTCCAACATGATACTGAAACCATTATTTATTCTCTGCCTGCCCAGCAAATCCAAGTTTTCCACCTCACACAGAATTTATGGGAAGTAGATGCCATCTTTGGCTAGTTTATATTCTAGAAAAATGCTGCTGCTGAAATGCAATGCTAATTCGACACACCCAACTTGTAAAATGTATTCTATGGGATTTATATTCTAGCAGAGGATACTGACAATATGAGGTCATTAATAAGTTCTCTGGCAAAATTCACTCCCCTACTGTATAAATGCGTGTATATGTGCACATTGACATTGCTGTCCTGCGTGTTATTTATGGCCCAAACTGAAACTCCAGGACTGCGAAATAACAAGCACAAGAGGGACTTCATGCCTTTTTCCCTCCGGAAAAGATATGTTTTTCTCAGTCAACACAATGTAGCTCCCTCCACAACAAACTTTGTTTACTTCCAGCACAGCGCCAGCCTATATATTTTCTGAAAAGCCAATAGAATTAAATGGTGTCATTAAGTATGGGTTCCCACGGGTATAGTGCATTCAGGTTTACTTATGTTACACCTCTGGCCTTTTTATCGTTGTTATCAATGGCACGCTGTGCATCATTAGAAAAAGACAAACAGCCTTGTTTCTTTCTGGGGGGCAGACAGAAAATCAATGCTCAGTTTCCCATGAGCACCTAATTAGCTGGACACTTGTACGCTGTTAAAACACAGAGCAGATCTCTTTGTCTACCGGGTCGATAGGGCGAAATGCACGAGAGACACCTTCAGAGCTGATAAAGTGTCGGAGAGGTGAGGAGTAAACACAAAAGTGACACTTACGGTCTAGCACGTCTCACACCTACTATATGCTTTGGCAGACTTCATTTCAACGTTATCGTCCGAGTCACGAGGACACAAAACGTTTTTTTTTTTCTTATCTCGTAAATACCTTCGATGATTTTTGATACACACACACAGCGGAGATGCCGCCAATGTCTTTGATGTTTTTAATGCTCCGATATCAATGACTTTGACTTTGTAAATCTATAAATACAGGTGAGCAATGATGTTCATTTCGGATTCATTCAATTTAGGTTCAAGAGAGACGGACGGGTCTCTGCTCTTGCTTGAGGGTAAAGGGAGGTCACACTGACTACTATACAAGGAAACTTCTAAAGTAATGTATAAAATAAAAAAATATGCAGCTACAACTTGAAACAGATTTGAATCCGCATCATGCAGGAAAGCTCAGTGAGCATCAGAAGCAGGAAGTAAACAAGTGTGTTTTAGTTCATCTTTAGCTTTTTTTGTCTTCCGTCACCACATGATAGTGCTGGCAAACACTTCCGCTATACCATGTAGCGCCGTGAACTGAATTTTTGACCCAGCAAAGCATCTGGCTAACCCGAACAGACGCTAAATGTATTTGACAATGTAGCTCGCAGAATTACTTAAATCATACATACTGACAAATCAACCAGAAAGTTGAACAACATATTATTTCTTATTAATTGTATAATAGCAATACCTTATTATATACAGCAATGACAAAAATTACCTGAAGGTGACAGTGTGGCTCTGCAAAAACCTACATGACTGTTATTGTCCAATTACGGCTTCTGAAAGAGTAAGTAGTTTTACTTTAGTGTAGTTTTATTATATGGTTGTTTACTTGAAAATGTGTGACGGTTAAAAATTTGTAAATATGACTTTAAACCAAAATGTTCACACTTAATAAAGATTTAATGATGGTGACATTTTGAGCCTGTATCAAATTATCTTACTTCCCATGGGAGCATTTTTTTTCCATGTCAACCAATCACAGAACAGAATATGGATTCGGAGGTTCCCCTGTACAATTTTTAGGTGTTTTGGAATTTGATGGTGGCATTCAAATAAAGATACTGAGTTATAGTTAGGAGTAGATTTTATTGCGTCAACAAATTGTGGCATCTTTGTGACAAAAATAAAAATATAATTAATAATGGGCCTTGTGTAAAAAAGCTTGGACTTCGTTCAAATGAAAAAAAGGCTCATGAAAATAGTGCTGAATAAAAGTATTTTGAACTTGAGTGCCAGGTGGAAAGCAGCAGTCTTCTTAAATAGCTTCTGACTCAATTGGTCTCTCAGCGGCGAAGTAAAAAAAAAAAAAAAGACGAAGAGGTGGGAAGGAAAAAAAATGGAAAATGTCCAACCCTTTTCTGTAACCTGTCAGAGTGACACTTGCAAACTTCCACTATAGACAAGGTGGCAGTACAAACGTAGATAGATGGCGGGGAATAAAAGGGCCTTCTCATAGCAAACTTTCTGGAAATGTCAGCCTTTCAAGCTGTTGAGAAGACCCATTTCATATCTATTACAGCAGGCATTCTGTGGCCGATATTTCCGATTTCAGTCCTGCAAATCCTCTGCCAATCTTCTGCCCTTAAGAATCTCTGCCAGCCCGGATGCATTATTCCTCCTACCTACTCTCCCCCCCCCCCCCTTTTGATGTGACAGAACAAACCGCGACCTATTAGGATTAAGGCTTTGAAAAGATCTTTGAAGCTGTTCAAGGTTTCTTTAAACTGGGGAATGACAATATAAGCTGTGCGGCAGCAGATGCCAAATGGAGTGATTGCTAGTGCTCCTTGGGGAGGTCTGCTGTCACAAAACGCACAGACATACAAACACTCACAAATGTGCCTGCTCCTGTGCACGCGCGACTTGCACGCGTACCCAAAACACTACAGTGCACTACACTACTCTAGTCTTTAATAGTGCATGTACAGTATTACTTCCATGCATATTAAGAGCAAAACTATTTATTTACCATTACATGAAAGCTTTTTTTCCTCACAGGAGAATTTTTATTGCCCAGATTACACATTTTTTAGATAGATATTCATACATTTTTTCTCTGCATTAATAGTGCCCCAAGGGCTTTGCGTTTGTGCTGCCTTGCTAAAGGGCACCGCCTCCACAGTGGGCTCTATTTTCGAGCCCAGCGCAAGTTTAGCGCAAAGCAAAGTCTAACTGTAATCCTGGGTGGGATTTTCTTTTTTGGAGTATTTTCCAAGATGGGCGCAGGTAGAGCGGGGCAGTTGCGCCGTTGTGGGCGTGAATACATCCGACTTCATTCCCAGTTAATGGAACTGACTCCCCTCATCTCGTTTCCTTTAAATTCAGTCACACAGTCTTCAACATTGTGGAATCAGAAATAGACTTGTCCTACTTTATGCAGAAGAGCTTCATGGATGGATAATGCAAAGTTGACCAGGGCGATCACAGATCACCATTGTGGAGTGGTGACCCCTGCAAGTTCTACGCCTCACCCACCCAGCATAGTTGTGACACTGCTCAGAGATCTGTTTTGAAAATAGAATAGATGATGATGATGATTAAGCGTTGAATTAATCAATTTCTACAATGATTCAGATACGTCTATGCACTGTGTTGTCATGTTTACGAATGACATCCAGCAAACATATCAACGGAGCACAGAATTTGTCTCCCCACACCTTGAACAAATCATGTTTCACCGTCTGCGCCACAACTTAGACCTGCTTTAGCTGGCCTAAAGGTTGAATCTACTTTCAGTCACCAAAATATCAGGTGTGCCTGGGGCGTGTAAAAAAAAAAATGCCCTTGGTCCGCTGGAACACCAAGCATGGCGAAGCACAGTCAGCCAAATTGCCAAAAGTAAAAACTAAACCAGACTAGACTTGCCCAAACGAGAGACGCGGCCGCTCGTGAAATCTTGTGGCAGAACCACTCAACACTATGCAAGTGTTGAGCGGCATTCTGCCGCATTGCGTCGTATGCGGCAACCCTCAGAAACAGTACGATATTTTGGCTTCATTTTGTGACATTACAAAAAGTACAAAAAGGTGCGTTAGTGAATAGCTCTTACACAGGTTACACAGTAAAGAACAGAGAACTACAAATAAACTGGAGTTCACAGTCTTGTTATCCTGTTAGACATGTTTTCTTCTTTACCTGTTTGTACTGATGGGCATGTTTGGTTTTAATACTGTGACTTAAAAGTATGAGACACTTCACAACCCCAGAAGAAGCCAAGTAGCAAAAACAACCTGCCTTTCTAAATGCATCTCTCCACAGACATGTCAAAAGCATCCCCTGGAAGCTAAAATGTGAAGGTCGTAGGCTCGCGTTAAAAACCGGGCTGCCTTAACCCACTCGTGTAAAGTAAAGTTGTCCACGGAGGAGATCATGCGAATGTATATATCATGCTTTGAGAATAGCACATCTTAAAATTAAGCGAATTCAAGGTTTTCTGAATTTTCATGTCGATCTTCAGACATGTTGAAGAACTTCCGTTTTATCCCCGGATGATTCTTTGTCATTGAGAGCGCATCTGATGATACTGAAATGATGGAAAAGAGACTAAATTAAGTAGAATTTGTGTTCTAAATGTTGGCTGCACACGTTGCTTCAGTCAGACAGACGTGTCAAGAGTGCAAATACCATTTCTATGCATTGCCCACAATAATAAAAAAAAAAATTGCTTCCTGTTATCTAATCACGCTGAATATCGCTTATCATAACTGCCTCGCCACCCTGAGGTAGCGGAGGACAGTTGCGATATCAAATATTCAAAATGGGTGATTCCGTGAGAGATTTATCGTAGCAAATTTCACAGGTGATCCCATTTAGATATTCAGCGCCTGTTTTGCGTGGTGTCTCGGCTTTAACGTGCCCCGGTGTGAGATGTCACTGAGAGACAGTCACTACAGATAGTCAATGTGAGGAGAAATGAAGCCACGGGGCACTTGGGGTAAAGGCTTCTCATTACGCAGTCAGAAAGACATGTTCTCAGGGAGCTGCCACCATAGAGCACATATTGATCTGCCATTGCATCTTATCTTTGAGACTCTAGATTAAAACGCTCAACGTTGGCTCTCCCTGCCAGACTGAAGACTTTTCTATATCCAGAAGTGGAGGAGCCTTAATCTCCCCATGAAGTAGTGGAAGCCAATCACTGAGGGGGACATATGCACATGTTTGCCTCTTTGTAGGGAAGAGATTTGGTGAAACTAATAATTTTATCAAAAAATGACGAGATCACCTTTAGTTTGTTATTTCACAAGTTTAAGCCGGTTATGCTTTATAAGCAAACCATTACCTTCCATAATATGTGATGGGAATTATCTTGAGTGCCTTTATTTAGCACAGGTAACCCAAAAATAGCAAAAAGTATTTTGGATTGAAAATGAATGGATGGGTGTTTTGATTGCCTTAGATGACTTAAATATCACATTCCCACAACCATGAGCGATAAAGTTGTCACCGCAATTGGTTTGCTAAAATAGCTAGCAAGATTAAACTAAACTCTAGTCACCTATAGGTAGAGCTGTGCAATTCATCAAAATTCACTTACAATTGTGATTGCAGAATTGGCATTATGGTAAAAAAACAATTATTATATACTGTATACATTATTATCTACATAACATTGTTAAAATAGTGCTCAATTTACAATGCTATAGTGAGAAGACTTACTTTATTGAAATGTTACAACAGTTCTGAGGCACTTTATAAGTGTAGAGCAATTAAAATGTTTCTTTATAAAAGGAAATCATAATTTTATTTATTCATTTTTACATTTTAAATGATAAAACATTTATATAATATTTTATTGTAATATTTAACTCAATATTTTTTATGTTCAAACATTTTCTCATTTTGTATCCCCAAAAGAAAGGATCGATTGAGATCATTTAATTTCAAATTATGAAAAAAATTGTGATTAATATTTTTATTTTCATAATTGAGCAGCCTTCCCTGTAGGTATTTATATTAGATCTTATTTTTATAACCTTGGCTTAGTTAGTCTCCTTGCATCTTGACAAATTTGGTCCAGACCCCATCCGAGATTGACTTGTGTCCTCCGTGAACCAGGGAGAGGCGAACTCATGAATACACGGTGTGACAAAACAAATTTGGCAGAATTTGTTGACTGTTGTTTTCGGATTTGTATTCCTCTTTCTGCTGTATAAGTCAAAACTGAACTGCTCCCTCAGCTCTCCATAGAATTCCGTACGGCCCCAAATTCTTTTACGTCAATGTCTGTTAACCAGGAAGTGGCCGACTAATATACGAACAGACCGACGAACATTTGGGTAAGCAGTTAAGCCTTGGTGGAAGTCTGTGCCATTCTAGTTTAATAGTCATGTCATTGGGCTTGCCTGACTTTGCCCAGATGTTTCTATTTTGTCTTCTTTGTGTGCCGTTATTATAATCCAAACAACTGTCTGCTCTAAAAGCTTTTTCTTCTGAAAAGAAATGGCTGTGAATCAGAGACTGACAAGGCACGAAAGGCAACGGAGGGATCCCTGGCCTTTGACTTTGCCCGACAAACATTCGGTTTTCCTGTAAAGCGATGTGGATTTAATTGGCTGTAAACCGGAACACCCCTTGCCCAATCCTTGTCCTTCCATGGTCTTGTCAAATGCTACATTGTGGGGCGAAGTGGCACCTGTTGGGGCAGCCTAAAGTAGCTGGACCGGGATGATGCTGAACAGAGCTTTGTGGGTGTCAGAGTCCAAAACAAAGCTGTCAGCCGGGGCTCATTCATCTTTGATGTTCATTGATGAGGAAACTGGAGGTCCTCAACAGGGCATTGTTTGCTGTAAGTGGTGCCCATTGATACTCTGAGAGTCACGTTTGTTTTTAGTCTCTGGCAGGAGGAGCTCATTTTAAAAGGTTTAATGGTGCATCTAACCGGTCCAAACACTGGCCTTTGGAGCTGTGCTTCCAATGTTGGCCCAGGGATGTCTTCCTGTTCCTAAATAATCTCTAACCGATAATACTTGGCTAATCCTGCTGTTTTGTCCAATTCTGGTTTAGGCTGAATGGCTTCTGCTAAAGATTCCAATTATGCCATGGCTCCATTTGACTGTCGTCATGTCTGCCTCATGTCCCTTCCTTCTCTCCACCTTTTTTTGTCGCTAAAAAAACAGGATAGGCTTCATGAAGTGCATTACTCATGCTATTGTTCAGCTAATCATATCCTCTCCAACAACTGCAGGGTGTGACAAGATAAGATAGGAACTATTACTACTCATATCGCGTCATCTGAAATTATGAAATTATGTTTGGTTGGGGCAGGGCATCTCGGAAGGAAATGGAACTCAATCGGTACCTCTTCCATGTTATATATTGCCTTGAAAGAAAACAGCAATGTTCAATGTTATCTACCTCAAATTCTATTAGAATTAGGTTAATTTAGTGGCAAAGACTTGAAAAGGTTTTCATATCCTCCCAGCTGCTGTCTTTGAGTGCTCTCTGTTTGTAAGGTGTTCTAATTTAATATCATGTGAGATAACACATCTTACTGATGCACGATCTGGAATATTACGAGCAGATCCGTAAATGCCCTAACAATAATTAAATTCAAAATTGCAATGAGTGTTCGCGGTAGAATGAAAGTCCTTCCATTAGTCTATTTGCCTGATATCATTCTGTGTTTCTTCTGATTTCAATTTCAAAGGGCACACTTAATATACTTCACTTCATTTGGTTGATTACGAAGTCTACAATGGCCAGTATAAATACACGACTGAAAAAAACATGTAAATTCATTGCTTTTGTTTTTGCACTCATTTATCCTGAAGTGAGCTTAAAGATTTAAGACTCGGTCTGATGACAGAAATGGTGTATTTATTAAAATTGTGCTTCACAAATCTGTCTGAATCTGTTTGATTGAGCACTTCTTCTTTGCCCGGATAATCCATGCACCTCACAAGTATGGCACATCATTAAAATATGGAAGGCCTCTCTAAAATGTGTATAGACATGTAGGGGGTCGGAAAACGTTATCCGGTGTGCAGTGCAATACATCTCGTTTACATTTAGTTGATCAGGTTGTTATGGTTGATTATGGACTGTGGAATATTGGCCCCTCATATTCAATGGCTTTGCAAAGCTGGATAATGTCAGGAACTGGAACACATTTCGATATACGCTGATCCAGATCGTTCCAAACATGCTCATTGGTTAACATGACTTGTGAGTATGCTGGCCAGGCAAGTACTGGGATATTTTCAGCTTCCGGGACTTTTGTACGGATCCTTTCAATTGCATTATCACGCCGCAACATTGAGGTGATGGTCGTGTCTCAATAGCATAACAATAGGCCTCAGGGTCTCATTTCGTACATTCAAAAGACCATCAATAAAATGCACCCGTGATTGTTGTCCATAAATTACGACTTTCCACACCACACAAAACACTATTTAAAAACCAGTGACTGAAGAAAACATCTCTCCAAAGAGCCAGATGCCATCAAAACTGAGTGAATCAAGTCGAGATTCTGACGACGAAGAGCATGCAGATGACCTTCCCAGAGATAGTTTCTTGACTCGTCACAACAGTGAGGTGGATGGATTATCTTGGCAAAGCAGTGCTCTGCAACACGGAGCCAACTCGATAAACAATATTTGAGAGAACTTGGCCCTTTGTCTTTGCTCTTTGAGATCAGCTTATCATGGTGTGTTTATCATTTTCCTCATATATATATATATACATATATATATATATATATATACACTTACTTACATTTTAATATCCCGTTTCATGAATATGAATGAGTTTCTCTGATGGACAGGCCCCTATTGCGACAAATCAAGGGCTCTTGCCTTGTTTCACCACCGAGATGTATCCGGCAATCGCTACCTGCAACATCTTACCTTAAATAAGGATCCATCTACAACTTCTTTTAAAGCAGTACAAGTAAAAACACTCATAAACTTCTACACTCCTGATTGTTTTCCATCTTGATTCTGCGGATTTTTTAAATGATAGGCTCATATATGGCTCCAACTTTGTTTACGTCGCGCTGTATTGGTTGGCTGCCTCTTTAAGTGTGATGAGATATGCAAGCGCAATCATATATTTCTATGGATAGAGAGGCAGTTTTTCACTCCTCATTTGTGGTTCAATTGCAAGAGTGTGTATTGCCTGTTTTCCCGGAAAGAAAATAGATGGCTGTGTCACTCAGTATGCATAAACTGCTCGTCTGTTTGTTGTACGCTGTCAACGGAAATGATAGCAATTCTACTTGTCTCATGAGAAAGATATTGTTACAAAGTCTGAATAGTAGTCTTCATGAAAGAGATGGTTGGTCCATTCGGAAGCTATTTTCTCCAGACGTAATCTGCGAGCTTCATTCTGAAACCCCTTGAAATGTTTTTTTTTTATTTTTTTTTTTACAAACGTTATTGCTGGAGCCAGCGCCAAGCTCATCAAGCAAAAACTTGATAGAAGGACTGGTAATTATGAGCTGTGCATTCAACATTAATGGTGCACCACTGGGGACACAACAGCACTCCTTACAAAAAAAAAAGATCATGTACACATCCCACCTGCATCTACCTTGCAGCCTCATACTGTCCAGCACTTGAGGCAAACGTATATCTCTATCAAGCCGCGAGAGAATAACATCCTCCGTTTTGCGCAGAGGAGGTGTGTCTGCTTTTACATTCCTGAGAGAGGGAGACAGACCGAAGAGGGGAGAGAAGCCTACCTCTGTTTTGTTCACTCCTCTCTCTAACTGGTAGTGTTTGACTTCCCCCAGCCAGGAGTGGGTAATTCGGGAGCCCTGTGTGAGGTTGTTAGATCACTGAGGCCCAAGACAGCACCATTCTTTGCAGACCCTTGACAGCAAATATGTGGTAATGATATTGTCTCCTGCTGGGTAATAACACACAATTCAGACTGCCACATACTGCAGACGCTGAGGGAAAAAAATAGAGGGCAGAGGGAAAAAAAAAAGAAATTACACTGAAGTACTGGAGGAAAATGACAAGAGAAATGTCTCGTCGTCAAGTTGTTCACGCCGCAGGACTCTGTAGTGGGAACCAATGTTTTATTTAACAGTGCACACAAAAGAATGTCCTCATGGAATAGGTATGAGGTGAAGTGTGCATTCATTATTTCATTATTTGCTTTCACTAAAAGTGCAGTGGTACCCGGGATTTGACCCCTGCAAAATATTAAAAGCAAGTGAGATCTGTTGTTCTTAATGCGGAATAAAAGACGAGAACAATACACATTTTTGCATAAAGTGTTCCATTCTGGTGTCAAGCTTTGCTAAGTACTGTAGAGTGGCACTCTGAGTTCATGCAACAGTGAGCCTGGAGTTGCCCGCTGCAAACTCTGACCTGGGGAAGGAAGAAATATCAGTGTGTTTGAAGACGATGAGGCCAAAGTAATGTGACGAGAGTTTACAAAAATGTCAAACTGAAATGTCTGATGGAATGGCAACTTCCAAGAATTTTGAAAATTGGATGAATTGGAAAAAATGTGCCTTTTGTGTATGGGGAAAAAAAATAATGGGAATGCGTTCGGGTTATAATTGAAAATCTGGTCAAAAAACTAAAACTTCAAATTAGAGTAAAACAGCATAACTTTACTATTCCCAACATATCTCGACAAAATTTCACTTTTTTATATACCGTAAAGGGCAATACTGATTTGGATTTTAAATGTATTTTTTCTACTTCTCTCACGCCCGCGGGCACCATAGTGAGGACCCCTTTATGTGTAGCTAATAGTGCTGGTAGAGTACCACTCAGATTTTGGTCAAAACTTGAAGATGAGAAAATCAATGACAATTTACTAACATTTTGAATCAAATCACTTGAGCACTTTATTTGAATGGATTGGAGGTCTGGCTAGACCTTGTAAATGATCATGTTTTCCTTGCGTAATTCAATACCAATTGTTGAATCCATTCAACAATGACTGTTAACAAAGCATGGCTTCGAGTGACTAAAGCCTTTGTGGTCACGCTGCATAATTAGTGGGAAGTATAAAGAGCATTTTCCTGCCATGGAGACCTTGCATTCTTAACCAGACCACACTGGCAGCTTCAACCTTGACCTTTTTGTTGTCCCACTTGGTACTCAGCTTGTAACTGTCAACACCATCCATCACTGGCCAATCAGGGCCAGGGCTGGGGGCCAGTCACCCTGCTGTACTGTGAAATTGTGGCATGTGGTCCATAATGTCGACAAGACATTGACACAATACATCAAGCTTCAGTGGGGGGTTCCTCTGAGCTAGTCTATTAGCCGCCTGCTGAGCCCTTGGCTGCCTGGACTTATTCCTGGGGATAAGTACAAATAATAGTGCTACGTCTGGATGTCGGAAGACACTGGCCTCAGCCACACTCAGGCCTGATGCTGGATGTCAATCAAAACCTGCTCGGAAAGTTCATGCAGCTGCCAAATTTAACAAACTGCTCAATGCTTTTCTCACTAAATAGTACTGAACATAACAGTACTTCAATTTAAGGGGCTGTTCAGATAATGGATGGATGGATGTTAAGGAAATGAATTTCTCCCAGTTGGCCGCTTTAGCAACTTTACCGATGGCGCAACTCAGCAGAAAAATTTGGTCCGCCAGTTTAAGAACAGTACAAAAACTGTCCAGAGCCCTGATTTGATTTATTTTGTATTTATTTTATTCAAGTGCAGAACAAGCTCATGTTTGAGGTTGAATTTATGTAAAATGTTTGGAATTAATGGATCATATTGTGTCATACCTATTGTTTCTGTCTATTGTCATTCGTTTAAAAGTATAACTTGAGCAAAACTTTTCGAACAATTCAGACTAAAAATAAATTAAAGCATGCTGATATCATATCGGACAATATCGCAACTGCAATATCGGTATCGTATCAGAAGTGAAAAGAGTTGTATCGGGACACCCCTAAAAGAGACATTAAAAAATTAGTTGTTACCAAGTGGTTGACGTGTCAAATAAAGCTCATACTTTTCCCTTAACTTTTTTTTTTTCTTCATCCGTTTGCATGATCTTAAACATACATTAAGTGTTTTCCTCACTTGAGCACACAAAACAGATTTGACCCCTCTCCTTTTTCTTAGGGCACATCTGACAAGAACGCGTCACAACAGTGTGCATTGGCCTAAAATAAAAAGAAGTAACAAAATCCCGCAATAAAAGAAGCAAGTAAAAAGGTAGCCTTGATAGCAGCAGGAGAGAGGCTCATTGAAATGGAAGAATTTCTATTTTATGTCAACACCTCAGTTCACAACTGAGCTGGGCATTGAAATGGGTTCATTCTGAGTAGCTCAGATTTGCATAACCTAGACACAAGCACTCAAGCGATTGAATTGAGGTATGATGGAGTGGAGAAAAAAAAAAGAATACGTAAAAAAAAGAATTTTCATACAAATTAGGAACACATTTTTTCACACCAAGGTAATTACAGAATTAACCTTAACTTCCACTATGATGAGCCTCTCAATGCTCTTCATGGCAAGGTATTTGATGTTTTGGACTCTTTTGGAATGCAAAACCTTTAAGATAAATACGTAAACATTGCTTGCTCGTACCAATACCGTGGACTTAATTGTTGAGTATTGTTACAATATTTAGGGTTGAGACCGACATTTTCAAAGACAGGTTTGGGCAAGTTACTAATGTTTCTTTACGTGTTTACTGTCTTTGTAGAGTGATGAGTTACTCAAGGTTAAATTACTTTTTTTTCTTTTTAAATTAATTTATTTAATAATGATTTTGACATTTTAAAAGGAAAATGGAAAATTTGGTTCCATTCTGTGACTGATTAAGTTATTTTATAATGAGGCTATTTGGTGTGGGCTATAATAAATAATCCCAAATTGTAAACCATCAATTAAATTATTAACATTCGCAAATTAATTTGCACAAAAATAATACAGATATATGATGCATAACTGAGAATTGGTCCGACAAAAGGTGTCTTGAGGTTTTACTAAAATTATGTAATCAGTTACTTTGTGATTGGATGGTCAAAAATGCATAGGCGGAACTTCTGCTTGCAAGCGCAAAGGCTTTCGGCTCACACACCTTGCAGCAAGGCTAAAATTAGTTTAGCTTTCCGACTCACACATAAACGATGGCAGCACAGAACGCCGCGGAGCGAACGAGATTTTGTGTCCGATCAGTGATCAATCGAAAATTGAGAACATTTCAGCATATCACCGATTTTGCATAAATTGCAAAATATTATCCGATCCTATCCAGCCTATCAGATCGGTGTGAAGTCTAGATATAACACAGTCATAACCATGCTCTTTGGATGTGGCTACGATACTCTGTATAAACTATTCCAAGACTCAAAACACTTCACGAGGCAAAAACGACAATTTTATGGTTGAATCTGTGCTTATTGTGCAGTTATAATTTTTTTCGAGTCTTTTTCTGATTCACTTTCACAGAGTGAAGTGCCACACTTTTGTGGTCTCAGACCAATTAAACAATGTCCTCAAATTTAGTGGCGCACCATTAGCCAATGATGCCTTGTAATATTTTACATACTTGTACACATCGTTTGGTGGATTGGTGAGAAAAAAGGTTCATCGTCATCTGTTTTTTTTTTTTTTTAATGTATGTTTCCATGCTGGTTTTAAGGCTGCCAGAACATTTGAGGTTTACATGGATCTGGAAAAACATTATAACACCTACTGTATGTCAAGACAGTAGTTGCACTCTCATATGATAACACATCTTTTGTGCATGAGCACCACACCTATGTAGCGATGTGTGTCTTAAATATACAAACTCCAAATCAATTGAAGTTGCGATGTTTTGTAAAATGTAAATAAGAACAGAATACCAAAATTCCAGAATCTGTACAAATTAAAAGAAAAATTCCAACTTAAATTTCATCAAATAGTGGAAATTGTTAACTAAGGTATTTTGATACACATCCCATTAATACAATTGAAAATCTCAAATAATCTGTTTTTTAATATTACATAAAACAAAGAACACCTTCACATTTATTTCACGAGGTGTTCCTGAATGCTTCTCACACAGCCTTAATGTGGAAGCTGTAAAAATAATCGGCTGCTGCACGAAACTGCAGTCCAGCCAAGCCAGCATTAATTACACGACTAAAGAGCTTCATTAATAAATTAATAAAACAACGAAGTTGACACAAATGAAAATCCTACCTGCAACACAGTATCACCATGAAATGGGATGAGAACCACCTTTTAGTCCTTTAAAGGGACACTTGAGTAAGATTAACATTGGCATTTATATAAAAGTATGCAAGTAAAAATCACATCAGTACTAAAATCGGTCCCCCTAACAAACTGATTTAGGGCCTTTTTTGGGATGAGATTTACAAGAAATTGGCACGCCACCTTTTGAAGCTCAGCTTGTTATATTTTCCGTCTGAGCCGTCGATGTCACAGCAGGGAGGCAAGCATTGTAATATTGCTTGGTTTGTCAGTTCTATTGTTAGAAACGGCGACCGATTACCACTAAAATTCAACTGCATATTCCTACTCTTGTGCACTTCAACCTTTGCAATCATAAAAGCGTTCTGCGCAATATTTTGGATCAAACATGTGCTGATATGAGCAAATACGATGATCACCTCCACAAAATAAAAAACACCGTACCAGAAGCGGTCAAGAGCATGAATGCGCAAACAAACCCCCGGAGGTGACTGGTTGCGCTTGTCACTGAAGTTCATCAGGCCATTCGAGGTACAGAAGGCGGTCAATCCAGTGGCTGTATGATTTTAATTACCTTGGTCGTTAAAAGTCCACCCGACAAATCACATCTCCAAAGTCAAGTTGGTGCAGGTGAGACCTCTGTTTTCACAATTAGGCTCCATTGTTTTACATGTGTGCTCTCAGTGTTTTTCCAATTTAGCTCCACTCCTGCTCCACTCGCCCAGTCAGCCACGCCCACCTCATTCGCCACTCTGCTCTTCTGGGCATACAGGTGGTTATAATCAGCAATCACCCACTATTTAAGCCTCACCTGCTTACTCACTCTTTGTATTTGGAATTTTTTTTTTTTTTTTTTTTGCTCTTATGCGAGATTCACCAGCACTCTCTATTGGATTCATCTTCCACGGGCAACTCTGCCTGCATCCATACCTGCTGTCTCATCATTTTTCTTGATAATCTTGATAATTGTGGTGGTGGAATGAAATTTTAGGAAGCAATGAGGCATTCAATGGCATCCAACACATGAAGAAACAATGATGACACACAGCCCGCAGAAAAGTACTAATTGTACACAAGTGCTTCTACACTGCAATTATTTTTTAGTCATGCACAGAGTGATTCACAACCTGAGCCTTTTGTCCTTGACTATGAGTTCTAACCTTCATGCTTGCTGTTTGCCCGTCGCCGTGGCTGTTTGGCATTGTGCTGTCACATTGCAGTGAGTTTCCCTGTTGTGCTGCCAGTGGATTGTGTGCGTTAAAAGCCATTTCCAAAGTCTACTGTGGTCCGGTGTACTGCACTTGGGGTCGACACTTAAGCGTGGCAGTATATTGTATTTTGAAATAAATAATTTAAATAAATCTGTCCCAAACTTTATCCAATACCCTTCATTTTCAGATTCCAAACCAGTTTTCATGTCAAACAAACAGCCAAAATGGGTGCAAAGGTGTGTATTCAATTATAGATCTGTCATTTTAAAATGCACTTGTAGTTTTATTACTTTCCATAGTTCTTGTTGTTTTGTAATGTTTCCAATACGCACATATTGAAAATTGAGTTTCACTCTGTTTAGTGTGAAATTGGTTGCATTATGCCTAAAATATAACAAATGAGATTGAAAAAGCAAACAAACCAAAGAAAACTGGTGGACGACTACATATATATATATATAGATAGATAGATATTTGATGGGGTACTAAAGACAAAATGAAATTACCTTCAAGCCACATAATACTTTCGGTAGGTAAAAATACAGTTTTAATCATGCGATTGATGTCATGAAATGACTTTAATTTTACATAATGGGTCTGTGAAACATCAAGACACAAGTGAAACGTGAGTCAGAACTGAAAACTTCACATCTTCATCATGTTCAAATTAAGTACATCCAAAGGACTTTTTTCGAGTGCAAAAGATGTTTTTTTTTTCACATTGCTCTTTTAAATGCTGACAAGATCTAGTGTTGATTGTATACGGTATGTTAAGTGAGCATACGGAATGTGTGTTTTCTAACTTTAACCAGAGGTAGTGTACATTACTGAGTGTACCTTTCGTATGTGTTTTTATGTGCCGCGCTCATGCAGTCAGGTAAGCTTCTCTAATTGCTGTGAGATGCATTAGCACTCAGCCGCCTCTCCCTCTCTGCCTGTGCCTTTGTTTTCCCCCCTTAGTGCCAGTCTGCAAGCCAGAAGACAATCAGAGCAGAAGGGTCATTTTCTGCAAGAGCTCACCTCCCTCCTCCAAGCATCGTCCCTGACAGCCTCACGCTCGGCAGGAGCCCTAAATTAACACTTGACGTTTGCGAGGTTCAGCCCTGATGAGGCTGCAGAGAGACAAAATGTCAGAAAACAAACACTCCATCATTTTTGCTTCATTTCCTCAGCCACTGGAGAAACACACTCACCTCGACGGCTGTGGTGACACTCAGCTTTATTTGTTGCTGTGGCGCTGGTGCCTTTGGACCGAGGAGAGCAATTAGGACGGTGATGAATAAAGAGGGTGTTGAGTAGAAACGGTTAATTGTGTAAGTGCAATTATGCGTAGTGACATCTCGTTTAATCTATTTATTATAACAGCTCAAGACGGACAAATTGAACACAATCCGTTCCCAGATACTAGTGTAGCGCTGGTTCGTTCGAATTTTAAAAAAATCCCCTTGAACACCACAAAAAGCAAAAATTAAAAAAAAAAAAGCAAGAATCAAAGTGACAAAGAAACACGTGAAACTCAACACGAAAGGACACAATCTACATAATGTGAGGTGAGATGACGTGCACATTAAACAACAATAATGCTCCGACAAGAAATCGGGCAACTAAATACTAGCATACCAATGAGACGTCGGGCAGACCCGCAGTGGCAGGAAAGACCTGATTGGTTCTGGACTGACTAGAAAAGGTGGAGATGATAACCTAACAAGTAGACATGAACATCGGACACAGAAAAATATGATATAAGATGAATTTTTTTTAAATGATTCACATATAAAGAAGTATTGTATAAATTGTGACATATTACACATGCAGGTCAAAAATATTGGGAGTGTTAAACTATTTTTACTATTCCAGCCTTCAAAATAAAAGAGTAAAAATATTATTTGTCATTTATCAACATCCTTTATCTTCTAATCTCCTACTCAAGGAACACTTCCTTCGAATGGCTGTTAGTTTCAGTTAACAATAAAAACAAATAGCCACTGAAAAGCTTGTATAGGATAAAATTCTGAGGGGTTCTCCAAATCCACACGTCAAAATCCCTGTGATGTTACAATTGGCAATTGTCGTAAGAACTTGCACAAATATAACATTGTTCATGAGAACAAGACCGTGGACATGCACTTAAGTGATTTTTTTTTTAGCTCATCTGAAGTTTGATTTTTGTTTTTTTTTAGAAAATTCCACAAAGCTGGGGAGGGGGGCATTTCTCACATTGCTATTCAAAATAAACTGAAAAAAGTTACAGTCAATCGATGCTGTTAGGTACAAATTGTCAGGATTCTTAATCATACAATCGGGGACAATCAACTTTTCAGTTTCATCTGTACAGTAGAGTAATAATCTCGTGCATGTTTGTACCTTTGTCTGCAATTAATAAGTATGGCATATTAACTTATTTTTCCACAGCTTACTAGTTGAGAAGCATAACTTACTTCAACTCCACAAAATGACTGAAGTGAACATTTGTTAACGTGTGTTTTTAGTTTTAGAGTGTGGAAAAGCATCCTTAACAGTAAGGTTAGTGACAATGAGAAGTGAAAAATAAACTTTTTATTTAATGTGAGAAAACTCGATTATTATGGCTTGCATCCCTCATCATTCTACTTGACTGTTTGTTTCTGCATATCAACAACTCATGTCATTTCTTCTAACTGGGGATAAACACGATGTTAGAACTGAACAGTGCAGCATGTGCAATACTATTTGAAGCCTACTTCACTTTCGGTGCCCCCAGCGAGTTTGAATAGGATTGACGTCGATTTTATTATTTGTTTTCTTTCTCTGCACGGCGTGAGAGTTTGTTTACATGAGGGATCGGAGTTATGGTCATCTGAGCAAATTGCAGCAAAAAGTACTTCAGATTGGAATGACTGCAATTAGCGTGCTCTTAAATGTGCAACACTCTCCTAATGTTTTTGTTTACGTGGGGCAGCTGATCTGTGACTTGGTGCGGGGGCGTCCCACAGGCAGGTTAAAATCATTTGCCATGCCAGAGATCATCATCATCATGAACTTCCAATTGACAGCGGCGAAGAATAATCAATGCAGTGCAGGGCTGACACTCTTAACACTATCCAGTGTTGCTGCAATTCGCTCTGTTTGTGCATACTTTTGTTTCCCTGAGTGGATAATTTTAAATAGCCCTCTGTTTATGTTGGTTTAAATATGGGGATGTTCATCTATTCCAGGTGCTGAGCCCTTTCTTAATCTGCACATCTACACTGAAGAGATATGGTCCATAACTCATTAAGAGTCTATTAAATTTTGCAAGTGAGCTTAGTTAGCCAGTGAGTGATTATATTTCAGAGGAGGACTGAAAGTAAGATTTAATTCATCATTTGCCGTCTGTGCACCTCCATTCCATCCCATGGAACAATTGAGGTCATATCATGGATTAAAGTGGTGGAAATAACACCTAATTTAACATATGCACGTCTGCAATTACTGTTGCCTAAAAAGGCAATGAAACAATTAACAGCCAAAAAGAAAAAAATAGATTTGAAAAACAACTGATCACACTGGAAGCATGATTCAAATCGGAAACGCTGCTCTAAAGAGATCTTGAGAAAGATGGAGAGGCTGGTGAAGGGGTGGCACAAATGGAGTAAAGAGGAAACAGGAAGTTGCGGAGTGCTGAATAGGGGGTGCCATGGTAATCAGGTGACAGTGTGACAAAGTTGTGCTTGTTAAAATGGAAATCTTCCCAGACTTCCTCCTTCTTGGCCCCCTCCAGCCCACAGCGAATGCTAAGCTCCAACATCTGAAGTGGCAACACTTGAGATGGTGAAAGTGACAACATCTTTACATAAGCTGAAGGGCTAAAGTGAAAGTCAGTATCCCCCCCTACTCACTCCCAACCAACTTCTCATCTCCCCCACATTCTTCACTCGCTCGATGTCACCCATCCTGTCTGCGCCACCCCACCCCACAATGACACGCACATAAACCCTGATGTGACATCCCACCATGTAATATACTTTGATTGAATAATGGAGTCCTTGCAAAGATTCTCAAAATGAAAAAGACAAAAAAAAAAAAGAAAATAGTATTGTGTCTATGCTTCGCTGTCACCGTTGCTTCTTCCCTCCACTTTGAGCCATAGGTAGCACCAAGCAGAACTGGAGGCATGTAATCCGTCCAAATCCAGCCTCTTCCGAGGAGTGTTAAACCAGGAATGTTCTGTGTGGGTCACTGGATTAGACAGAATTCATGGTGGTAGCATGGCTTGAGAGGTGGAATTTGAGGAGTACGGAAAAAGGGAGAGGAGTCTCAACTGGTTTTGTATTAAAATGAGCTAACCAGGTGGTCTCCCTCCACCAAAATGGACACAGTGTGTCAAGTAATCTGAAAAGCCTCGGGTGTTTGTTGCTCATTGGACAGAGGCCTGGTCAAAAGAGGGAGTGAGAGAAAAAGAGAGATGGGTGGGATGGGGGCTGTCCATTGAGGCTTCAGTGAAATGTCTGTCAGGCTTGGTTTACCACAATCACAGCAGTGATTAGCCCCCTTTTGATGACAGGTTTAGTTTTCTGTCCATTGGCAAGAAAGTGAGAATGGACAGGGGGGGTGGGGTGTTTGGGGGAATGAGGTTACTTTGCTTTGGAGACTTTGAGGGGGGTGGGCGTTTACACGCACAGGAAAAAAAGGGTGGGGCTTGGCTGGATGTATTAATGTCGTGTACCGGGGAGCTCCTACGTAATTTCCCAACGGGTCGTGGGGTCAGGTTTGTATTTAGTTAGTGGTAATGATCTCGTTAGGGATCTGAATGGACCACCGTCTAAGCCCATTGAGGGGAGCGAGTGTGCCTCCCCATCCCCCACCCCGGCCTGCCTTGTGTGGGCTTACACAGCCCGTGAACTGTGATTAATGGACTTCCAGGGCTTAATAACTTGCAAAACAGTATTAAACAAGGGAGGCCCCGGGACAATCGGCGAGGCTACCCAGGCGGAGTAGGAGGCGGCTGTAAACAGTGCCCGGCAACAATTGCAATGCATGGAATTACCCGAGACGGGCCACTCACAATGCTACAGCTGGCTAGTGGCAGGGAGCCAGGCCTGGGAGAAAGCTCCACTGGTGCTTCCAGGTGGCCCAGAGCAGGCCAAGCCTTTTCAGTTTCGTAAGTGTTAAAAAAAAATCGAAGGGGAGAAAGGCTACGTTTGTGATTGGGAGACAGTGAGAGGAAGCCATTGAGCAGAGACAAGAAAGAGATTAAAGAGCACAGAGAGCGATAAGCAGATAATGGAGGAACACGTTCAATGGAACAAGTAATCCTTGACATGCAAGCGCAAATATGAAGCCCTTTGTTTCCTGTGTCGAATTCAAGCCAGAATGTGCATCGAGGCAAAGCAAGAATAGCGATCCCCGCAAATAGGTACACACAGACAGATACAACACACTCATCTGTCTAAGTGTGCATACATACCATCCCCCCCACCCCCTCCTGCCTCCCATATTCTTTTTTCCCACCCCTGTGCCCTCTTGTGTGCAAACAGCATGGAGTCATGAGTACTGATGTGGTCAGACCACCCTCCACACTCTTGTATGGCCATTTCTTTTTTTTATACATGCACCATTTCTTAGCAGACAAAATGCATTTTAAAAGACTCTCACGAGCACACACAGTCGATCAAATGACTCCGTATGACATAGAAATCTTGACTTGTCCTATAAATTTGAACTGGAGTCAATAGGAGTGTGAGCGGTTTTGTGGCAGGATCATACTAAGGGCTTTGAATGTTTTTTATTGCCATACTTGTGAAGAAATTTAGGAAAATATTATTTGCATTTACACTGCAATAATTATAACAGGGAATGCCATTTAATAAAATGAAATTATCCAAGTTAATAATTTCATTTCTCATTCATGTTCGCATGATGACAGTATGTATTGATAAATATGTAAATATCTTAGCTGTTGGGATTGTTTGACAGTTGTTCTCTCCTGAGTGTTTGTCTTCTCTTATGTCTCATGTGTGACACTGGGGTCATCCTAATCTTCTCGCTGTGCAGATTAGAGGCAATTCGCACAAAAGCTCACTCCAGCATACAAGTGCAATATATCTTCAAAATATTTGCCCAAACGCTTTACTTAATCAGCAGCTGAGGGGTGACTGAGCACCAACCTGATGCTCCCTCCAAGTTGAGGACGCAGCCAAAACCCGAGCAATTTTAATACAAAAATACAATTTGAGATGGAATACTATTACGACGAGCAAAAATATATTTCTTACAAAATGCTATTTCTCACCATAACTTTTAGATTTATTTGATTCTGTCATTTTCTTATGTACTGCCTTTGTATTTGATTCCGTTGTTCCAAATGTATTCATCATTACGACATTTAATGCATGTGTGGGCTAGGCATGCTGCTGTGTTATCTTTCTATCTGCCCCGCTCTCTCATCACAGCTGCTGCAGTGCCCCCCACTCTCATCCCCAATACAGCCTCACCCTCTCCTGCTTGTGGGAGCAAAGGGGGCCGTGGGGGCCTTGGCCCTGACGAGGCCGAGAGGGGATGCACCGCTGTGCTAAGCCTCTGGCTCCCTGCTCCCTTCCCACCTCACCGCGTCATGAATAATGGAAGAGGGAAATACATTTATCTTTTAATAGCCTCGACCCCCCCCGCCTTCGCCTGAGCTGAGAGCGTTCAGTCTGGCCCGTATAGCGCCACAGTGCAGGGCCGAGGGTTGTGAGCGCCCCACCCCAGCCGTGATTGTCTCTGCTCCTTTTGAAGTAAGGTGCTTCTTCGTGTCCTAGAGATGGGTAATCAGGCTTGATTTTGGATGGGTCAGGCCACCTTTTGGAGCGGGTGGGGGTTGTTCACACCCACCAACTTCTACTAAGGAGAGTTGTGCTTACGCTCCATGAAAGAATTACTGTCAAAAAAAAAATCACGGCTGTATTTGGCATTGAAAAGACTGATAAGTAAGAGAATATGTGGTGAGAAACTTGGTTGCGCTGTCAAAAATGTTGCAGGATTATGTTAATTTGTCTAAAGGTTACTTTTCATTACAGTCTGTGTGTAAGTTAGAAGGACCACACAAGAAAAACACTGCCGCTGCCGCCCCTTTATCAGCCAACAATAACAAGTTGAAGCACACACTTGCCCAACAGGCCCTCTCCTCCTCACCCTCTCCAGACACGCACGCAAGCAAGCACACACCCTCACACGTGCACACACCCCAGCAGCTAAAGTGTTGAATCAGTCCAGAGCTCGGTTGTCATGCGTCACTTGCCCGTCATCGGGACGAGGCCTTGCTAAAGCCGCGGTCGACGTTGCTGGGTCCAGGCCAGCATCTCCTCAACTCCGGGCTATGCTCTATGGAAAGCAGAGAAGCTGAAAGCGCCATTTATCATCACTTGTGTGGGCAGCATCACCACGGCAACGCTGCGGCTGGCAAATGCCACCGCTGTGAATACTAATGAGGCTCTTGGCAGGCCTGCGTTGGCGTCAGTGGGTCCAGGATTTTACTATACGTGTGTTTGTGTGTGCATGAGTGCGTGCTTGGCTCTTGGAGGGCTACAGTAGAGGTAAACAGTCCAAAGGAAATCAATTAAGTGTTTCCGCAGCGTTTGGCAAGCGCTCTAATCTTCGACAGCACATTTTAAAATAAGGGTGAAATCTGCCTTTAATGCATTCTGCATGACAATAAACAAGCAACAATAAAGAGTTGAGCACAGCCATGCTTGACTAAGTCCTCCAGTCTCTACTTTGAGGAAACACAAGGGAAATTTCCGGAGTTCTTTGCCCCGCCCACACTGAAAATAATTCTTTTGTTTTCGCTAAGGTTTATTTGATTTCATTATTACAATATCTTTCTGCATTGTCACCGGCAAATACATTTATTTTGTCCAATCTAAACCATAGTACACCATAGGTCTAATTATTGAATCCTATTTGCATCCAACGGGTACAAAAGCAATACCGGTGAGAAAAACACATTTTGTTTCTCTCTAAATGTGCGGTAAAGAATGTTTAAGTCCCATTAGGTCAAACTGTCTCATGGAAAACGTCATTTGTTCAAGAACAGATGTTTTTCTCACCTTAACCCATGTTGTCAATTAGTGCTGGAATAGTTCTAATATATATTGCAATCTGTTCGGAGAAGGGGCCAGCATCTTTTTGAGCGCGAAGGGATGGTGATCGATCACATTTTTCTCAAAGTGGAAGACGCACATTTAAACATTTCAAGGATTTGAAATAAAATATTTTTAAAATTTGATGTGAGGTGAGGAATGGAATTTACAGCCAGAAAAAGTTATGGATTGAATAGGGCAAAAATGCGTGCCTTTGCTCAAAACTTCATTTAATATCGAGAGGCGTCAAGTTTTTTTTTTCCTTTGGCATATTTTGTGATGCCACTGCAGAAGGGTGCCAGTGATGGCAAAGATGAACAGTGTCATGATAACCATGGAATCGAGGAAAGCGTCTAGCTCTTCGGTACATCACAAGAAAACATCCATTGCGTGCAAAAAATACATTTTGCAAGCAAAAGCCCAAAAAAACAAACAAAAAAAACTGCACATTTTATACTTGTGCACGTGTGAGCAATTCCAGCACAACGAAAAAATATTGAGAGTATTCCCGTGCAAACACTTCCCTATTACCTCTTCATTAGCATCTGTAATACATGTTCAACTGTGTTTTGTTATTTTTTTTTATTTCTTCTCTAGTTTTAACATACAGTGGTTACCTTCTCTTTGGATGAAAGCGAGGCATAACAAAAATGTTGATTGTCTGCTTCTGTTATTCGTATGTGGTAATAAGTCAGGCTCGAGGAGCTCATTGCATGAAAACTATTCGAACGAGCATGAAGCTTTTAAATTTTTACGTGTGACAGAATCTATCATTCTGGGACAGAACCCTTCATATTACCTCCTATTCAATTGCATCTTGTTTGTTAAAATATGTTTGGAGATTTTGCTGTTAGGAATTGACACCACAGGTGTGTTTTTGAGAACAAAGCTGTTTGCGCGCACGCGTTTAAACACCCGAATGCTCGCTCATCCTTACAAAGTGACTTATTAGTGCTAATTGGGGAGGACAGTTCAAACAACACACAGAAGTGGCAGTCACACAAGCGTGACATGAGTATAGAGAGGCAGGCAGTACCGGGTGTTCCTCCGAGCTTTACGGCCCCCCCCCCCCCCCGGAGCCCGTCCTGGTTGTCCCTGGCCCCCGGCCTGGTCCTGCAAAGTGGCCACAGAGTGGGCTCTTTGTCTGAACACGGCCATTAGCAGTCAGTGGACTTCAGAAATGTGAACGGGACAAGGCAGTGGACAGAGGCACAGACAGAAAGACGGCTGTCTGAGACACTTAGGAAGTCAACAGCTGACGGAAGGGCCGACACAAAGGAGGAGCTGCTGAAGCATGAGGAGCGTGATCTGCATAGAATCGAGACCTGCCTCCTCTTGCGTGTGCACTCCAAATCGTGCTCGGGCACACATACGCACATTATGCGTAAAAATCCCTGACCTGTTTTTGAAGTAGACACACACAAGACTGCACACAGATGTGAATATGCTCCATTAGGAGCTCCGTTAGCTTGTGCAGGCTCGTATTGGCGCCGCAACTCCATATGAAAGGCATTCTCCGCGCCCTGAACTCTCAAGTTAATGATGAATCAAATAGTCGGCATGAAAAATACACCATACAATTATTTAGCATGTTATTTTTCCCCTTGAAAGATGCTAATTCCAATGATTATTTGGTGGCATAATAGCAGCAATTATCGCCAATATAAGGTATAAGCACCAATTACTAACTGGTTATTATCTTTAGCATTTGGTGTGGGGAGTGTGAAGTAATAAGCTACCATTCAATAACCTCTGCTCAGAAAAATTAATGCATAGTGCCTGAGTAATTAGCACAGATGAGTTGCCTTTACTCTGTTCACTAACCTATATGACAGCATATTGCTTGAAATCGTATCGCACTATGTCAGCGTGCAAGGGTCGGAGGGGGCGGGGGGAGTGCAATACATTATTTGAATGATTTCCTCTTCGGTAGTAATAAGATCCAGCTTTAAATTAAGTAGTCGTTTCAATTTAGAGCTTCAGTGGCCAACTCATTTGACATGTTTTGTTATTTCACTGTATCAAATAAACTAAATGCACTCACGGACACTTCTTTGGGTGCACAATATCTTGAGATCCAATACAAGAGATTTATCTCAAACTCTACCTTTATATTAAACATAGAGCGCATATTTATATATATATATATATATATATATATATATATATATAATGTTTACTCTTCATGCAAGTGCTGTCTTATAATTAAGACTGCTTCTTATTGGACCCTTCATATGCTGTGAAATAATGCAACTAAAACATGAAACAGCAACCTGCAGCCACAATAATGAGTGACACTCAAACTAAGCTTGATAAATCGCTCTGTTTGATTGTGAACACTTCCAGAATATTTTAGTTCATGTATCCCTCCAAGTTGCTATAGGGAGCGCATGAAGGCTCCCGGAGGACATACACACCACCGAGCCTTGCACGTTTTAAGTTGTTGACACAGCCGGTGGTCTAGTTTTTTAACACTTTGTCTCTGAGTATGAGTCTGGCTTCAGAATATTTATTTTAGTGTTGCCTTCATCTTGATGAGCATTCACACAAACATGCAATTCAGAGCGATAAGAAAATACATTCTTCAACATAAAATATCCATTAATGACATCTAATAGCAGTTTAGTTCTCAGCGTAAGCATATGTGTGTGTGTTTGTGTTTTCTGAAACACGAACGCAAGCCTGGATCACAAGATGTGAATCAAAGCGCTGGGCTACCATTGGAAATGTCTCCTCACAGCGGGAGGTTGTGGGATTGTGGTCTCATCGCAACTCTCTTTGAATTTCAGCCTCACTAACAGGGCAGTGCGCCTCCATGGCAGTGCCTTCAACACAGCTCCAACTTTCAACTTTGGGTCTTTAATTCCATACCCCCACCCCCTTTTTGCCCAGCACAGTGCCTCTCAGTGGTAAAGAAGATGACAGATATGCAGGACTGAAACACACAGACCATTCTAGACATTGTAGGCTACACGTAGATGGACCTGCGTTGGGGTGAACATGGGGTCAGCTCGTATTATTTAAGCAAATTTTACACCACGGCGTTTTTTCCTCACACCCACACAACAGAACTTGTAGCCTCGCACAGCACGGAGTAGCACAACAGCTGAGCACAACAGCTTTGCACATAAATCAAGCACGGCTCAACACACTGGGCCCGCTTAATAGATGTTTAACTAAACCACCTCATTTGAAACAGTTTGACCCCAGTTGGCTAAAACACAATGTGAGAACTCCCCTGAGGATTAGGCCTTGACCTCACAGGGGAATGGAGGGAATGGCCCACACTGGCTATAAAGGGAGCCAGCCATTGTGTTGTCCAGGCATGGGGGAGGACAGTGAGAGTGAGATACATACCAGTGGGTGGAGACAGCCTTGTTATAACGACATCTTGATGGAGCATCTTTCCCACCCACTGGAGCAGCACTGGCTCTGTATGTATTTTAATGAGGCTTTGTGTCCGCCCCCATGCAGCACCTCCGCTGACAGGGAACGTGTTAGCAACATGCTCAGCCTTTGTCACAGCACCCTATCACATAATCGACTGGTCAACGAGATGTATTCTGTGTGTGTGTGTGTGTGTGTGTGCCTCCATATGCGCAAGGATGCAAATAGCGGGTGACCTTTCACAGACATAGCCGGCACGGCTTGTGAAGCTGCTGAGGTGAACTTGTGCTTTTCGAGACCTCCGCATGACTGTACAAAGACCAGAAAAGAGCCCCTCCCAAAGAAATCCGCAATTTTCAAGTGCAACAACTGGGACACTTGAGACATTTGTCCTGAAGATATATTTGCCTTTCATATTAGGAGTTGAAAATGGGAGTCTTTTCATTCCTAATTGCTCCTATTGAGAACAAGTGAATGTGTTCATCACATTGTGTGGGATGGGAGGCAGTTTTATTTTCTGAAGCAGGGCTGGAGGACCCAATTGTGTACCAGGATGCAATTCTTTTTTTTTTTTTTTCTGTTACCAAGCATGATCGGGGGGAACTGCAGGACCAAAGCCTCTCCATTCTCTATTGTGGGTTTAAATAGAATGTTAATGAATGGGTGTTGTGCATATTAAAATGCAGACCTACTTTTAGCTGCCTGCCAGACTGCTGTGGCATGTTGAAGACAGATACTGAAGCTATTCCATCCATTCGCTGTGATGTGTGCTGTCTCTTGCTTTAAGGATTACAAGACTGTCCAGCCAGGGCAAAGAAAGGATTAAACAGGTTTGAAAGTGCGGTGGGTGGCTGGCTTTTGAAGGCAAATGAGTGATTTGAAGGTCTGGTTAGGTGAGGGAAGGTTTTGCTCGGAAAGCACGGTGGGGTTCATTTAGGGCGCACCCAGTGACCCTGCCCCTCTCAGTGGCTTTTGGAAGTGCTTCATTTTGTTTGGAGGACAGCTGCACAGTCGCATTTGTCTCCCTGTGCCTTTTGATTGGCCTGGCAACATGGAGAAGGACGCGAGCAGCCATTGTTTCAAGCGGAACCTGGCATGCTAACAGCCAGAAGATTTGGCTGGACCAAGTCAACAAAGAGAGCCAGATGAACAACATCCAGAGACAGCCTTCAAATGAGACAAGCATCCATACAGTAGCTCCAAGCTACGGAGAGACGTTGAAAATAGCAACAGAATCCATGTTGGAAGTCAATTATTTTGTTCTCAAGGGCTGTCCCTAGTGCGCCAAAATGGGATACATCTTAGCATCCAGTGGCGGGATCACCTGGATATTACAATACAGATTTAGAACACATACACAACACATTCTTTGTCTTGTTTTGTGCATCCCACGACAAACAAGATGTGTTTTAGTTGGACTTTAAAAACAGCAATGACTTTTTAATCCCTTCACATTATCATCATACTGTGTGCGTTATCCCCTTAAATTAGCATATGTAATTATTGAATCATTTAGTTTGTTTACTGTGCCGTTAACATTAACGTCTCCCGCGACAAATTTTCCCGAAAGGAAGCTTTAACCTTTCCGCCATCATTTGAAAAGGTATATTTAGCGTGAACACAACTCTGCTCGTCATCAAAGGAACACCAGACAACAATACGGCGCAGCATGGTGGTGGCAGCATCATGCTTTGTACTTGCTTTTCTTCATCTTGGCCTTGGGCATTAAAGAAGGGAAGCAAATTATAAACTGTTCGAAATAGAAGACAGCGTTCGTGAGCATAAAACCTTCAGGATTTTGCATGAAAACAACCCAAATAAAAATGTCAGAAAAAGCTCACAAGCACATTTGAAATGTATGATGGTTTTGGTTAATCAAAGACACTTAAAATGGTGGTGGGTGTTCGTCAAAGTTCAAATGGATGCTGAAAATGATGACATGATTGATAATAGTTTCATTTTTCTGTTTTTTTTTTTTGCATCACAAAAAACTTGCATTTAAACAGGGATGTGTAGACTTTTTATACCCACTGTATTTGTCACTTGAAATGTAAAGACAAGAAAAAAAACGTGTATGGCATTAATTTTTCAATCGGCAGTTTGACTTCACTAAAGCTTCATTTCTGAAATACTGGTACACACAGGTACAGTATCTTTAAATGTAACCTACTTCTTTTTTTTTTTTTACCAGCACTACACCTTGCCTTTGGTGTCTAAAAGGAAGAATGGTTTATCCTTGTTAAATTTGTTTGAATGGTACCAATCCCAGAATTCATTTAGCCATGCAATTTATCTTTCACTGCACTCCGTATCTCTGTACAAGGATGAGTGAGCCGTGGCCTCGCGCTTGCCTATCTTCCGTAAAGAGGAACGGGAAATAAAAACACACGCGGCACACACATGCTTGCATGCGCGCGCGCACACACACACTCACACTCGCACGCAAACAAACACACACACCTGTCTGTGTTTTTCTTTGCCTCTCCAACTAACTCATTTGAAGCAGCTGTGGAAAGAATGTCCAGAAATATTTCACTATCCCCTTTTCATATACCTTTCTGTCAAGTATTCCTTTTTCCCCGCTCGAGTTCAGACACAAACCACTGTCTGCTGACACATCTGAGGCACTCTACAATGACCCAGAGAGAAGAGAGCAAACATATTAAAAAAAAAAAAAAAAAAAGATCGAGATGCGTGTGCCAAAGCCCCTTCCTGTAAGTATTCTTGTGGGGGTGCGTGTGTGTGTGTGTGCGTGCGCAAACACACACCATACAGAGATGGTGCAGATGTCCACGCTGTGACTAAGCTTCACATTTCACAGACGGTCCAAATGGGCACAGGCAGCCCTCCACTACACAAATAGATAAATGAGTGTATCAGTGGCCAACATCTGCAGATTATGATTAGCATTTGGAAATTGCGTCCTTGAATGAGATTTGGATGTCGACTGTCAGTCTTTTATGAGCGTGACTCCTATTCTGGCAAAGTGCAGGGTACAGCTTTGTCCTTAAATTGGCTACAATTTGGAGTGAGAAAGAAATCCTCTTCTCCCTTGTCCCCGCTGGCCGTTATGATGTGCCGTCTGAACAAGAAAGAGACGCTATTAATTGTGTTGAATATGAATAGCTGAATTCGGTTAACTGGTTTCAAAGGAAACTTGCCCAAAGGAACTTATTCTCCTTGTCTTCCTCCTACTGTCTTGTCCTTGCCTTTTCTTCTCTCTTCATCAAGATTTTCTCCCCTTGCTCTCTAATTTTACAGTGAGCGAGCCGGCTGCTTCAGTGCGACGGCATTATCTTATGTATTCAGCTTTCAGCTCCTCTGCCTCTCCCGATGAGGCGAGGCTTAATTGGGCCCCGGCTTTAAAGTCTGTAGAGCTCTCCACTTGCGCATAGAACCACATTCAGGGGCTGCTCATTCACTTCGAGTATGTGTTAGATGTACAAATGTTATTTACTTTTATACTCCAAATCAAAAGGTGCACACTTCCTGCCTCTCTACCGAGCGTCGGTGCAGGAGAATTCGCGGTTCACCACACTTAAGGGAATGTGCGGCTCTACAACAAAAGTATTATTTAAAAAGGAACGTTTTAATAGAGTGTAGTGTTGTTGTTGATAAGAAAATATTAACAAGCTCCTTTTTTAAATGGCATTCATTATTACACTGCATTACTGTTTTAGAGATAAGAAACTACACCATTTTAAAATTTTTCTAAGGCACTAATTTCTGTACTGTATTCTCTCAAATTATTAAAAACTAGGTGTGGCTTTATTCATGTTAAAATGGAAAACATCTTTTCATTTAATATTGTCGTAAAAATACATTGGACAAATAAAAGTCCACACCTAAATAAATGCCTTACTGCAAAAATTGTTAATCTCTGGTCTGCAGTTAAGTAAAAATTAGCTAAGTAAAGGTGGTTTTACTTATTAAATGATAACAAATACAAAATAAAGAACTAGTAAATACTGTGAACAGCCAAAAGCCACAAGATTAGGAAAATATTCAAAAAGTAACGAGCTGTACACAATAATATTCAAATGTTTGGATACTGTTTGATAGGCATCAATTCAACAAATTGTTACTCATGTGGAACATCACGAGCATCACTCTGAGGGCTCTTTCTATTATTTCAGTCGAATTATTAAGCTTCTTGGTAGCCCCCTCCCCCGCATTCCCACCCCCTCAAAAAACACTTACATTGCATTGCATTACATTATAGACGAATTGATCACAGGCTTCATTACATTGTGCAGGTGTACTTGGCAATGATTATGAACTGCTTGTTGTTTCCAATATTTGTACCTCAGGAAGTGGCTCACACACACTTATCATATCTTCCGTTCCTCACAGCTAAACAATGTGAACAATTATCTGCACCATTAAAGCCTGGAGAAGGGAAAAGCTGCTGTTTGGAGCATGGTGAAGGAGAGAGGTGGGGACACCGTGTTGGTAACTCTTGTTCCATACTGAGCCCGTGCGCTGTTATGTGGAGTGTGTGCACACAGACAACGGTGAGACCATTACAGACAGGAGCTGATGAACTACAGATGAACAATTTCACACTTGCCTTCGACTCGAGTTTTACACGCTAACTCCTCCTCATTAGTTGTCGCTTGCCTGCATGGGGAACAGGCACGGGAATAAATGAGACCACTATCAGCAGCTGCCTTGATAAGCTGCCTTATCTCATTAGGTTCCACATCAAAGTTAATCAGAGATGGGAATTGTAATTGGGACGACTAGACAATGCAACAGATCATGGGGGGGATTTGTAGTGTATGTCATCTCCAAAACATCAGCAGGCTGGGCCGGGAAGATAGGGTGCATCTGTTGGAGTGTGTGTCTGTGTGACTGGGTGAGGTGCTGGGAGTGAGTGTGCATGATGAAGAGCAGGGGGGGGGGGGTGAGACCGAGCGAGAAGGGGGGATGAGAGGGGAAAGGAGTAATGGCAGAGGCATAACAAGCAAGCTGCTCAGAATTAATGAGCTTACTCAATAAGAAAGGAAAAACCAATCAGTGTGTGTTGGGCAAATATAATTTGGGAATAATTGCTTGATTGCTTTTCTATAGTAGGCTGATTTGACCACACACAAGAACTGAGAATTAAGATGTCAAGACAAGAATTAATTTGGCAAGCGAGGGCACACAATGTGCCTCTCGCTCCCCACTCAGGCGGCTCGGGAGGCAGTGCAGCCGCGAGTCGGAGCACACTAATGATGAAAACACTGTGGTAGATTGCGTATTCATTTCCCGGACTCTGTTTTACATAAAGACCCAGCGCTAATGCCACAGATGTTGGGATATTATACAAAAAAAAAAATAAAAAATCAGGGCTCATGCTAACACATTTAATTGACATTTTTGCATATTCCACTCTATTGTTGATAGCTAGCTCGCGCTGATTGTTACATTTGTGTTCTCAATGATTTCAGTGCGTTTGCATTTTTTTTTTCTTCGAGGGTTAACAGTGCAGGGATGGTAATTGGCGGGTTTTGACACTCCCCAAACCCAAAACACTGCCTATTTCCAAAGCCATCCCTCCTCTCTCAATTGGCAATAGAGTGTGTCTTTCATTACTTCCTACCTGCTTTGAGAAATCAGCCTTAGCCTCACTGACTCCCATTTGTGTAAGAGGCAACGAGGAAATGTTTTTATTCTCTAACAAAGTGCCAGTGGTCAGGGTGAAACATTTCAAAAGAACTAACTGGAATACAGTGGAGCGAAGAGCAAAATAACACTCACCCAAGGACCCTAATAGCCCACTGCACCATGGAATGATACGTAGGCTACACATTCACACAGAGACTAATCTGTAAATGCTCTCCTGTGTTTTGTAGTTTGCACTATCCAGTCATATAATGTCACGGCAAATGTCTGTGTGTGTGCGTCTGGGGGGGCACATGCCGACATTAAAGCATTGAAGAGACCCCACAAAGTTTTACTTGGAAGTAAGTAGCTCTTTTCCAAATCACTATTAACCCATTTTGATTATTTTAAAAAAGGAAAAAAAATACATTTTATATATATATATATATATATATATATATAATTTTTTTTTTCAATTTATTTCAATGTTAATCATGCTTTCGAAATATGACCCGTTATATGCTACTACTTGCAGGAATAAAAATATTAAAACCATTACCTAGTTTTATACCAATGCAAACAACAATAGTTACTTTAAATCTATAATTGGACCAAAACTAATCACTATAACTCATCGTCCAAAATGCAACATTTGTTAGTTAGTAAAACAGCATCAGATTTCACAAAATCTCACAGGAACAAAATATCCATAATCCCGAGTGAGAGTGTAGAGTGGTGTCAAAATCAAGCCCTGGGGGCCAGATCTGGCCCACCACATTATTTTTTGTGGCCCGCAAAAAGCAAATTATATGCTTCGACTTCCATGATTCTTGCTACAATATGTACCACATTTCATATTGTCATATCTGATCAATTACAACTGAGATGTTGCATTTTTTTTGTCATTATTGATCCAATTTTCATTGTAATTTGAACAGTTGAACAGTTGAATTTCAATGTCAGAAGCGGTGATAAATCAATGTGTTGTTTATGTGTAATGATATGATAGGGTGCTAAAACATTGATGTGGTTTCACAGTCTTAACAGCCCTCAACAATGCAGCCTGCCATAAAAATGAGTTTGACACTCCTGTACTGTAGACCAAGAAATTTATTATAACTGTTTTATTTTACTGACGTTAATATCACCATTACGGTCGCAGCTTCCATTGGGGTTAAGCGGGGAAGTGACCAACGAGATCCAGCAGATAAAGCCACAATCAAAAAAGTTCAGTGTGTGCAGTAACTTGGTAATTTGCATTCCTGCCACCTAAATGACTGATGTGGAAGAGTACTAACAATCACTCTAATGGAGGTCTGCACTTCACTGAATGACAGCTCCGGCATTATATGTTCATAGATAGTGCAGCTACCTAATATTATGGCTTGTGCAAGTATTTGCACTCATGAGCTCACACATACACATACAGCACCGATGTTCTGTTTCCATTACATAGCTATAGGGTCTCTGCACATGGACAATTCTTATTAGTGGTAATCATGAAGCATGATGCAAGGTGGAATCCAAAATTAGCGCAACATTTGGAATTGAATCAGCTAACCCGCTGTTCAATTTATATTTGAATAAGAAATATATCCCAACCTGACCACATGCATATGAATCGGCACATATATTTGCTCCCACATGAGTCTGGTACTTAGTTCCAATTACGCTGAAAACACTGCCGCTGTGATGGAGGCTGCTCACACCGTCTCAGTTATCACCTCTCTGCAGGTTCCACACGGCTAAGGCTATTCATTTTCAAACGTGTGTGCGTGTGTTTGTGGGTGTGTGTGCGTTTGTGTGTTGTATAGTAGGTACGCGTGCATTGACATTATTTGAGCAGTGAGGTAAGTAAAGGGAATAAATAAGCAGGCAGAGGTCCTGTCATGATGATGTTATTGCTGCCCCGGGTTTGCCTGCGGCATTATGAGGACAGGCACACTGCCATATCCTTCACTGTCACATGCACACACACGCTTGCACACACATACTTTCATGCTAGGAATGGAGGGCACGTGTTCTAAGTAAATTTGCACTGATCCACAGTGCACCTAATTGAGTCGCATGCAATGTCTCTATTCCCACATCAAGGAATTTGAAAATGTGAGATTCTTTGGTTTGGGATTAAACTCATTTTCATGTGTTACACATTAACCTATTAGGTTAGTTCATCTACATTGCTAATGCCCCTGTGCAGACAGCTGTCACTGCCCTGAAAAAAAAAAAAAAAGGATCACGCAATCCTTGAATAAGTGATCCCTGCACCGATTAGTGGCAGTGAACTTCGCTGAGCCCAAGTGATAAGGCTGCAAAATTCCCAAGTTGCCAATAGCTCCGAAAATTATCCGACTGTAGGCAAAGAGAAATTGTGCCTTCCGGCTCAGGGGGCTTCAATCCAGGGTTTGCCAAGATTGACATTATTTAAAGCTATGGAAATTGGCTCTGGCTATCTGGAGGATTGCTAAAATAAGAAATTTTCCACGAACATTTATGAATGCGCTGACAGGAGAGGATAGGGCAAATATACATGCAGTATTTGTATTTACTGTAGCCACAGTGGGTATTCTTGAAAGAGCAATTTTAGAGTAATTTCATGATTTTACAATCTAATCTAGTTAAATAAAAAAACATATGAATGGCGGGGGAAAAAAACTCCATGGTTGTTATTTTTTTAAAGCAACTCACCCTTCATTACTGATGCTCGTGAGAATTTCTGTGTGGAGAATTGACACAAATCCTTTCTATCTTAATGTTGTTTATCCAAGACACATTGGCTATGCCGCATCAATAAGTAGAAGATGTATGATATATTTGTTGCTAAGTAAAGCAAAGCTCCTGTTCTCAGAAGAATCAACACTGGGGTATATTCTCTCTAACGCTGCTATAGTCAATAAACACACTACTGGCACATCAGCTCTTTTTAGTATGCACGAGCACTAGTACATCGTGAATGTGACCATTTTGCATAGCTTAACACAAGTGTGCGTAGACAAAGGCATTCATGTGTGGCGGAGGACGATGAATACGGGTGCGAGAGCTTGTATCCATGCCTGTGTGTATGAGGACGCTCACAACACATGCATTTCTCTAGGAGTGCGTTATTACCGCCTATAAAAGTGTGTGCTGAAGATGGAGTGTGACACCGCTCCTGAGTACCTATTCAAATGAACACAAACATCAGTTGTTGGCAAACACCACCTCATGCTCCGAGCCTTGGTGCCGTAATCATCGCATACACATGAACGCACAGTCGCTCATGCATCCACGCCCGCATACACACACACACACACACACGCATATTGGGGTGCATGTGTGCTTTAATGACAAGTGGAATATTGATCCTGTCTCCATGTTTATTACGTTTTTATTCATGTAATTGCCTGTTTTCACTTGTTTAAGCTTTATGCAAATGAGGGGGGATGAATGTGTTCCGTGAATATGCTAGCGGACTCTTCAACACGTCTAATGGATACAACTTCATTGTACACGGTCATTATGGTGGATGTTCGAGAGCAATATGACCTCACATTATCACACTAGATTCCAGTCTATTCTTATCCACTGTCTAATTAAGTATGGGGGCGGAGCTCAGTCAGTCATATGTGCAATATTACAATACTGCACGAATACTGCAATTGCTCTAGGATTCTACTAAGAGCTGACTTGGTTAGTGGCTGCTGATTGTTTTTGTTGAGAGGATCTTTGACTTAATGGTGAGAAGTCAACATCCACTCATATTGAAATGTATGATTCTAGTTTGAAGTTGAGGTTCTTCTAAGCAGTACTAGTGTGTGAGCCTGTGTTAAGTTTAGCCAGAAAAAAAAAAACAATGTCTGCATGTGAGAAGTGGTGGACCACAAAGGCTAATCAATGTCAGGGTGGAAGCAAAGAATCCCCTTGGCCACCCTATTTGACTTAACTGCTCCGTTTGTGCTTGCAGTGATCCTGGGGTCTTTGTGTACATTGTAATGAGTGCTGACATAATCCTGCGGATTTTCCTAGAGGCCAAACCCCTGCCACCCCCATCATGCATGGGGTTTCGGCTTCGATCGGGAGGGCTGCCCAAAGGGGAGAAGACAGAACCACAATGCCCCACGACCCCCATGAGATACTTACATTTGGGATGGTTTGAAGCTCTCTGTGATTGAGGTAGTAACCCATTTTAATCCTATTAACACAAGCCAACAAAAGCTAAATCTGCTGCTGGACAGGCAGGGCTGGGGCACCAAGACTGGGCTCAGGATAAAAACTGGAGGAGATAACAGGAAATAGTAAAAATTTTGTAAACGAAACAAAAACGAGTGAGGGTAAATAGAAAAGCTTCAGCTCAATTCCCACTCCCTTTTCTTTACTATAAAGTTAGCAATCCCAGGAAAAAAGACATATAGGAAGAAGCACACAAAGACACGAGAACATGCGAAACAAAAAGCCTCTTTGTGTTTCATCCTCAAAGGGGAGGACCACCAATAGCCACGGTCAAATATACACAAGCTTAACTCAGTCAGCAAACATCCATCTTGTAACTTGAAGGACACGGTATTGACGGAATCGGGTGATAAATGCACAGCAAAGTGTAGCACAGGAAGTGAATTTGCTGCCTTGTGGGTGTTGGTACCTCGAGGTCGAGGGACAAATAGTGGGGAGACGCTCAATGCACCTTTGTTTTGGGGAGCATCATGGCGGAGAGGGGGCAAGTATGCTGGTGGTCCTTGCCCCAACTCCTTCAGAGAGGAAAGGGTTTTACACATCTAGCGAGGCAGGCTTAAACCCTCTCTTTGTAAGAAACATGAGGGGAGTGACAGGGCCCATACAGACAGCAAGTGTTCTTTAGCCAAACAGGGCAGGATATGACTCTTTAAAGGGCAAGAGGTGAATGAACAATAACTTGCATTAAGAATGAAACCTTGTGTAAGGAACACGGGTTTTTCACTGTTGGGGGCAATTTATGTGAGACCGTTACTAAAAACTAAAAATATACAAAACGGTGTTGCATTTTTCGCTGTGAAAGATAACATTCGGGTGACGAACAATGTACGCATTTTAGAGATGGTCACATTACCCGATTTTGCGGGTCCGACCTCCGCCCAATCAAATCCACCTCAAATTCCGATTTTTAGGACCACATTGTGGTTAGCAAGTATCCAAATGGGATGTGACCCTATTCAGACTGGGTCACAATATGGATCCAAGTGACCGTTTGCTGTCTTAGACATCGGAACGGAGGTGTCGTCCAGCACATATCGTGTTTGCCGTCACTGCTCCGTATTTCGTCCGATGTATAACCCCCGCACCTCCACACGTCAATGACTTCATATAGGCGAGCAAAGGCCGCCATTCGCACCGTCCACCTTCCAACATGAAACCAGGGAACTAAGACCTGGTTCAAAATTTGATTCCAGCCCATCCGGATTGAAACTCGAGGGCTCTTTTTTTTTTAGTCGGAACAGTCGCAAAGCACATGAAATCCAATATTTGAGAAACACAGTTACATATCGCATTTGGACAGGTTGTGTCTCAATCTAAATAGCTCCATACATGCAGATTGGATTTGATTGTCCATGATATCACTCTACGCGATGCAACATTCAATACGCCAGACCACAAAGCACCAATTAGGGGACCAAGATTCATCCCTGGAATGTTTTTTGACAGCCTAATAGGAATCGTCAACAGGAGGGATTGTAATACAAGGTATACACAAGTACATTCTAGGGTTAGAACGGATTCATTTTATTTACCTGATTTTCAATTGGAAACATTGCTTTG
Source organism: Idiotropiscis lumnitzeri (assembly GCF_059441095.1). Taxonomy (NCBI): domain Eukaryota; kingdom Metazoa; phylum Chordata; class Actinopteri; order Syngnathiformes; family Syngnathidae; genus Idiotropiscis; species Idiotropiscis lumnitzeri. The sequence continues at coordinate 15,296,223 of NC_142391.1, read as the reverse complement.
GCTCGCGAACATTTAAATCTATGAACCAAGTCGCTGAATGAATTAAACCAAAATGTTCCACTGCATACGCTGACAAAGGGGCTTGTCTTACAGTGTTGTGCAACACTGCTAACTCCTCGCCAAGCATGCATATCAGAGCATTTTCAGTTCATTTAACAGGTGTGAATTGCTCTGACGACAGTACTGTTTATAAATGAAACATTTCAAAGATTCAAAGAAAGAACATTTCTTGCTGCACTAGGCCTTTTGTTGTGTAAATGTAACCTTGGCATGCCAGTCCTCCTCCAGCACCCCCATCCAGCGCATCCGTGTTCTAACCTTCCTTTTTCTGTTTCAACTCATACCTCCGTGTCTATCATCACCATATCAATTTGTCATAATAATGTCCTGATCCAACAGGAAAAGCTATACATGTGATTAAAATTGTCAGTGTGGGGTCTAAGTGATGAGATGTGATATGTCATTATGGCAGTGCAGTCTAGTCTTTGACATGGGTCATTAGAGACTGGAGTCTTAACCGGGGATGCGAGAGGCCATGATCCTAAACTCCAAGGGGAATAACAGGCACCCTGTTCAACATTATTATTCCTCCACGACAAGTATAAAAACCCGTTCCCTGTGGAGTATCTCCAGTGAGGTCTAGGAAGTGTGTATAATCAGTGGAGTGAGACACTGGATTGGCTGCCTGACTGTGACAGACAGTCCGTTCCTGTGAACCTCCTGTGAGGTCTGCCCTTCTCTCCTCCCACGGCGAGCTCCTTAAGAATCCTAAGATCCTACTCGCAGAAGGGCCACGCTCGCGCTAGCCTTGTATACATTTATGTATGGGTCTGACCTTTCCTATAATGAGTTCACATCATAACCACTGACCTTAAACAAATTCACAAATGTCCTTCACTGCTGAGGCGCGGCTGAAGAAAAAAAAAGTGTGAGAAAGAAAGCAGGGGGGAGAAAACGAGAGACCACATAGCTAAGCGTGACTAATATCGCACTTGTGTTCACGCCTGTAAAAGGAAACTTTTTACAGGCATATTAGTTGGGGGCTAATTAGATAAGAGCTCATCTCTGCTCGAGAATAATGATGAAAAGGGTGACGCTCACACTTGTGTAGTCTAATGTGCCGTAAAGGAGCACAGAAGGCTAAAACGTTATATAGTAAACATTCCCCAACAATGTTTTTGTCGCAACATTTAAGAAAGCTCTCGCGAACCTTGTGAGGAGAAGGATGGATGGCTGGATTTCAGAAAGTTTTTTTTTTTTTTTTTTGCATAGTAAAACCTTCAAAATAATGGATGTTGGAAAATGTATTCTGTCTGCATCTCCGTCATTGCGACGTCAAATGCATGGTCACCAACTTTAATGGTCCTTTTATAATGTCTGGCCTGCCAGGACATTTCTTGTTGTGATTTTATCATCAGTTATAATGTTATCATGCGGTGCTTTTATAAGCTTTATTCAGTGTTCATTTTAAAATATTTGTTCTTTAGTGTTGTGTGCACATAAACACGATTTGAATTTGTGTTTAACACTGTGGCATAATATGACTGTTAAATCTCAGATTTCAAGATACCCATTAGAGATAATAATGATAAAAACCATTTGCTTTAAATGTAGGGCAGAAATGCCTGGCTGAGCTAAAAAAAAATCATGCAGATATGATGAATCAGATTTAAATTTGAAGTGATTTTTCAAAATATAGTATATATATACACCAGCATCGTAAATTATGAATGATATAATGGAGGTAAAAAAGCGCGTCGGAAACAAAGCAAAAAAGACAATAAATAGCTTCTGTTGAACAGAGGGAATATAGGTCTCAGAGTGAACACGTGGACAATCCGACAGTGTGCGCCTGTTCACAATGGAAAAGGACCACCCTACCAGCTATGATTTCAAATCCAACCAGGCGAAGTGGTCTCGGAAGAATTGCTCGTCTATATTGAATGTGACCTGGTGGCTACAGGTATATGATAAGCACTTATCTGTTGGGCAAAGCACACGCATTCAGAACCTGACTGCCTCTGCATTACAATGGTGCACACGTACACACGCACGCAAATGTAGCACAAATGTTTACAACCCAGAAATAACATCTCCATATAATGGAAAGAAAGGCAGCAAAATAAGTAGCAGCCCACCCTGCTCCTCACCCTCGCTCATCCTTCTCATAATTAGCTCTCTTGTGCCGTTGTGTGCCACACAAAAAACAAGTGCTCAATGGGAGGAGGTATTTATCAACATTTCCATTTACTGCGTACAAAAAGGACATAAGCCGTACATTCTTCTCAGTTCACGGACAAACTCTTTTTCATTCAGCGAGAAAGTGAGCATGTTTTCAGTGCGCACGTGGCATGACAAGCGTATCACAAATCGTGCCAGGCAGGCTCATAACAAGAGATCATCAGTAATTTTCAAAAGTACTGAGTTCCGCTACGAACGGCATTCAGCAGGTCAGAAAGTGTACTTGACAGGAAATATGCATACTGAGTGGATCCTACTCGCCAGCTTTTCATTTGCATTGTGTATTGATTTTTTTTTTTTTTGGTCCCATTTAATACAATATTATGTGTGGGTCTCCGGCGGCTTTTAGGTGATGCTGGAGTGGACTGGTTTCATTTGAGGCTTAATGATAATTGCAGCTCACAAAGGTAAACTCAGGAAGATTTCATTGCATAGCCACGACTCTCATTCTAATATCCTCACCGTATGTTATAGGCACGAATATACAACCATATACATACACACGCCAAACGTATACACACATATGTAGACATACATCTGTATCTATCTGTTTATGTATCTATCCATCTATTATTAGGTGCACTGTATTAAACAAAATATCATGCATACCGGGTTGAATTACTGTTTTTTTTTTTTTTATCTAAAAACTATCTTGTTTGACAGTTTTCTGACATTTCCTATGACTCTTTGTCACAGAAGCAGGAAGTAGTCCAGTCCTGGTATGACAAAAACAGACGCCTGCTAGCGATTAGATACGGATAAGAACGAGAACGTAACCTGAATGAATGTTAAATTAAATCGGCAGGAACTGTGTCTATCTCACTGTCCAACAGACCGCAATGATTTTGTCCCACAGTGGAAACACGCCGCCGAAATAACTCGTATTTGGCTAGTAGAACCACATTCCCCATGAGTCTTAGATACAGAAGCAGGAAGTAGTCATAGTTTCGGTATGATGAAAACATTTCGACACCTGCTAGCGACTCAATGCAGATTAGAATGACGCAAAGGAAATATTTTTAATTAACATGACAAACAGAACAGCTGCCATGCCCTTCAGTTGATTTATATATATATATATTAATATATATATTTACACAAAACCTTCAAAATGTCCGAACAGAATGAAGGTATGGCTTCAGATCCATCACTGGGAGTCAACACTGCTTTAATAGAGCAGTCAGTTCCAATGCAAATCACCGTCATCCTCCTCCTCCTCCTCCTCCTCCCAGGGGGCCCTTATTAACACCATTATTGTAATACAATCAGTCCCAACGTGTTTTCCATTGAGAAATAAAAGTCAAATATGTAACTCCCTAATAACATGATACTTATCACAGAGCTGTCTTATAAAACTGTTAAACCATGACATCAAAACACACAAATCATATTAAGGTCCCGGTCACGCTCCCCCACAGCTCTCCCTTCCTCCCTTTTACACACATGCACACACACACACACACACACACCATGAAGGTTAGAGATTATTAAACTGTCATACACGTGGCAGTGATAAGCAGATATTTGGTCTACAAATTAGCTATAATTATGTAGGCATGTTGTCAAATAGAGCTGCAGACATCTTCATCTGACCAAAATATGACAGCAATGCAATCCCAAACACAAATCTAGGGTGGGTGGGCAGATGAACTCAGGTGTTGAGGAGCAGATAGTGATGACTGTATACCTTCCATCTCTAAATCTCACGGTGCTTTATTAGATTAAAGGAGGACAGTTATATATCAAGGGAGGGGGACCAATCGAATTGATGATTCTTTTTGCTTTTTTTTCAAGGATTTAATGTTCATCCCTTGTTTACATCTGCAGTCACCAACAGGCATGCACAAACATTAATGAGATTAAGAGGAAGCGCTGTGCAATATTTATTAGGCTTGACAAACACTTCTGGGCTTTAGGAGCAGCACTCTCTTCTGGGGCCTGTGCTGGCACAGGCTGCCCAAACAGGAGAGGCAGATGTCTTCAAATTGCCAAGAGGATCTGCTTGCCTGCCACCCTCAAGATTGCTGCTGCACTTCTCCACACAATTTTAAAACACACTCGATGTGCATTTGTGTGCTTGCCACTCTCGTCAGTGCTAATGCATCCTTCCCCTCTTCTCTTTCCATTTGCACACCGACTGCTAGTTCCTACTTTTTCGATCCGCTGTCAGCAGTCTTTTAACTTGAAAATGCAAATGGGCTGTTGTGATGATTGATGAGGACCTCTTTGTATTTTGTGTTAACCTCCATTAGGCAGGATTACAGGGATGCAGACACACTGGCATTTGGTCAGTGACACAGCGACAGCACTTTTGGCTGGAATGCTTGGCCGTCACCGTCATCTTTATCGCTGGGCTTTCTCTCCTCCGAGTGTGGACTAATAAGCCTAGAAATTACAATTGCCTCCCTGCTGAATCCCTGATAGGTGGAAATAATGATATCAGTGCCCTGCTAATCTTCTTGACTTGCTGCTTGGCATCAGCCTATTGAGGCACCTGCCATACTTTACGTATGATGAGATGAATTTAATCTTTCTGGCCATAATGACAATTGGGGCCATTTTAATGTTGTGGATAATATTTGTCAGGGTTCACTTTTTTTCTTCTTTATCCCTTGGACTTTAATCATTTGAAATATGCTGTCAAGGTCTCCACTAAAGGCGATAGTGAGTGTTAGTTTTCTTATTTCATTCAGAAATGACAACAGTATGCAAATGGATACTACACTCAATGCTCCTTGGTGATGGGATGTTCAACGCACTGGCAGGCTTTTAATTTCTCTGCTCTGAGCTATTACCTTGTATAACTGGGTCATTCAGTACTGAACAATGTCCTTCAACTCATTATAATCCATTGCATCCATTATGGGGAATGTATATCATCATAAACAAAGTGTGCTTCCCCATGAACTGCCGTTAATGTTCTCTTGGGAAAAGCAATAAAGTCAATGAGGGCACTGTAACACAAAAGAATGTATATCGAATGCAATTCTTTCCACATAGAGACGTCGGAAGGGCAAATCTTCAGAACGCCGGTGACATTTTCTGCCTCTTTTCAGGTGAAAATCAAAGCTTTTCTAATATCTTAGAGCAGGGGTGGGCAAACGTTTTGATTGGCGGGCCACAAATGGGTTCTAAAATTTGACAGAAGGGCCGGACCAGGAGAGGATGGATGGAGTGTTTCGGTAACCTCACCTCATCGGAGAAAAAAAAAAATACAATTAAAAAAACAAAAAAAATTATTCTGCTTTATACAACATGCTATCAAAGGAGGAGTTTAGAACATTCAGGGATTGCGCAACTCTTTTCAATTTAAAATGCAAAGAAACAAGCACTCTCTCTTTTTATTAGGACAGTCTTGTGTAAACACATCCCTCCTCACCGCAACATGCACACGCACACCACAAGCTTGAGGACGATCGATTGTTGTCATAGAGACTCTGTCAAGAGATAAATGACTGCTTCACCAAGCTGTCAGATTAGCTTTGACAGAACAATCAACACAATTTTATTTATGCTTGGCTGACAAAGAATCAATTTGGCTTGGCAAAAACTGAACAATCTCATCGTGGCTCTCGTCGTTCTATTCAGGAAAGAAAGCAATGACAAGACTTGAGTTATGGATCACTCAATTTTCTTGACTTGTTCTTTATACGGGCCACGTTTTGAGTTGTTCTCCTGTGAGTCAGAAATTAGGCTTCACATATTGATTGGCTTCTCATTGGATTTGAATTCTTGTCAAGGAGTTAAGACTAAACTTGCAGGTTTGCCACGTAAAAATTAGGTCGTTACAATCTGTACACAAAGTAGTGCCAGCAACAGCCTACTTACTTGTCCTACCGTATGCTCCCAGCAGGAAAAATTAAACAGATGTAGATTAACATATTGTGCATGAGAAGAAAAAAAAAGTTTTAAAGAATGGGATCACAAGTGATTATTATGATTTGACTTCACGCCTCTCATGCAAATAAACAGCATTTGCTTTTTTTTATTTTTATTTATATTTTTAATCTCAAACTTTTTAGAAACAACCCGTGTCAAATATTCAATGAACCCCTGATAGTGTACTCAAATTCTTGTGTGGGAACAGAATGTCACTACACCGGCTGCTTTATTTTTATTCATTAGGCTTTTCCAGAAGGATTGCCTCTCTGCTTTATGTTCTAATTTGCAATCTGTTTTTCTGTCCTGGAGGAGAGTATTTTTTCTTCTCTACTCTGTGCTATTAATGCGTATGGTTAAGAGCATCATTATTTTTAAGTATCATTTGGTGTTCACAGTGGGTAATCTCGACAATAATCTGTTTTCTTGTTTCCTATCAAAAGTGAAAGCAGTGGGTGCCTCTTTAATACTCGCAAAATCATTAACACGGAGAATCTTTGCTATGCTGGGGAGAGAGCGCAGGCGAGACACAGGAAATGTAATGAAGACCCATTAATTGCGGGTAATTTGGTTGTTCTTCAGCTCAAGTTTTTCTTCGCTCTGCTAGTTGCTTTATTTGCATTGATGTCCCCTCAGAAGCAGTTTGCTTCTTGAACAAAGGCGCTGGTGTATGTTAAGTGCTTTTCAAATCACAAGCGTTCAAGCCACAAGGGCCAGTCCTGATGAAAGGGTGTGAAACACAATGTGGAAATTGATTTCATTATCTTCTCATTTGGCCTCGGCAAAACTCAGTTTTTATGTCAAAGTAGCAGATGTGGGGCTGCTGTGCTCATGCGTGTACATTTAGCACACTTCATGCAATGAAGGACTAAGAACAGACAGACTGGCTTTGAGCTTCAGAAATTCATGCAAATTCCAGCAATGCCGGACAGAATACATTAGAGCTGTTTGGTCTTGAAATGAGGGCTTATGAAATTATCGGGAAAATAGAGGCATGAAAAGATGATCGTGCACCACCACAAGTCTGAGGGCCACCACAGCATAACACAAAGCCACTTGTAAGAGACAAAGGTCAAATACTTGATTTTCATTTCCTCAAAAATGGAAACAATTGCACTACAGTTACACTCATGAATGTTGTCATTCAAAAAGCATGACGGCTGGGGGAAAAAAAGGGCAAGTTACAGGAAGTCGGGGAGTCCTGACAGTGTATGTGCACATTTATAGTATCTACAATCTGTCAGCACTGAGCAAAGCTGGCATCGTTAATTTCTTTTCATTCCAGAAAAAAAAAACAAAAAACGCCTTTTTATTTTTCCAAATAGTGACTTCAACGTCATGCGTCCATCTGGCCATCCGTCTATCCTAGCGCATGTGTTACAAAAGGGCCACAGAAAGCGGGCCTAATGAAACAAAAGTGTGTTTGCTGGCTCTACCATCTGTGGAGACGAGTAAAGAGGAAGTGCAGACAATTTATTGTAAGACTTACATTGTCTCCCTATTGATGTCATTAACAGGAGTGATACGCTTCAAGATGTTTCGCCATATTTATTGCTGCCGCAGAGGTTTGCAGCTGCTGGATTACTCAAGTACAGAAAAATTCATTTCCACTAAGCACAACACAAAGCTAATATTAGCTTACCCTGTCGCCGTGTGTTACTGTCAAATAAAAATATGCCAGTATATCATAGCCACTAGGAATATGCCAGGAAGTAAACACAGATGTCCCTCGTCTTTGTTGTTTCTCCGTGTGACTTGCTCACACACAATACATGCATGGGAAAAGAATAAAGTACTAGTCCTTCAGTTGTTATGGGGGCTCCTTTGCAGACCACCCGAGTGATAGACGTTGCGACATAATGGTTTAACGCGATTTTAGTGGATTTGATGAAGGGATGGGTAGACAGATTTGGAGTTCCACGGGCGTGCGTGGCGGATGAAATCGTATTTCATCCACGAATATGACAGCAGCATGTATCAAACCTTTTGGATCATTGTAGAAATCAATTCATTGAACGCGTCATTATTAATTATAGACATTTTTTTTAAATCACCACCCTGGGTTGCGGGAACAAATGATTGGTGTAGTAGCAACTTCACAACGGTGAGCCGTGATCGCGCCGGCCAACTTGACATCATCCTCAAGTGGTGGTCTGCATGCAGTTCCTTATAAACACACTTTGTGCGCTTCAATTTCCTGCATGGGTACCAGCAAGTCTATATCTGCTTCTGCAATGTCAGAGCGCCTCTTCTGTGCTGAATTTAAAGTGAGGCAGCTGCTTCCATTGGCTGGGAAAAAAATTGTGTTCACTCCCACAACGGCATAAATGCCTTTTTACAACTGCACCCGTATATGAAAATACCAAAAGAAAACTCCGCCTATGCGCATAGTTAGACTGTGCTTTACACCAGACAAATATAGGGCACCAAGCGTTAATATTAATTGTCCATTAAACCATAGAAGTGATGCCCTATCACTCAATAGACTGCAGAATGTCCAGACCCACCCTTAAGTATCCCACTGAGAGGCTGTCAAAAATGAAACGGCATACAGTACATCCGTAATACTCCAATAGGCGATATAAGCATAATATATTGCATGCCGTACTGAAATGTACACCTTGTTGGAACGTGGACTTTATTGGTTGGGTGGGATCTATGACTCAGTGGGTCTGGCATTGAGCTAGGGAGTCAATTAAAGAAGCTCCAGTTTAACAGGGCTCTGATGCGGAGCCATAACAGTGTTATCTCAGCTCATGCTGGAGGTGGCCAGATCTCGTTTGTGACATGAGCCAAGTAAATAAATAGCCAAATGAGGGCACACAAAAGCGCCAGCCATGTCCCCGGGCACCTATTATGCCAGGGGCATGGGGAAAATTATGCCCACAACAAATTGCTAATGATGAGCCAGTGATGTCTTGTTAAGCGACATTGTTTTCCCTCACATCCCTTTGTGTGCGCGCACCGTTCTCCATTTAACAAGACCTACAAAAAAAGCGGCAGAGCGGATCTGCGACGGCTCCCTTTCTTCTATCTCCCTCTTCTCTTTTACATCCATCCATTTCTCCATCCTCCTCTTCTTCCCTACTTTGCAGTTAATTTGTGCCTGCGCCTCTGTTTTTCCATCCCCTCATATGCACTGCCACTCAGAGGGGCTGATTTGGCACATGAGAACATGCTAGAGAGGGCCTGCTCAGCAGGGAAGGGCCTTTTGATGCAGACCCCCTAGGGAATCATCCACTGAACCAGCAGTACGTATCACAGATGTGACAGCTTTCATCTAACAGTTAACTTTTCCTAATTAGAGTCCCAAGCCTAATCACATACGAGGCTATGTGATATTTCTGAGGTGGTCACAGTGCTTCTGGGGGCAGAACCCATCAGAGATCCAAGCATTGGTGATTGGAAGGGTGGGTGGTTATTTATTTAGTTATTTTTTTGGGTGGGGTGGGGGTTACGGAAAACGGAGCGTTGCTTGTGCCCTGAGTGGGCTGTGGGCTCACCTGGGCATGGAGGCTCTGAATGCTAAATGGCAGGGGCTCATCTTATTTGCAAAGAAGCTGCCCCTGAATGTAGATGTGCAATTATAAAGCAGGAAAAGGAAAAACGGTTACAAGGGAAAAAACATCTCATAATGAACAAGTCAACTCCAAGCACAAGCAATGGAAATTAGTCCTGGTGTAATAAATTAGCCTGTGCATATATTACATGAGATGAATACCCTTGGGGCCTCATATTTGCCGTTTTGGCTTTTCACGGCAGTGTATTTGAATAAATCAGGAAGTCATTTGCTACAGGACCAAGAATAGACAATTCACCTCAAAACCTTTAGTTCTTAAATATAATGCCTTCTCTGTCATTTGGGTGTGGTCGCTTTGTCTCATAAAGCCAAACGGGTTATTACATGCTGCTTCCACAGCCTCCGGATTGGCAATCATAGAACGTTTCGCATTCTATTTTACACTGATTAGAGTTACCCATTTCTCCCTAGCTATTTTCTCTAAGGCTGCAAAACAAATGTGAAATTAGAACCATTGAGCGATGAGCTGGAAGGAAATTTGCATCAAAATAATACAGTGCGCTGTTAACAAAGCAAAATCAGATAGCAGCTGAAAAAGACAAGCAAATTGCAAATGAAAAAGAATGATGAAATTGGTATTTTCTCAGCACATTTCTTCAGATTCTATTCTCTGAGGAGGTGTGGAGCCAGAGCTTGACGTCACCGCTTGTGAGAAGTCTTATCCAGAGTGATCATTCATACTTGTCCTTTTGCTCGATTTAAAGCAAGAGTGCCAGAGTCAGTTGAAGGCAAATACTTCAATGGCTAGTGAACTCTCACCTTCATATGCATCACTTAGCTCTGAAATGAAAGCCAAGTACAGTCGATAAAAAGCCGTAATGGGTCTTTCTTCGAGCTAAGTGTGGCCATTACCTGCTAATTTCCGATGGAGCCTCCTCAGGAATTTAAACACTTGGAGGGATTCACTGAGTCTTGTGCTAGAGACCCAACGATGCTCAGACACGGGGCTCGATATTCGTAGACAATTTTTATATGCTTGAGCAGATAAATGGACGCATCTTGATTTTCTTGCTGACGCAAGCCTCAATGCGTTTGTATGGCAATTTGGTTCATCTCTTGCGCACCTGGACCCCCTGACAAGTTAGTGTTTGAAGGTAAAGTAGACACGTTGACATCTTAAGTAGACATCTCAATGAAATGAGATCGAGCGGCGTCATCTCATTGCTCCAAAACATTTCTACATCCTCCCACCTCTTTCCTCCACACTATCATTTACTTAGATCATACGATGTGTTTTGGTGCGCATGCATGTCACTTCACTGACGCATACCGGGACTTAACAAAGACACCTGAATAAGGCAGTTGTCATTGTTTCTGTCCTGCAGCATTCAATTTTCACCTCTTTTTCTATTTTAATTTTTTACTCCTAGAATATTTTTTTCATTATTGTGTTATTACCTCACTTCCATCATATAAATCTTCCTTTTTCTAATGTGTTCTAGTCAGCATCTAGCACCCTTCATGCTTTGCCCATCCATCTTAGGTACTTTTTGTAGACGTATTTTGATAATTGTGTTCTTGCTTGATTGCATTGTCATGCTCCCTAGATTCAATAACCATATTGTTTGTCTGATGTACAGTAATTTGCGTATATGGTTCATACTTTTTGAATAAATATTCATCCAGCTGAGTTAATTTACTGAGTTTTTTGAAGTTATTACTCTTAGATAATTGTTTAACTTAGAGTAAAGTAAAATGGGCCATTTAAGATCGATTGGAGAATCATTTAAGTTAACATTTTTGCTCATCCTTCATAAAGACAATTAAGTGTTCACAGCTCCTCAATACTAAGTTCTAAGAATACTAAGTGAACAGAACTCAACTGATTTGAGTACTGTAAGTTGCCAAAAAATAGAATATTCATAAAGTAAAATTTACATTTTTGACAGTGACACGTTACTTGTAATTTCTGATCTCAGAGAAGTTTAGTGCGCAGGTTTAAATTTGGGTGTAAGAAATAACTAAATTCGGTAAAAAAAAAAATAAAATCATGACCTTAGCTACTTTTGCTCTCCGAAAGATTCAATAGTCCTGCACCAGGAGATGAACAGAGTCGCATGTAACAATTGTAATGCTACAAATGACATTTGTTCTGACATGCTCCCAAATCACAGAAAATTAATTTGATATATATAGAGGCGCTAAAAGGTCATTTAACAAAAAGAGGCTCAATAGTGGACCTATGCTGCAGGTCCACCGGTTAGGCAGCGCAAATAGTCGTCATTTGCATTGGACACTTTGCAACCTACGTCATGCCACAATTGTTAATAACCCTTTAACACGGAACAGGCACAAAACTAAATACAATCTCTTCCCTCAAATTTAGTCTTGTGTTCGCAGCATTACACCAAGTCTGATACAGCCTTTTGAGTTTAATGAAAAAAAAAACAAAAAAACATGTTTTGGTGAGTCAATGTGCTCCTCAACATTCATTAACATTATCAACCAGACCACACTGTTGATGAATACTATTTTTTTTTTGCACCCAGGAGGCATTGATTTAATTATGCAATTAGTGCTGTGGATGATTAAATGGCTTAATTAATAGCTGCAAAATGAGAATTTGGCTAGAGTTGACAATATTTAACTAGCTCACTAGTTTGTGAGGATCTCAAAATAATTGGTCTCCAGCTCTTTTGTTCAGTGTAATGCACTGGTATGATGAGCGTGATGACGGCAAGACAGTTATTGAAAGACTTCAATACCCATCAACAGTTGCATTCATTTGGCTCTTGTGAAATTTGATTGACTCACTTTCCAACACAGCGTTCCAATATAATGGCTAATATTTCTTGTAATAACTTGTAATATCCATCTAATGAGTCCACTCTGAATCAATAAATATGAATACCAAATTTCCTCATCATGCCTAGAGGCGTTGAATAGCTCCCTGTACATTAACACAAACGCAGACAACACGCAGAACGAGCACATGATTAGCTAGTACGTGGAATGCAAAAACAGAGTAGAGGCATTCAAACCTTTTTACTCTCATGATGTGACAAAACACATTGGATAAAATTACAGCCTACTATTATTAGATTATGTAGCAAACATGAGTCCATGTAATTAAGTATTTTTTTGTATAAAAACTCGTCAAATGTGTATACGTAGATTAAAAATAATAAATCAATTACAACTAAAAAAAAAAAAAAAAGGAATCTTATTTAAGTCCTTCTGTGTTTACGATCCAACCAGTTGGCCTTCACTGTCGATGAGCTGGAAAAAGAAAACTTCCAGAAGGGAAAAAATCTGTGGTAACTCCATTTGAGCTGGATGACAAACCGCCGTGATCCGCATTTAGGACAATTGAAATGGTCCTTACTAGTGCGCTGAAAGAATAACTTTTAGATCGGTTTAATTTTTGAGGAAGTTCTAGGAAGATTGAAATAAAGGGCTTCTTTAGAAAGTAAAATCTCTGAACTATTAGACCGTTCCTCAACCTTTGTGGAGAACGTCTGTCTGTTAAAATCAGGTTGGGGCAGAGGGTCAGACTAATTTATGAGGCTTAATTTATGTTGATGTGGAGATTTATTGCCCCCAGTAGTCGTTCTTAAATGTGAAGCTGGAGTTTTATTTTTTGAAGTGTAAATTATGGGAACTGAAAATAACTTGCATGCTCAGTTTTTGTTAAGTGTCAGGGTTTATCGCAAAGAAGGACCGAAATGGGAAGCAACAAATCAAAATGTGAAAAATTTCCAAAAGAAAAAAAACTTAAAGTCAAACAAGGTACTTCGATAATCAAAAAACACTAAAGTCCAAACACTAGGAAAACAGGACTTGACACGAACTGCAGACAAACAAAAGCAACATGGACAAATCAGACTCGACCAGGACTGAAAGGAAACAGGGAACTAAATACAAACAAATTGGCGAGACAACGAGGAACACCTGCACAAGACACAAAGCGTAGGAGGGACCTGATTGGGTAACACGAGGGATTGCCCAAGGTGGACACAATAAGCTAACGAGACAAAGGAACAAGGAAAACAGAAAACTAAATTCTAAGTCAAAAACCAAAATCATTGACAACACATCATGACAATTTTGTAACCGAACAGTAACTTACTCTCAATTCATCACTTCTTTTTTTTATTTATTCATGTTTATTTATTTATTTTTTTAACAAAGAATCAGGAACTCCGGCAGCACTCTGTTGCTTTAAATACAGCTGCCAAAAAATAATTATGGGTAACATCCTTTCATAAAGGCTCGTGAGGCGTAATCTAAAATAATAGGTACCGGTTAAAGGTTGCATAGAGGCATCTTTCCGAAGCATTTTTAGAATACAAACAACCTTTCCTTGTCAAGTAATTCCATGTACTCTTCCTCAGATAAGAAATCAACAACAACAACAAAAAAGAGAATTTAAAGATGTCCTAAGAGAAATTTAGTTGATCAGAGCAAGTGTTTGTTCAGTGCCAACTAATAATCCTGATGGGATCTCAGTCAACTGAGCCAAGCGAAATGTGTGATCGATGGCGTCTATGATCTGTCGTAATTACCGTGACGACACTTCAGAGGAGGAAAAGCGAGCTGTCTATTTGGAGAGTGGCGTTTGTATGTTCAATTGGACGATGCACCAAATGACCACTCACAGTCTTCAGTTTACAACTTGTATGTTTTTTTATGTGGGAGGAAGCTGGAGTACCAAGAGAAAAAAAAAAAATTGTTTCTTTCAACAGCAGAAGTTTTTCCCTACAGCTTTTTCCGGAAAAAGGATTTCACACTTAACGCGTGCTTCGGAGTAATTAGATTTCTGTGGTTCTTAGTTTCCTCCAGTGGTTTAAGACTGGATCTGCAGGCGGGATTTTTCTCAGGTTGTGGCTTTCATTGTATTTACTGGATTAGTTCAGCTCAGAGCTCTCTCACCCAACACAGCGCACTTGCTTATTTGATTAACAGCCCGCAGAGGAAACGTAAGCAAGTCATCTACAGACTCTTTCTTTGTTTTTGCAAAGAGATTCACGGCGATGCTGGTTAGCGAGCTCACCCCAATGTCGAGAAACATGAGCCTTGTCAATCACAAACAGTTGGAGCCAAGCCACCGTCAATGGAGCTTGTCGGCTCCTGAGTTGAGTAGTGCTTGCTGTGAGTGCATATTGTTTGCAGCACTTGACACCAGAGCGTGAGGCTGAAAGAAGCTGCTCACAGGCACTGAGACGCATGCCGTTGTCTTGAGTGTGGAGAACCCGTCAACTAGTACTGTAGCTCCATGGAACTGCCACCAGAATAATATCGCTCTCTCATTTCATCTAGATTTCCTGTAAAATCGAGTTTTTCTCCCCCTCCCACTGCTTTATGGAGTGGCACTTTATTAGTCAAGATTTGCACAATCTCGAAAGAATGGTGTAGGTCAGCAGTGTCATTTCAATAGTTTAACCCCTTTTGAAAGAGTAGTAAGAGCATTCTGCTGCTTGAACTGCCGGCACCACTGGGTAAATTAATTTTCCATGGATCAATTTAGCAAATGGAATAGTTGATTCATTTACAGCTCTATATGGCATTGTGTTGAGGCCATCAACTATCACTAGAGTTGCGCAGATATTTCTGGTTAGCTGAGCGTTATTACAATACAGTGGAAATAATGACACTATTTAATCACACGTACTCAGGAGTCACAAATGAACAATTATCATATGTGCTAGTTCAAAATTGTTCATTGAGAATTGCCATTATAGAGTACATAATTATGTTGCCTATCAGTTTACTGTGGTTACATCAACCTTTTATCGAATGGGTGTCATTGCTATTCAGTCAGTGTTCTGAAACCTTAAACTTTTAATTACGTCACAGTCATGATACGTTTTTGTGGATCTTTTTCACATCAACGGGTTGATAGACACTCATCACTATGCTTCCTCTGAAGACATGTCACGGTAGGAACAAATAAGTAAATCTTTCGCTCTCTGCAATCTGTCAACTGACACAGTTGAATGGGGGCGCTTGTACTGTATTGGTAGACGACTCGCTACTGGAGCTTCAACGTCACTTCCGGTCTGCAGCTTTTAATGATTTTGCCCAAAATGGCAACTCCTTTAACAGTCAGCATTTTTTCTGTTCGGTTCTTATTCTTCACTCTTATTACATTTTGGGGTTTAGTTCCCCTTTAACAGGGTCATCTTCAGCGATGCTCATCACATCCAAACCACTCAAAAGCTAAACATAAAATACACTCCGCATTCGGATCACATTGTCAATTGGCCAGTTTGTCTGAAAGCAAAATTATCTGATAAAGCAAAATCTCCAAAATTAAACACACAGGTATATTTGGTTTTATTGCCTTTTTTGTGATGACACTACAGACAAGTACTTGTACAGTAATGGCAAAGGGATAACGCGCAATGATGACTTCAAAACCACATGTAAAATCTGTTAGGTGGTGGGGGAGGTTGAGGAGGACCCAAATGCAGGGAAGCAAGGCGGGGGTAAATTTAAATGTTATTTAATTGAGAATAAAAAGGCAAACAAGCCCCTGGGAAAATCAAAAGTACAAAATAACTGGGACCAACAAAACAAGGACTTGACTTGGGAAAACGAGACAACGAGGAACACCTGGACAACACTAAATGGGTTGGAGAGTGAGACGGCAAGCACAGGTGAACACAATCAGATTTGAGCACGAGACACACACCAAACAAGGAAAAACATGAAACTAAATTCTAAACCAAAAAAACAAAACAAAAAAAACAAACACAGACCATGACAATCAACCAGAGCCACATAGACATCCCATCCTTTCAGATACAATCTATACATGTACCAAAAATAGTCAAATTGATTAGTCAAGTACATGCGCTGGTAGGACTAATGTCGTGGCCGGCGAGGGCACATTCCCAACATGAGGGAGCCTGCGTGGCTGTCAGTGTCAGAGCAGCCTGTCTGTCAGTCTGCCATGCGATGATTGAGACGTCAACCTAATCCGTGTTTACACTGTCCTGCGCGTGTCGGGCCAAGCAGTTAACCACACAGAATTAGGCCATGTTTGACATCGACAGCACACCACTTGAACCCATCATCGGCTTTAAGCTCAAAGAGAAGTACCAGAGTGAGAAAAAAAACGAAATAAAACCAAAAAAAATCAGTTGCTTCATGATGCCAAAAAAATAAAGGAGGCTACAATGATGTTGGAGGTTGTGTGTGTGTTTTTTGGGGGGGGGTTAGGGAGGTGTACGATGGATTGCTATGGGTAAGTGCTACTTCTTGAAAACCTACTCTGCCTGTTACTTCTCTCTCTCGTCCACCCTCCATCCATCTCGTTTCCTCATTCTCTCTATCTTCCCCTGCTTCCCTCTTCCGTACTTACTTGGAGGAGCTGCCAGTGTTTGCTTCTCCTTATCCGGGTTTCTAATCCGCCACAGGTGAAAGAGTCCACTAAATACGTGGGGAGAGTGAGAACCATTAGAGCACAGTTTATCAGTAGCTCAATCTGTTATCACTGCTGTCCCTCAGTCTCTCCCGTCAACCACTAGCTCCTTCTCTTGTCAGAGGTCTGCTGGTTAGAAGACACACACACACACACACAATATTTGTACACACACTTCCCTACGTCTGTCCAGGGTACCATGTCAAACATACAGAGGAAACCTGTAATAAGCAATATGCGCTACACCCATTTTCCAGTTTCCAACCATCTTATAATGGAAAAATACAACCACCTGACCTTTTACTATACTTTATTAGGATGACCCCTGGCTCCAAAAAGATACATTTTAAGCAATACGGTACAAAATGTAACATCAAATATTATGCTGTTTCATTTGACATGTCAGAAAAGTAACATGTTTATTGTGAATGACCAAATTTGTATTGTTATTCACAATTAGGAATGCACAACTTCAGGTTGTTTTTAGGTCATCACAAATGCGATGAAATGGAGTCAAAGTCAACTAGTTGCTGATGATATCATTGAGTAGAGTAAAGTTGACTAGTTTTTCACATCACACTCTGTTTGGCTAAGAAATGTGTAAATACCTTACAGCGAGTCTGCATGAAACTATACGGTTGGTACACAATCACAGACGGGCTTCAAAAACCCAGTCACAATTAATTTAGGTCATGTAGTTTAGCCGAAATAAAGAACTAATTGTAATACTGCAGTTTCCACCATATAGAATGTGTTGTTGTGGTGGGCCCAGAACAAGAACAGATTTCCCCGTTTGTCTAACATGTGCAACTGTTACCTGGCTGCCTGAGTGACAAGCGCTGCTAGAGGATTAAGATCATTTTTGAGACATATTTTTTTTTTCTGTCACTAGAAATTCCATCACGCCACAGTGAGCAAGGCGTCACCCAGCTCATATCCATGCTCTAATGTTCCAATGTGTAGGTTTTGTGTCAATTCTGTGCTAGTGCTTTCCGTTGTCAGCCACTATTGATTATTACAAAGCAAGCCTCCCTTTCTTAATCAAAAATGTGATCTCAATTAACATCATGTAGCCGAGCCTAAATGTAAAGAAGCTTTCAGCAAAGAAGCGGTTGCTCTTGTCAAAAATATGCCTGCACAGCTTTGCTGGCGCCATCGCCAGTGGCTGTGAGATGAGAAGTGGGGGAGTTTGAGTTTACCAAAAGGATCAGCTAAATTAGATCCTGTCTGTATTATTAAGACATCGACTGAAGTGTGCATGGTGGATATGCTGTGTAGCTGTGGACCCCGGTTCTCAGTTAGACTGCAGTTCAGGCTAAAATGGAGCTCAGAATTGAAGAGGGAGAATAAGCGGTTTCCTAGAGTTCCTTCTAGCGCAGAACAAACCAGTGACAAGGGATGATCCTTGTCTTTTACGCTACACTGTGCAACTCTTGGTCAACAGACCAATTATCTACACTGCAATGATCACTGAAATATAACTCAAGTGCCATTTGCTGTAGTTCAGTATGACATGCAGTTTACAAATTTATTCTATAGGGTACTATTAATTTTTCATTTTGGCTGAACTAAAGTGCCCAAATTAATTGTGACTGGATTTTTGGTACCCTTCCGTTATAGTGTACCAACCGTAATGTTATGCAGACATGCTGTAAGACGTTTGTGCTTTCGGTTTTGATGTGTAATGCAAACCCTCAAACTCTATCATTCGTCTTCCTTTATGGTCTGCGGACCAAATGCTGCTGGTGTGAAATGCGATATATAAATGTGTAGTTGTTTTGTATTGTATTGTATTAATGACATCACATTTTGATAGGTAGTAGTAATTTCAAGAAATTTTATTTATAGCGTAAGATAATTTTTTTGTCACTCAAAATATGCATCACCGCCGCCAACATGCAAACCCAGGCGCCAAGATTTACTGAGCGATGAATATTTAACTATTTTTACCGATATGTATTTGTGTTAAGTGAAATAGTCTCATTTTGTTGTGCTTTGGGTTTCAGCCTCTGCCGGATTGGTGGGCGGGCCTGCACATCAGCACACCTGTGGCTGATCCAATCAAGGGATTATTTAAGGACAACCAGGCCAACTACTCAGAGTCAGATTATTCTCCTTGCTCACTTTCATGATTCCAAAGGTCATGGTCGCATTTCTGCCAATAGTTCCATGTTTTTGTTTCTTGCCGTTACTAAATTAATTTGTTTTACCATTCACGAGGATTGGTACTCCTTGTTGGTTTTCGTTCATTTTCCTCCTTGCCTTTTGCAAGCGTTTTTTTTTTCTTCATGTTATTTTCTTGGTGTGTTGCCACCAGCGTCTTTTTTTGTACTTTGTCAGTGTTGGCCTGATTAAATATTTGTGTAATGAATCCTCTTTGGCAAAATTATCTTCCGTGTCTGCAAATGAAAATCTTGTTCGTTTATGGAATTTTTGGAATTCTTAACAAATAGTCTTCGTATTTGAAGTTGACACCCTATGCCACACGAAGCTGGTGTGCGTTCATTCTCCATTTATCATAATACATAATTATTCAATAGAATTTACAGAATTTGATAGCTGCAGCCCGACGTCCTAATTTTTATCAGTTATATTCACATATTTTTGTTAAAAAAAAATCCTTAAAGAAAAAAGTTATTTCAAGCCTTATACCTTTTTTTTTTAAATCTGTGGTTTCATGCGATCAGCAAAACTAAATATATGACACACAAATTTGAACTACATTTGCCTGACTGTGGAAAATGAAAGAACTTATTAATAGTGACTGGAACCATTATACTGGAGACATGAAGAGTGACAGAAACAGACACTTGCCAATTACAAGCCTTCTCAACCCATTTAGTGAGAGACTGCACCATCTGAGGTGTCACTCAATTACTTGCTGCCGCACTTGGCATCTTGCCTACATATTTGAACACGAAAAACAAAAATTTTGATGAGAAATAACCAACGTTATTGGATTAAAATGAAAATGACCATACATTTTATTTATTCAGCATTTTTTTTATCTTCATTGTTGTTGTATTGCGATGGAACTATTAAAAAATGTGTTTCCATTGAACAAACATTATACAACCGGAAGTACATAAAATGAAAATACTAATTGATCACAAGAGAGAGAGAGAGAATATTGATTAATGCTACACACTTTTTTTGCATCTTGCTAGTTGCTACCTGCTATTTAATTTTTTAGTGTAATCAATGCGTTAAAAAATTTGGAATCCAACCAACTTGGAACAGAACAATAAATAAAATACATTGATTCAATGGAGACTTAAAGTGATTGTAAGTGGAAAGTGTAGCATATTTATGAGGGCTTCCCTGACCCATCTGTTTTTTTTTTATTTTTGTTTTTTTTTATATTTGCCATTTGTTCCCCAGTGCAGTGATTCAGCTGTGGTGTTTCGACAATACTTTTCAAGTGTTCTGGTCATACTGCTACAAGGCTAACTATTCACATGCAATGTTTGCATTTGTGTTCTTAAAGGGCTACGAGTCTGTGATAGCTATTTTAAGAAGCATTCAGAAACATTCTGGCGATCAATTTCATGAGAGAAAACAGATGCATTTTGTTGTCGCTCCCGTGAATCATTTGTCACAAAAAAATATGGACTCTATTCGAATTTGTGATTTCCAAATGTCCTCATTCTTGTTTATGGAGGAGCTGCACAAAAGCAACAACAAGAGTGGCTGGTCCAGAGTGACATTTCTGCCATGTAGTTCATGTTCTGTCATTTGGACATAATGGCTGTGGCCACCGGCGCCATGTTTACATAGCAGAGGGCTCCCAGCACCCAGACTGTGACAAATCATAAAAGCTGGCCCTCTGTAGCCAGCCTGCATTTCATTAAACTTTAACTTCCCTTATCGGCTTCAACAGAGAACAGAATAATAAAGGCTGACAGGTATCTAAAGATGTATGTTTGGACTGGCGGACAGGAACAGCATGAGCGCCACAACCAGCTTTGTCACCAAAGAAGGGACATATGTTGTAGGCTATAAAGACTGAGGGCAGATGTTGTTGTTTTACTGAAGCTGCTAGATGCTGTCGATTGTTCTATGCACATATGTCCACCATAAATAGTTCCCTTTCACGAAGAATGCTTCCTGCTGAACAATGAAAGGTAGCTGAGATGACTGCTAATTCTAAGAAAAATGGATAGTTTATTTGTGTATTTAGATGCTAGGAAATAAAAGACTGCCTCAACATAAAAAGGTAACAATTTCCATGACTAAAGTATTACAAACTCAAAAGATTGTTGAGAAAAATATCACAAGAGGGCAAAAGTCAAACTCCATTTAGTGCGAGCAGTCTAGGCTAGAAATTTGAAGAACAGATGGTAAAAAAATTTGCAAAGATGGCATATTACTTAAGTAATTCAAGCCAATACAAAATAAATAAATGTCTCTCTCTCTCTCTCTCTCTCTATATATATATATATATATATATATATATATATATATATATATACGTCACCAACCATCCAATGATTGAACGCTAGTGGAATTACATTTAATTAGCTAACAATTCATTGAGCTTGCTTATTTTGACGCATACTTCTTTTATTGAATGATAAAAATTTCATTTCTTTACGCCCATAGTAAATATCGAAATAATATCGATAGAGCGCTCGTCATAGACACCCATTTTCCAATTCCGTGCAGCCGTAATTTATAAAAACTTACACATTTGAACTTACATTTAAGCATGTACATAGAGCCTGTCAAAGCAGGGCTTTGTGGTCATATTTGGCTGCAAAAATTCAAAACAAAATCTGGATTAACATTTCCAACATTTTTCTTTACATTTTTGGGAGGACATTTTGAATACAAATATGACATTGAATAACACTCGTTAGATACAGTTGAAGCAGAACATCAAAGTTCAATTAATATATTTGACATTTCCTGTGATTATCATGTGCTCATAAAACACGCATACTTGTTGCGGGGAAATGCTGAAAATATATTGAAGCGGACACATTTAAACAAATTTTCTTTGAACTATTGTGAATGAGTAAAAAAAAAAAAATGTAAATTGGCTCCGCCTTGGTTAGGTTCTCTCCCCGTGTTTTCCCCTCCACCCACTCCGAGGCCTCTCTGAAATCCACTCTACACAAAAAGAACCCTCATAAAAGAAAATTGGATCCCAGGCATAAGTTGGATGGGGTTTATATCCATAGGGACAATGCGGCAAGGCCAACAATAAATCATGTTAAGATCGTGCGAGAAACGCAGTTGATTGATTCCATGGAACCTTGCTCATCAAGGCCACCAGGTTTGAAACAAGGATAGTTGGAATGTGAGAAAGAAAGAGGCATTTACGGCAACAAAAAGCTGCTGAAGCGGCCTTTGTTAATATCTGAAAGGACCTATCTCCAGCTTGCCAGGCTCTCCCGCCGAGCAGACGAAAGACTACCGTGTAAATAAAAGCCGAGGGTGAGCTCACAACTTTGCCTGAGTGAATATAAAAAAGCCACAATAACAGTGCAGATGCATACACAATAGTTCATTTCTTTGAAACTCTCAGAGGGTGCTTCAGCTTTATTCAGCACAGAATGTCAATTTCTTCTCCAGTTTAACTTGAAGCACAGAAAGTGCAAATTTAGTCTTAATATTAATTTTGGAAAACTGATCGGCTGCGCACACGTGTGCTTTATTTTTCCACGCTCCCAGTGAAATGCTGGTGGTCTCGGACGTGATCAGTATTTTTAGTCATGAAGCTACACACACGCGATAAGGTCATCTGGCCTTCCCTGCGGGTAGTGAGGGTGGTTGTGGAGGGTATTAGCCAGCCGGAGGAGCGGACCGGGCGGCTCAGATAGCCTCCTCCTGAAGGCAAGTCAGTCTGGAGTGCTGCTGCCGTCTCTCCCCCCCAGCAGCCATGTCCTGCTAGAGTGAGCCCCTTCACCAATGCTTTGTCTGAGAAGAGAGTAGCCGAAAGGGCCCTCTGACACACTGGACAAGACCCTTCAATATACAAGCGCCACATCCGCAGCCTCGAAAAAACAACCTTGACTGCACATACACATGCATTCCGCATCCACTTAAGTCTGACACCGCATGAGTGCCAATGATGCTTTATCTACTGCTTTTTGTGCGATTGTAGAGTTTGTACAGAGTGCTAAGCTCAAACACAAACACTGGGTGTTGCGGCAATGAGCTGCATGCCATCTGCCCCGTTCACCCGCCTTTATCGGGCTTTCGCTTTCTATTTTAAGTAAAGCTCTGCTTTCACCGAGGATAAGAAGAGAGAAAAGAAGCAAAACACATTTGTATACGACCAGTGGAAGTTTGAAATTGTTGTTTATCTGATTGTGTCACTGGAATGCGAATGGAGATGTAATCAATAACGAAGGCTGCATGTGGACGGATGTTTTTTGAAACATTTTTACCCTTTACCCAGCCCACATATCTCTCTTTTCTAATTTAAAATAAAAAGATTAGGCCTCAACAGTTGAGCCTCTGACTACATCTTTTCCTGAATACAATAAAAAATTGTTCAAGTCAATACAAGCACACAATTGTGCTTTGTATGTTCTGGCAAATAATAAGCCACCACGCATTTCCAGTCTTCACAGATAACTTAAATCATGCTCAAGAAAGCCCCGCGTGTCACATAGTATCTCGACCGAGAGAAAAGCAAGGACGTTTGTGTGTGTGTGTGTGTGTGTGGGGGGGGGTGCGCGTGTGTGTGTGTGTGAGGCAAGTTAAAGTTGACTGTCGTATAATGTATGGTGTTTTTTTCCCCTTATAACTGTAGCCTCAAATGAGATGGTGACACGTTTGATATTGGCCACAGCCTGCCCATAAAGATGGACAGTGACACGGCTAGGCGAGAGCCGATCCATACTCTCCAGTCACCTGCTTGGTTTGAAGAATCCTCACATATTGACCTTCAAATTCAGCACACATTCACAGTTGATGAAAAGAGATAAGCACTCTAATCTGGCCATCGCCTTCGCACTCCCGTTTATTGACTGACAGACTTATTTTTACTCTGGCTGCACGCTGTCACCCCACGCCTGTGTGATCCATAAACCTAATAGATGTTTATTTGAAAGGGCCTAATGTGGGAATTGGTGCTAAAGCAACGCGAATCAATTTTCAAACGCAAGCATAATTGGATATTGCGGGACACTTATTCTTAAAAGTCAAATGTCTATCAGGTTCTTTGAGTCATTTCTCCATCTTTACAATGTTGTGTGACATGTTATCGTGCTCTGTTTCATTCTGTCACGTTGACAGATCACTGCCATTAAAAAAAAGGGCTTTAAATCAGTGGATCACTGTTTACGTCTATTATACATGAATGTACATTGGCAGAGTACACAAGGTAGGTCCTAGACTAGACTCCTCCCACTGTGGGTCTACATTTTCACGCCACATTGGTAGGCTGGGTGTTGCAAGCACTTGACAATAAGTAGGGGAGTAGGAGGGAGTGCTTACTGTGAGCCTCTGCAAAAGGACAGTGTTGCCTACATGCGGTCTGTGTCACAAACCTGCCGTGATGGTGATCATGTGGACGCACGCACACACACACACACACACATAGCACAGCACAGAGAGATTCACACAAAACAACACATTGTCACATGTATAGTCTATGGACCATTTTTAAAAATGTTTAAAAAAAATCATATACATATATATATATATATATATATATGTGCAGCCCAGGAATATCGCAATCTATTTAAATTCCGTCCGAATACCACCTCCAGAAAGCCAGGAAAAGCAGTGGCCGGGGAGTGTAGGTGGGGGACAGCATATTTATTTGAGTGACATTGTCTAAATTGAGATTTGACACTCTTCACCACTATAACCTTTATGCAAATGTGAAAACATCTATATATGATGGACAGAATTCAATTAACTGAGATGACAGAAAATAATCTAGTGAACTGAATACATCATGCAGTTGAAAGGTAACGCAATCATCCCTGTAGGAAAGGGTTGGAGGCGGTGGGCGAGCGAAAGCAAGAGAAAGAGAAGGGGAGAGGAGGAGGAGGAGAGAGAGAGAGAGAGAGAGAGAGAGAGAGAGAGGGGGATGGAAGGAGGGCACAGAGGAGTTGGAAGATAGACCCCATTTCTCTGACGTCTTATCGAATGGCACAAGCTCTATTTCTCCAAAGCGGCGCCTTCAGTCCACTAAACTCTTGATCTTAAATGAGAGACTCTGAAAGACTGTTGCTAAGCAATTAAGGGGGCTTATTGAGCAGCTGATTCCCACCGCTCAGTGTCCATCATTACAATTTTTCTTCACCTCATCGACTCTCATACTGATGAGCAGCAGTCAGTACCTAGTGACCATGCACACGAAAATTACAACAGCAGACTCGCTTCACTTTAAAACTCATTCACGGCAATTGACAGCTATATATGTCAAAGATATTGTTCACTGGGAAATGGAATGGAATTTGAAGATGACCGCATATATTTTAGTTACTTCAATTAATTAGATAGAACGTTACAATATTATGGACAGTTCTCTTTATGATGCAAAACAGTTGCACTCTACTGCAAAATAGTGCAAAAGGAAATAATGAACATAGTGTTACTAATTACTACTTCTCTTTCAGAGTCAATCAGATCACTACTATAATCTTTGCAAAGGCAAATTTTTGTTACAGCTCTTATACAGTCGAGTGCCAAGGACCAAATTGACACTCACTTAAAAAGATTATAATTTCCAGTAGTAAAAGTTTAAACCAGGCAACCGGCGACCAATTGCAGCCCAGACAAAAAATAAAAACAGACAAAACCTATTTGGCAGATGGCATATATATATATATATATATATATATATATATACTTCTCAGAGGAACAATTCCGCCCACGAACGGAACGGTTTTTGAAATCCATAAAATAAAAATCAGTACAAGTTGTTAAACTTGCTCTGCGTAACTCCTTTCTGTTCTGTCTTTTCACGCTATACTTGAACTTTTCTTTATGAGCGCTAACACCCAAGATGGCGGCGTGCATGATTACCGTGGTGCCTCCTCATAAGGGCATCGCATATTTGCAGTGACACGGCAGCCAATCATATTGCTGTGGGGCAGGTCCACCCTTTTTTTTTTTAAATTCATAATGATGCAAGTGTCAGTATCATAGGCCATCACTACTGACTCTTTATATATATCCATCGCAAGATCTGGGATACATAAAACGGACATTGGAATTACAACTGCCGGAAATTGACCATGCTCACGACTGAGGTGTTTTGTTTCTCAAGGAAACTTGGTTGAACCAAAAGGATATTTGATGCTAGCAGTCCAACTAAGTGTTATAATTCCTACAGCGGTTCCCTGATTTGGATGTCCTGTAAATCGCCTCAAATTAACGGTGAAATTCTGCAATTAAAGCACATCATGTTTGTTTCATTAGAAATTGTGTGTGGTGATATTTAGAGTCAAAAAGATGAACATTTTTTTGTGCTCATGTCATATGGAAAAGTGCTTTGTTACAGCTCCAGCCGTTGTGAAATGCGCCATATAGATGAAGTAGTTTTGTATTGTATTGAATAATACACTTAATCATTACTCTATCCATATTTTATATGAATTATCATTTTAGAGTGCGTGCATCATATTAGATTCATTTAATAATTTGAGCTGTTCGTTAGGAGAATAATTAATACTTAAGCGTTTACCAACCAATGCAGCCAAGGCACCTATTTTTAAAAATCTCTTGGTGAATCACCAAAAAAAAATGCATGCATACTGAAATAATAATCTTGTTTCAGTTGAATCACAAATATACTATTAAGCTTGAATTGTTGCTGATGCATTTGCAGTGAATTATGACTTCTTCTGAATGGCAACAGATGGATACACAGGTTGGTTGTACTTTTTGCCATCCAATTGAAGAGCAGTTATTTGTTATGCTATCGCTATTGCATATGTTTATACTATTGTTGAACAAAATAGTTATAATAATTGAAATAATAATACAATACAAATAATAGTAAATAAAACAAAGGCTCTGAATATACACTTTCACTATTTTTAAGAAGACATTGACAAGAGTGAACATTTACAAAACTGGATTTTGTGACTTGCTCCAACCCTAACACACACACTGTTAAACAAGCAAAAGTGTAAAAGTAAAACTTCCTATAGTCCATGTTTGTCTATCTTCGAGTCAGTGACTTTTCCAGAGGTTATAGGCCCCCACAGGAAGTAGATAAAACTGAATTAACTGTGTTAAAATTAAACAAATAAATAAATAAATTAAAAAAATAAATAAATTAAATAAATTAATTAAGTAATCCACAAAATTAAAAATGAAACCAATCTGATTTTGGACGACAGGCGAGGATGGGATACGCACTAGACTGGTCATTGGCCATCAAAATGCATTTTAGATATTTATATCAGCACATGTCATTTCAAATAGAGAGAACAGAGAACTTGCATGAAAGGTAACCGTTCAAAGTGGCAGAGAAAAGTGAGCCAAAACAGCAGCAGCAGGCGGCCTCACAAAAGCCACAAGCGTTTTTAGAGCGTGATTGGCCAGATGGGGGCAACCTTAACCAAGTTATGACAGCTTGCCACTGTACTAGTGTTTCAAAGGGGAATCGCTGAGGATTTGTGCTGCTTGTACTTTCATTTTATATGAAAACAAACCATGTAATTCATTGTGCAAACATCAACAATTAATAATTAATAATATTATACATGCATTCCAATTATTATTATGATCTGAAAACCTTCATATTTTTCCCCCCCTGAAGTAAACTTGCACTTTCTAATACAGGCTTGTGGGGCATCTCCTCACGCCTGTGATATTTATTGATGTTATTCATGACACTAGATGTCGCTACACTGCAGCTGATCCTGAGGAGGCACAACTTGACAAAATGCTAAAATATTCAACTTAAATTGAATTATTTCTTAAAACAATTATCTAAACATGGCAACGACAACGATCTTGCACTATGACTGAAAATTAAATATTAAACCTATCATTGTTGTCCACATCGCCATTAGCGTTTGTAAAGAAAATGTAACGACACATGGAAGGGGCCTGAAATTCTCTTTGTCAAGTCGAATCTGAGCTAAACTGTTTCAGACTGTTCATTTAATCCAATTAATGTGTCCAAAACTCAGCACTCCTAATGGATGGTTAAGTGACTCCTCACTAGATCTCTTACAAATAATATAAGTTCCATTAGCCCCAAAATAGCTGCGACACATTAATTAAATATAGCCTTCATGGAATCTCACTGGTGAGCAATTTAGAGTGTGGCGACACTGGAAGCTTGTGTGAGGTTACTAGTGCTTTTAGCGACAACACCCTTTGCATAAACTGATAATTAACATATTTAAAATGAAGTAGATTTGCACTGCACTTATCATTCTTTAATTCACTACGGGCTTCCGTCTTTCAAACACTGGGCAGTAATCATCAGGCCTCAATATTGCGTAATCAGTAGTAACAATTAGCTGAAGGACAAGAAACACACATACGTATATATATATATATATATATATATAAATATATATATATATATATATATATATGCAATTAGTTCCCATAAATTAACACAAATGCCTATTGATGTGACTGCCTTTACATCGGATGGAGACAAGGTCAATTTACCATGACGACAGCGTGACTGATAACTCGAGAATATCAAAGGCAGAGTTGTGACAGACATTGAAAATACATTGTTTCTCGTTCTGTGGAAATATCTCAATGGGAGGCAAACTTACCATTCATCCATTTTGTAGACACCGCGTCCTTCTTAGGGTCACGGGTGAGCTGGCGACTATCCCAGCTGACTTTGTGTAAGAGGTGAGGTACACCCAGCCAAGCTGCTGGGCACACCACACAAACAGCCGTTTGCGTTCACATTGACTCCTGTGGACAATTTAGAGCTCATGAATGTTTTTGGAACGTGGGAGGAAGCTGGAAAACCCACGCAAACACAGAGAGAACATGCAGACAACACACAGGAGGACCTGGGCGAAGACTCAAAGCCAGAACCTCTCAACTGAACCACAAAGCGATTTCCGCAAACTTTTACCAAGCGGTGGAAAAATGTATGCTATTTCTTTCCCTGCAGTCAACCTCATGTAAAGAGGCAAAAGGTAGGCCTGTCCCAAAGGCCCCCATTGCACAACGGATAATGTTCTGACCTCCTCAGGTATAATGAGGGAGGTGCAGATTGGCTGCTGAGAGGGAGAATGGCAGCACTCCAACACTGACTTGCCTCCTTATCCCGGGAAAGCCATTCTTGACTCACGCCGGTCTCTCTGGCAGATTTGGGGAAAGGCAAGCAAACATGAATGAACTTGTTCTTTGATTTTTCTCATTCCAGTCAAGTGACCTCATTTTACATGTGACTGGACCCACTGAAAGGAAATTCAATTCATGGCAAAATAAGGTAGCCCAGTTAATTTTCTTTCGGTGAAATATTTAATTTACAAAGGTACAGAATACACGGCGAGATAGAGAAAAATACAATTTTCCACCGCCAATTGTCTCTCTCAAGTCAAAATGAAAATTAACCATGCAAATTAAGGCTGTCGAATCACAAAATGCAAGCACCAAGCTTCACGGCACAAAGTCACGGAATATCCAGCGTGCTTTTGGAATGTGACTGTTGGAGACAATTAATTATTCAAACTTTATATCGTTGGTTTTAACACAGGCCAATTTTGAGTCCAGAACCAGGAACATACCGGTCGCTTGATTGAAAGAACACTAATAATCCCAAAACACATTGGGGGTTCAAATATATAGATATTTTTAACATCACATCACTTCTATCCCAGAGGCCTTTGGTCCAGTCACATACACATCAGGGGAAGATCACACAGCAGCGGTTAGGCAGACCTCTGCTGTACTGGCTGTTGTCAGGTGACTGTCTTTTCAGTATGAGCAGCGACAGATCCCAGCGGGGAGTGCGGCTGATTGCTAACCCCGTACACAACAATGGTGCCTGTGAACCCACAGCTTTACGGCTGCCCTGGCTTTGATGCGACATCTAATTGGCCAAGATGAACTGTTGCTGTGGCAGCTTGGAACTCAGCACCACTGTACAGCAGTACACACGGCCAACTGTGTGCATTTAATTAGGTCCCCTCTGCCTATTGTTAGTGGATGCGTGTGCATAATATGCACTGCATTGTTATGTACATTTAATTTAAATAGTAACCATAGCTGTGTATCTGCTTGCATGCATCCCACTACGGTATGAAAGCCTATCAGTTCAAACCAGTAAGCAGCGTCAACTTTATTGCTCATAAGGCATGATTGAGTTGATGGTCGAGGGCTTCATTGCATGGTGTTTTATGTTGACACTGTGGCTGAAGGTATCCATGACTGACTTGGACAATGACAATGGTCACAGTTGAGTGGAAGAAGGCGTGAAGGGTGCCACAGCGGTTTGTTTTCACAGGCCCTTCACTTCGCAGCATTTGGTGATGGGTCTGGAGCCTGCTGTCACCATGGAGGAGCTGCATGTGAGTGGTGCTTTGTTTAACTTCCTCTCAGTGCTGGAAAAAAACAAACTGCAGAGCCTCGTAATGGGGCTGGAAACAGGACTCACAAGGGAGAAAAACATTGGTCTTGAAGTTAATTACAAAGCTTTGATAGAGTAGTACAGTGTATAGCAACATTCATTCGGACACACAACTAATCGCTGATATATTTCGAATAGCGAAACCATCCATGGGAAATTTTGTCGATACAAATATTTTTTAGCTGTCCAGCACATGTGCAGAATATTTTTTTACTTTGAAAACTCAACGTGTCGTCATGCATCTCACATATTACATTTTTATAACTCACATATATTGAAAGCACAGTGAGCTTATACACTTCTGACTAAAATGTAGTTTTTACTACTTTGAACAGTGCGGGGTCCGGCCGCAATCTAGGTACCGTTCCGGCCTCGACCCTCCAGCCTTATTCATCAAAATCCTCCTCCTCCTCCTTCTTATTCTTCCCCATCTTCTTTGTCTCATTCTTCTTTCTTCTTCTCCATGAATGTACCCAATGCAAGTAAGTATGCACACTTGGCAGTGCCGCTTTTGACGTGTTCTGAGGCAATTTTTGTCATTTGCCCATTTTGCTGAGTAGGTTGAGATGAACTTTTGGCCGCCTCGCGAGCACATCACACGCACAAGGGCTGGAGTAAAATCCACCTGCTGCCTTGCTTAGTCGCGCCCTTTTTAATTTTTTTATTTTTCACCCCACGCCACAAAAATGGGCATCCGGCCCTGGGACGAATTGTTCTTATGTAATACATTTGATATTACTTGTGAGACACTATGTTAGACAGTTTGAAAACGATTCAAGTAAAATGTAATGGATGTAACATTTGACGAGAAACAAAATTGTACCGACAAAAATGTTTCAAAACTTTCTTCAATGAAAATGACCTGAAAGTTAAATACAACTGAAAAGTAGTGAAAGCTAGGCTTCTTTTTTTTGTAACTGGAGCGAGCTTTCCGACCACTAGAGGGAGCTTGAGTACCGCTAATGCCTGTACCGCACTGAGAATCACTTCTGTGGGCGTTACATAAAAATAACAGTTTTGGTGTATTTCTCATAGGGGTAAGATGTTGATGTTTGGTGCTTATTTGCTTTTCCTCAACATAAAAGCAGTGGCATGTCTTCAGTGCTACCAGCTTAAAGATATTGTTGCTGTATTTCATGACTTGGCTGAAATATCTGGCAAATATTGAAAAAGTAAAATAGAATTTCACTAACCGTGGTCCTTTAAAGCTATCTTGGGTCAACCGTGACCAGTTGTATGGCTTTTATTTTTAAGTCGGCTCTCGGAAGCGGTCGTGGTGACTGACTTGACTTTGACTGGAGGATGGCCTGATCACAGTGAAGCTGGCTGAGTTGCGATATGTTTCGTAATCAAAAGAGGTGTGGCATTAATATGTTCAATACTCATGCGTACCTGCACAACACTTATATGTGCCACTGCATTAAAAAAGAGCCTAAAAAATAGGAAAATAAAATAAAAAAAGAAGTGTTCATCTTTTGTTGTTTTTGTCGGGTACAGGGATATGCTTTCTTCCTTTGTGGAGTCACAGAAGGGTGCTCAAACTTTGGGGTTTTGGGGCACTGAATTAAAAAAAAAACTTGCTTGATCCCAAATGACTTTAGGGACATTCAACTTCAAATTTGGGCTGTATCGTGAAATAACCTCAAATTGGGTCATAAAAGCACCACGACGAATAAAAAAAAATACACGGCTAAAAGAATAGACCTAAGACTTTACATCTTTTTAAAAAAATGGTGCTACAAGCACATGCCAATAGATAGAACCAGTCAGAAATGATGGGCAATTTTAGAAGATGTGCTACTTTGTTTATTTGCATAAAATTGAAGAAACACCGCAGCGTATCATGTGTCTCAGTGCGCGTTGAACTCACCAGTGCACACTGACTGATTATGGCAAATTACTATCTGTATGAGTTGCAGAGAATCCACTCTCCATGCAATATGCAGCCCTGAAGCAGGGGAACAGAAATTGTTGCGCCAAGTACCATAAAAACAGATTGTGAATTAGCTGCACGGGACGCCCCCTAAACCCGCTGTTTTATTCATGAGCATGAAGGCTATCAGAGCCCAAGAAACCCCCGTGGTCTTGCCCGCTACATTGCATCAAGGTTGCATGCCGCATCAGTGGAAGGTTGTATTTTTTTTTTTTTTGTTGTTGTTGTTTTTTTTTGGCCCATGCCATATTAACTGCTGCTGTCATTTCCTGACAGTAAACAAACATCATGACAGGTCGCCCAGAAGCCATTTTTCCAACTTTTTTTTTTTTTGATGGAATCCTTTAGAAAATGTTCATTTTTTTTAATGGGTCAGGGTTGTTTGAGTGATGCAGCAAAAGTTTTGGAAATTGAAACTGTTGTTAAAGGAGCGTTGTATACTGCAGTAAAATGGCATCGGAAAGCCTGGAGAAATGGTCTTAGCCAAAGGGGGTGCAATGGATTGCAGCCAAGTGAGCGGAAGGTGAAGAGGCTAAATCTGCCATAATTGGAAAGGAGTGTGATATAGAAGATGCACTTTCAGGTCACTAATGTCTTGAGAAGTGTTGTTATATTCTACCTGTTACTACACATGTACAAATTTTTATAACTGCACCAATTTGGAAGGAGGCAACAGATATTACTGTACAGAGTCCTTATTAGAATTTACAAACAAAACCTACGTAAATACAAGCATAAAGGATCATAGCAGCTCTAAAGTTGATCAACAGATTTGAAATGAAAAGCCAATAGTCTTTCAAAAAGCATTAGCGTGTTTGCCTATCACGGAAAAAATATCTTTGGTTGAGGATGAGATGATGATGTATAAAAGACATTGATTATTGGGACATAGAAGAATAATCCTACTCACAAATTGCAATACTGGCGGCATGGAAAGCATCTTTGGCACAGGGAACTCTATTGTTTGTCCTTTTCTCACATGAAAGCTAATCAGTGTTTGTAAAACCAGAGTCACGTGTTTTCTTATTTGCTTTGTGTGCTTGCCAGAATACCCTAATTGCCCGCTCTGATTTCAGCAACTTAGTATCTTGTCATTACTAAGGCACAGGAGTTCTAATGAGTGGAATTGTTATCTGAAAGACGGCACTTTTTTCACCACTGCGAAAGCACATTAGATCCAGACAGCTCATTTCCATTCCCCCTGTCATCTCTCTAGAAATGACGTGCAGTGCTTGAAACTGTTTATTTCCAAATTCAGACCTCCTCCGCGGCAGCCATCGGCTTCAATTACCAGTTTTTTTTCCTGAGCGAAGCCATCAGGCAGCCTGACACTGAGGTCCAACCTAATTCCCACCTTCTCCAAAGTCAAGAGCATAATGTGCAGATAAAAAAGGTGGAAAATAGCTTGGCGCTCATTAGCATGCAGTGCCTGCCTGTTCATTTGCTTGCTGCGAATGAAAGTTCTGACACTCAGCGCCTTGTGCAATGCGAGAACAGTCCTCTTCAGACTGCCTCGTGTCCTTACTGCTGCGGAAAGGTCACCGGCAGAGGTGTGCGCTCACCAACCTGGCTCACTGCTCTTCTCTGTCCCACCGGGGAGAAGGGTTAGTTGAGGGTATTGATTCAGGGAGAACCTCATTACCTGCTGAATCAACATATTATTGCCATGTTTCACCCAGCCGAATTGTTGACAAGTGTCTTTAGCGCGGGCAAAAGCCTGCCCTCGTGGACCAGGGCTGCATTCATTAGAGCCTGACCTGGGTGATTATATGTTATCCGATATGCCGCCTGCTGGCTTGGCCCAATGAGCAGGGCCAGTGGCCTGCATTGGCCCGGGCCCATTACAATCTCTCTCTTTTTCTCTCGCCCTCCAACACTTCGTCTCCCTGCCCGTGCTCCCTATGAATGTCTCCATTAGCCTGCCGATGTGTAAATTGTTTTCACCTGCACTGCGGGCAGATGGGGAGCAGTGTCTCTGTCGTGATTTCCTATGCATGAGCTGTCTAATCAGTCCGAGAGTAACATGATTCCCTTTGCTCCTTGCTGGAAAAAAAAGGTGAGCTTGTGTGAGCATGCACACATACATAACCTCATCACTCACATTCTGCAATCAATATGCATGATGCGCTGTGGGGATATTGGTGCGGCGGCGGTGGCGACCGGGTTCATTATATGAGTTCGCCTTACAACACTGTGATGGCTTAATACAGAGGAGAGAGCCTGGACCTGAGCTGATCCTTGCCTCTGCTCTTTCCATTTTCATTTCAAATTGAAGGATAATTTGACCTGGAAGACTAAACCCACATAAGCGCAATGACATCCTGCACTAGTGTCAACCGAGTGTGACCCTTGGAAGAGATGGGAGAGGATGCCCCTCACGCAAACAAACAAACAAAGCATGCCCTGATACCTTAACATGGATGCGATGTGCCCTATGGGCCTTTCTTCAAGGATGGGGTCAAATGGGCCATCCAGGCCCATTGGGTGCAGGGAAAGGTGGTCATATAATGAGGTGTCTATCATTGGCTGCATGTACTCCACAGAAAAATAAGAGCTCGGGCGCACTTTTTTTTTCATTTCAAGAAGTGCTGTGTTTAAAAGTCTGATTTGCTTGAACGTACATAACACATTTTTGCAGCTTTTTTTTCAGTATTGCCTTTACATTACAACTCAGCGCATCTGAGGGATTTTTTTATCGATCCAAATCCATCCAAAAGACCATTTGTGAGTCAAAATTCTGTTGTAATTGTCAGTCTTGCCGTTCAAGTTCCCCTTCACAATCAGCAGGGGTCACAACAAATAATCCCCCCCCCAAAATAAAAATTACAAATAATAATAAGAATATTTCAGTATAATATGTTAACATTTTGTTTTCACTTTTTGTGGGGTGTTCATGAAAAATGAGGGACTACTGTAATGTATTCATCCCATACATATTCATATGTGAAATGCAATTCAATTTTCTCTCTGTCTCTCGCTCTCCCTTACGTTCCGTCTCTCTCTCATTGTGCATTGCTACACATTTTATCGATAATGAAGGTGAATGGTGTACGGAAGCGTGAAGAATGCATGTCTGCAAATAAGAAAACATGTTTTGTTTAGTTTTTTTTGCATTTATCCTACAAAGTACGTTCAAATGTATTTGCAAATTCATATCCAGTGCTTTAAGTTGGTCAGTAGGCACCAGTATGCAGTAATAGCACTTCTCAGTCTTAGCCTCTCGCATACCGGAACTTTTTTTACAAGATACTGGGACTCCAACGAGCCCACAGTACCCTCTCTTATTCTGTCCCTCGCGAGGGAGCCTTGCGTAATAATATGTCAGTCGTGACTGAAACATCTCTCGGAGCCGTTCTTTGAAGAGAATGACGAGAGCCAGCACCTTATAAGGAGACCGTCCTCATCGTTCACTTGAAAAAGCCCGCGCATGATTGTCAATTCGTCTCTGACTGCACATCGGCAAAGTGATGGCCGTTACAGGAGACAGAGGACGGCGAGAGAAACAGAGCAAGTCGAGACAACACGAACAAGCTCGGAAGGAATCGTTAAGAAAATAAGGGAGAGCGGGAAAAGGAGGAAAATACAACAATGGACAACAATGTATTGTACGGTAAGCCTCTAAACACGATACAACAGCGGTGTCAAACTCATTTTTGTGGATGGGCCAGATCATACTTATGGTTTCCCTCAGAGGGCCGTTATGACGTTACCGCGTACCGAAACAAACTGATGGGTTAGCGAGTTTTGAAATCAGAAGCCAGGAAGTAATTGTTTGTTCAACAATTTATTTTAAAGGGGGAGTATTGCTCACACATGAACGACAATATCTCAGATCTCAATGTTGTTAAAAGTGAAATAAATGTGTTAGAAACAGGAAGTTGACACACATGATTTCCCCTTTGCGGGCCACATAAAATCAGGTCGCGGGCCAGATTTGGCCTTGAGTGTGACACCTAGAGCAGTTCACATCGCAAGCAATCCACGCTTAAATCACCCAAATATGCACAAATGAGTGGTCAACTGTTTTCTGAGATGGTCCGGTCCAAGTCTGGCTCAAAAGCGTTGCACCTTTTTCGGTAAGGCTTAGCACCAAAGCTACACAATGCATCAACCCACACTTACAGCAGCCCTATTTGCCCTATTTATTAAAATACTACCAAAAAAGTGCAGCTTCCCAACACATCTGTCCACAACAGTCATTCTTATACAATATATTTCCTACATTGTATCGATAAAATAGCCCTATTTTCTTTTTCTTCGTTTAACAACCCCCCAAAAAGCACTAATGAAACTACATGAGCTTCAACCCATTTAACTGTGAGCTTTCTTTTCCATGAAATTATGAAGGGGATTTGTTGCAGCTTTTCATCCACTTGATAGCACTTAACTAATTGCTTTCCTCTCATCGCCCAAAACGTCATTAAACACAGACACACGAATAAACTACAGTACATGGACATCAGACACTCATCAGTCACAGAAATAAAACACTATTGCATTTTCTAGCCCTTTTTAAACTTGACCAAGCCTGTTTTTCAACGGGTACCACTAATAGCATTATCTGTTTTAATAATCATGTGAAAATTAAAACCATGCATGTGCCACCTACAAGTGCCTACTTTAATGAAGTAATTAAAAGTAAAATGTCTTGCTAAAATATGAAATATGAACAATCAGGCTCAACAGTAAAAGTATGAACAGTCGGGCTCATAGAGAACCTCGGCAAAGAACATGTTGAAACCATTTCAAAATAAGTGTTATCAAACATCCATCCATCTATTATCCAAGCCGCTTCGCCTCACGAGGGTCGCAAGCGCGCCGGAGCCTATCTCGAGTTGTCTACGGGGAATAGACGGGGTACACCCTGGACCGGGTGCCGGCCAATTGGAGGGAACACAAAGACAAACAACCACTCGTGCTCACAATCACACCAGGCAACCACTGTGCCGCGTATCAAACAATGGCGTTAAATGATATTAATTTCACTGAAAATTCTCCACAAAAGGTTACTTCCACATGTTTTTATTCTTACAGTAAATACAAATCCGGCATCTGCAATAACCCCCAAAAATAAGACATGGAAGAACAGCCATATTGAAACCGCAGAGAAGTGAATCAACTATTTCTTACACAAGAGGGGCAGAAGAAAAGGGAAGGTTTGAAATTGATCATTTCTGCATTTGTATAAGCTGTTTATCAAATTATTAACTGCACAGATGTTTCTCCCTAGCTAGGGGCTGAACGAGGGCTCTGCAAGCCAAGCGAAAAAAAGGTCTGGAGGATTCACTAGACATGTGCACTGAATATCAATTTAATTTACTCGTTGTTAATTCTTATTCAAATTGTGACCTCTGTTAGGGCATATCGATGTCCATACACATGCAACGCCTGTCCCATGAGAAGAAGCTGAGAAAATGAGTACCCAAAACATCATATCACACATCCCTGCTAGTTACAGCACCAAAACAAGCAATAACTGACCAGGATTCTATCTTTAGGCCCAATATAATGCTGGATTCCAGTTAAGTAAATTTGGAGGTGAAATACGGGTGGACCTCATATCATGAAAAAACTCAACCTATTAAACAGGCTGATAAATCTAAGATATGTAAAAGGGGCTACAAGGTGATTCTGAATGGTGTATATAGGGTTAGCTGTGGGAAATAATAAATATTGTATTTTCTGGACTATAACCCGCTCATTTTTTCCTAGATTTCGAACCATGCGGCTAATACAACGGTGCAGCTTTTCTGTGGATTGTTCTTTTAGGGGCACTCTATCGATCAGAAAATACACGAAATAAATCTCGATTTTTTTTTTTCTCTTGGATCTGTTCTGCTTTAATTAGCAACGTTGTTGCCGTGTTAAAAGGCACTCTTTTAAGAATCTGTTTATGTACCTTTATGTGCATTCACAGTACAAAATCGTTCTGTACATGCAGTAAACAACTCATTTTTTTTCAATCTAGAAAACTGCGGCTTGTATATCTTCTTTTTTTTTAAGAGTCTGGAAAATGTATATATAAATATATACTCAGATATTATTGAAAAATAAGGCTAAACATTTCGTTGAATGCAATACTAGCTGATGTATATACAGGAAATGCTGCCTATAATCTATTAATAGTCATATGAACATCCAGTAACGCTAATCACCACCACTGAGCTCAGCTGGAACAGCAATGCTGCAAGTCCAATTTTCTTCATGGCCTCAAAAGAGCGCGCCTTCCACCTCTCAACAGCAACAAATAAAAAGCCCTGCAACAATATCAATTATACATGCAGGAGGCAAACAAGGGGTTTCATTTCACAACAAATAGCCTCTGAGAGGGACACTGAATCTGGCAGATTAGCATTAGAAAAGGACAACAAAACTCTCCAATTCAACAGCTAAAGAGCAATTTGTCTGAATCAAATTTGGTGAATTTGCTTGATTAGGGTTTGCACTTGGTAGAGCTGTCAGATTGCCAATGAATGAGAAAATGACATGCATGCGGCGTTTAAAATGCAACATTGGGACAGCTGTCAATGGTGAACTTTGATAATGTGATATGAGATGACGTTGATGATTCTGCAACCATGCAAGCGAATAAAACATTTGGATCTGATAGAAAGAGACGTTTATCAATTGAATAGTGTACGTTGATGGTTGGTATTTAGACCAGCCAATGTGCTGAATAAAATTGATGTAATGTTGCACTTCACAACAAAAATCATATTAACTGCCTTGCTTGATATCCATCCATGCATTAATTGGTTGCCAGCCAATCGCAGGGCACGTACAGAGAAACAAACTTTCATACATCTCACATAGGATTAAAATTTAGGTCTTATGAAATTGCTCATGGAAAAATGTCTACTTGCGATTTTCTGTGATGTTGCAAAAAAAGTATACATATATTTTCTTTTTCGGGGCAAAATACTTTCTAAAGCAAAGCTGGTCAATTTACGGAGACTCTGGACGGGCCATATCTGGCCCATCCAGACTTTCTGATCGCAGTTTTGACATTAACACTGGAAAGGGAAAAAGACTAAATTGTATCTCAATGTGGCAGCACGATTGACGGCACATTAGCACATCTGCGTCACTATGCAGAGGTCGTGGGTATGAATCTGGACTCCGGCCTTACTGCTTGGAGTTTGTATATTCTCCCTTTGCCTGCGTGGGGTTTCTGTGGGTATTCCAGTTTCCTCTCACATTCCAAAAACATGAATTGAAAACACTGAATTCTCTAAATTAGAGAAGGGAAAGTTAAATGATGGCAGGGGACACAGGTTTTCATCACTGCTACTGAGGTGGACCACTTCTCGGATTGTCTTCCTGTTTTATTGCTAATTTATATTACACCATTTGTAAAGTGTTTTGTTAGAGCTCCGGCTGTTGTCAAATGCGCTATATGTATAAAGTTGTATTGTATTGTATCTTAGGACAGTCTGGTGTGTCCCAGCAGGGAGAAATGGAAAACATGCATAATGGCCTTCAAGGACCAGAGATTGGCAATTGAATATAAAACAGTGCATACGTTTTGAAGAGATCCAAACTCAACTCAACAAACTCAATCAAAGAATAAGGCATCTTAA
The DNA here is from genome assembly GCF_059441095.1 of Idiotropiscis lumnitzeri. Classification (NCBI taxonomy): domain Eukaryota; kingdom Metazoa; phylum Chordata; class Actinopteri; order Syngnathiformes; family Syngnathidae; genus Idiotropiscis; species Idiotropiscis lumnitzeri. Next base: position 15,256,113 of record NC_142391.1, on the reverse strand, counting down.
ATGTCATGAGTAATATTAGGGTTCATTATCAACTGCCTAAATATACAAATGCCTTTCAAATACATCTTAGTCAAACATGTATTTATTTACATTTCTTTTTTTCATTTAACATGTAAGATTTTAGTCAAGTGTGTACAGCCAAAATATAACGCACACTACATAGGTGCCTCACAGCCATTATTCATTCTTCGCCTCACGTGATCTGCATGTTTATTGCGAAGGGCTTCTGGGAAGTGGTCGCTCATGGCAACCATTGTAAATATTAACGCCTCTCCTTGCTAGTCGCGGCTCTGCCTCAGCGGCAAAGCACATCTAAATGGCCATCATGGCTCACGTCGAGGACAAATATTTAGAGAGGATAACGTCCATTCAACAGAACATTCATCAACAGTAAGGAGGCTTTCGCTTTTTAAGACATCGCCTGTTGTCTATGACAAATTGGCTAGCTAGCTAGCTAGCTTGATCGTTGCTAAAATAGCTACGAGCGTGTCCAAACTGTCGGGGAATTATAGAATTTGTAAATTTGGTTATCTACAGAACTCTTATCTCGCGTAACCTTTTACGCAGCAGCTGTAGTTAGATGACTCTATGTTGAGTGTATTATAATTCCAACATTTCGTAGTCATCTTTTAGTTCAGATGGTACCACTTCCTTCTTTGACGCTTTTGCGTGCGTGCGTGTGTGTGCGCGCGCCCGCGCATGTGTGTTTGCAGAGAGAAACAGAGGCTGCAGTTGGAAAAGGAGCTGTTTGGATACGCCAGACCTCATAAACAAATCATGTAAGCAAAAATGTGTTTCGAAATAAGCTACAATATGAATTTTCAACAATATTTCTAAGCAGTGTGTTTGCAACAATATTTATAATCAGTATGTGTGACGTGTATATTCATCCCCATTACACTGCAGTGCATGCTCTGTTAAGAGTAAACTGTTATCATAGTAAAGTGATCTTTCATGAATGATAAGTTGCTCGGTCACAACTATAAAGCTTGGTTGAAAATAACATTTGAATTTAGAACATCTTGTGCTTAACCTTTTTTTTTCTCATTTTAAGCCTTGCTCTTATTTTTGACAAGAATCCTTGATAATAATTTCTTTGGAATAATAGCTCTCCCGTACCTTCAGCTCTCAGATAAAAGGTTCCAAACTGCACGGTTATCTCAAGCAAATCTGTGTCAGGGAGGCACGAGCGAAAATGAGAAACCTTGAGCTTTTGAGAGACGTGGAGTGCCTTCATATTAGCATGCAACAATACAATCCTAACCTTTTCGCTTTGCATCAACAAAAGGTAATCACACGCATACACGCACCCAACACATTTTTTGAGGACTAACAAAGTTGATCCATCTTTAAAATATGCTGTTTTTGAATTTTCTAACACATTTACTCTTTTTATTGCTTCACATTAATTAGAAATCCCTTTATTGTCATTGTATTAAGATGTCATTTCAAATAATTATCATCATCATCATCATGATAATAAAACACGTCCTATTTGATTTCTTGTATTAAGTAAGTATTTGTAAACGTGCCATTTTTTTCTCTTTCCGTATTATCAACATACAAGCAATTTCACACACAATAGCCTTCATGCCAGTTTAACAGGGAGTTGTAATATTCATGCCATTATTTGCAACAGCAGTGTGATAGTAAACACTCAAAATGTGCAATTTATCACAACAAGCAAATGAACGAGCAGGAGAAACAATGAGCCAGTCAGATTATTGCTTAAAACTCAACAACAGTGCTTGACAGTTTAATATCAAATTAACAAAATTGGCTAATTATGACTCACAGAGTTAATTGGCCAATATAGAGACTGTGAAGTGCTCCAGAGGTTTAGTCCTTCTCTCCCCTCAAGCAGTTGGTTTATTTACTCTTGATGTTTTATAAGCACCACATTTGTTATCCGGCATGCACTTTATTTTATTTTAGCAGATTCTTTCCTGAAATACATCTTTCAATGTTTTGACTGAAAGCCAGTGTTAAATCTGACAAGAAGCGTAAATGTAAATTTGAAGTTGGCCCTGTCTTTTGCAGGTTGAATTTTCAGATAAAATTTGCAAACATATTGAAGAAATGAAGACAACAGGAAACCCAAAGGTATTAATTAATTTTGCAGCATATTAGTCGTGCAACTCTTGTGATTAATAGAATATCAGCAAAAGGAAGAACATCACATATACTTTGGCTTTGTCACTCAGGTATTGTTTTCTATGAACAAATATTCTTTTGTAATGTTTCCAAGGTCTTCTCATTCTCGCTTCTATCAAGCTGCTTTGTGTGTGTGTGGGTGTGTGTTTAGTTTTATAACGTTTACACAATTTAAGGCAGGGTAAATCTGCCACATTTAAACTGTGTGTATGTCGTATCACAGGTGTCTAATCCTAGCCTGTGCATCTGTACAAGCAGCGTAGTTCAAGCCCATAGCTGCTTTCTCCTTTCACTTAAAGCAGTTAAAGCTCTTTTAGATGAAATGTCTAAGACATCTCATAATAACTTGGAGCATGCTGTCTAGAGCAGTCACTTGTAACTGTGTACCCTCCCCCCCTTGCCCCCCCCCCCCTCTCTCCCTCAGTCTGTCGATATTGTAATGAGCAAAATGGTACCGTTCCTCCATTATGCATACAAGCCATTGGCTGGCAGCGTGCATGTCCCTCAGGCTGCAGCATTCATTAAGGGAAGCTTACCGGGCTGAAAGCTGGAGACAGATGATAACGGGATATGATTTTCATATTTAATACTTTCCTTGGAAGAGCACACGCGTGCTGCAGATTGATAGAAGAATCAATTGCTACTTTAGTGAGTCACTTTCTACTTTGCCCTGCAGCTACCGATGGAATCACTCAGCCAAGAAATTAACTTTTCCTCTTTTTTTATACTTACTTTGTGGATCTGCTGGGTGGGCTGCATGGTTTACAGTGAATGTTATTAAGCAGCTAACTGTTTGGTATTTAAGACGCTTATCAGAAAAGAAACAGAAGCTATGTTTTTTTTTTTTTTTTTGTTATTGTATTTGGAGGGAGGGTGTTTGCCTCCTTCACTCCCCACTCCCTTTTAGTGACATTGACATGAATCAAAACTTGTGTAAAGGATTTTTTTATACGATTAAAAGTTAAAACATTGATCCTGAGACATTCTTTTGAGAGATATCGTCGAGAGAATTCTGACCTTGGCCCAAACACGCTACACTCGTTCAAATTATAAAGTGGATATTTAGCCTACTTGAGATGAAAAACTCTCAAAATAGACTTCATTAACTTGAGTTAAAGGTGAAGTTATTTTGCAACTGTTCTGTGTTTTTGCTTGAGAAGTATACATTTAATGCCACAGTGTGTTTATACGTTCGTATTTGCAGCTGAAATCAGTACAAGGCGATTGCAAGGACAGCTCCCTGTCTCACATAGCGGAGGATTTTACAAACGCACGTGCGGTCATCTCAATTGATCGCCAAACATCCAAAGGGGCCTACCATGCAACTGGGATCACAAGTGTACTCTCACAACAAGCATCGGCCTGTTCGCCCAATCGTAGCATGTACTCCTGCAAACAACGACCGAGTGGCCCTTTGAAGGACTTCACAGTCGTCAGAGAGGACACTGCCGCTAACCGTGCACTTTTATCAGGTGACATTTCAGCTCGAGACAATTCTCCGGACGGCTGCAATTTGACTGACAAACATGGGAAAGAGGTGGCAGCGCTCCAGTTTACTCCAACTGCACTCGTGCCTTTTGCAAAAGATAAAGAAGAACCTGAACCTCAGGTGACCTTGAAAAGTCCCAAAAGGAATCCATTTCGAGGCAGCAGCAATAACCCGATTGGGCTGCAGAATCCCCCTGCTGAACACGTTAACTCCACAGAGATTGCTCCTCAGACACCCTTAATGGAAAATTCAGGGGGAGGTTTTAGCCATTTGATGCCTGAAACATCCTCTGCAAGAAAATCTGAAGATATAGCAGGTTTGGGAATGTGCTTTTCTTTTATCATGTGTACTTTCCTGTTCCAGAATGCATTTATTTTTGCATAGTGAAGATTTGCAATAGAAATCATTCAAACTTTCCCCTTTTTCTTCCATTCAGGCAAATCTGAAAGTTTCAACTCTAGTTCTGATGTGCAGTTGTCGGAGAGCAGTGCGAGTGACCTGACCATTTCTCTGTCGCAATCTGAGTCTGAAGATGATGAGCTCGAGGGTGAAGCAACGGCGAGGGATACTGGATCTGGTGGAAGTGCGCACAGTCATGTCTCAACCCGCAAAGACACACCTCGCTTGTATGTAATGTTCGGTCTTCTGGCTTTTTACAAAATGAAACAAATATTTTGATTGTACTATGATCTGACTTAGTTCAGTTCGGTGTTATTTACAGTTCCGCAGCTAAAAAAAACAAAGGGGCAGGGATATTGTTCTCCATGCATATTACAGTGGGCTGTTGATGATAGGAGCACACCATTTCATCCAAGGCTGTCAAAGAGGATTGTGGGAGTCATGGTAGATAGGCAGCCATGCACTGTGTAGCTCAGCAACAGTGGTGGCAGTGACGCATCTTACAGCGAGAGCTCAGGACCTGCCGCCAACCATATTGGCGTAATCCATGATAATGCCCTAACAGAGCAATTTTCTGCTTGAGAGACCTCAGGAACTCCCCAGTGGAGGAGGAAATTTGTGGCACCACAGAGTGTTCTGGAGGGTTGCTATGTGGCCAGCACTTACAGCCACAAATCCTTAGTGTGATGATGGCCTCTAGCTGAAGGATCATTTTGGAAGGGTTTAAAACCACGTAGTCCGATGTGAATAAAGCCACGTTTTCACCGACGGGTACAGTTCACATTAACTCGCCAAGGTATGGTTTGGAAGAATAAACCCAATGATTTGCACTCGGCCGGATAGGGATAGCAATTACCTAAATAGTGTGACAATCATACCAGTGCAAAACTATAAACATAATTAATTTTCTGACAAAAAAAAAGGACAGTCAAAATTGATTTACAGTAAAAAAACAAGAGTGCTTCATAGTCTTACAATTACTTTACATTCTAATTGTCAGAGGGGAGTGGCTATAATTTATCAACCAATCAATGCTCTGCAATGTCTAGCGGGATTTTATAAAACACCGTGGAGGGAATTGTTTCGTATAAACTCAACGAAAATATTATTTTCAACCCCTTCAATAATGTAGGGTAAAGTTTAACAGTCTACGGACTAATTGCAATAAGTGCAGTACATGGTACCAAGTTTAGACGCATGCATTTATGCGCCCAAATTAAATAAAGCTAGGATGCCTTGTTTGCCAACTTTTCAATTGGATTTGTGGCTTGAATTCCTGTTGAGAAGTATTTAACCCAGGTGTACAGTGTACTATTTTTTTGTTTTGTTTTGTATGAAACACAAAAGGAAATCACATTTTACCTAGCATTGCGTTTTGGGCTGAGTTAAGTAACAAAAGGTGAGGAGCCATTTGAGCCAAAACCACACTCAAACTTGTGTCAGAGGAGCGACTTTATCTATTGGCTCATTGAGAACGTTGCTTCATTGCGTCACACATTAAGAGGACTACAACTCCCAAAGGACTGTTTGACGCTTCTCTTCTCCTGCCTCACAGCCTTGCAATAATATCAAAATGAATATGTTGAAAATGAATTCATCATTAAATTAATTGCCATAGACAAAATTGATGGACATTTTCACGTTACTTTTATAAATGCGTAATGTAGTTTCAGTCGGTTTTCGTCCTTTTTAAAAGCATTTTTGTTTATTTTTTTAAATGAAAATGTTTTTTTCAATTTTAGTTTTAGTTATTTTGTTAGTTTTAATTAACTAAAATACCGTTGTTGGTACCCTAAAGATAAGAAGAACAGTTAGTTCCGCCACTCCAACAGTCAATTAAAATTGAATACAAGCAGTTTTGTGCATGATGCCTCCTGTTTGCTCCCAGATCATGAACATTTTTTCTTCTGATGTACAGAAAATGTATTCATGCAGTGCACCTTACGCCCTCCACAAAGTAAGATGAAAGCAAAAAGTTTATTTCCACATTAGTTTTCCCCCTTTTCATGCAGCCAGGCATCTTTGTTTTGTTTCTTCCCCTCCATAATTATGTGTCTTTACTATTGCTGCGTCGTAAACAAAAATGCACAGTTATTTTCCTTTTGGAAAGTGTCGAATATTATTTGTGCATGGTGGTTTCTGTGTGGTCTGCTGTACTGTTTATAGCACAACCTCAATAGGCGCCACCGTTCGCCTGCGCAGGGGCAACCACGGTGGGGGCCGCAGCTTTCATTGTTAACACTGAGGGCTTGTGTGTATGAGGAGAAAACCGGAGGCTTTGATGTAAAGCTCCGAGAGCATCCAGTCTCCATCCTCTCCCTCTTTTCTTTCTTGTTCTCTGAGGTTAGAGTTTATATCGCTCCCTCCATTCAACCGGCAGTCAAGGAAAAACAAGCCAGGGCAATTCATTAGATTATCCCATTATATTTTTTTTCTCCTGCATGGCTAGGGTGAGTGAGGGTGTATGCCTGAAATATCCTCCAGGTTTCTTCAAGAAACATAATGGTCAATCTGTTCATCTACTTTCTGCCCATGAACTGCATGATGATTTTGCTGCACTGCTGAAAGCATGCGAAACATTTTTTTTTCTGGTACCCACGTATTTGAAAATGTTGAATCTACCGTTTACGTAGAGGGATTTTTTACTCAGCCCGAGAAAGTGTATTCTGATATCGTGGCGTAACCACTCCTCGTTGGTGTATTTTTATACGCAGGGAGATTCCTCCCTGACACCAATCACTCTAGTGGTTAGGCCTATCTCACTTCAAAATGTGCACTGTACACTGTAGAGCAATATTGTAGCGGAGAACCTGACCCCTTCCCCCAAGCAAACAATATACTGCTGATAATGTCACGACGGTAGTAAACAGCAGCATGAAAGCGAGGTTGAAGACCTTGACATTAATGCTGTTAACAATACAATAAGAGCGAGGGGTCTGCAGGAACAAAAAAAAAATACTCATTCACTTTGTAACTCTCTAAAGGGCTCGTTCTGAAGAACACCAACAAAGTGGAGTAGGGAGAGACGGCTATTTTAAGGCTCACGCTGATGATAAGTTCAAAAGGATTCATAGCACAGGCAGATTGCACACAAGAGAATGTCATATTTAATTGAAGATGGCAGATTTATCAGAATGGTACGGGAAGCAACCTGCAAAAAGTAGGGCACAATTGTTAGCTGACCCTCTAACCCAGGGCCCATTACAGATTGTCATAAATTCTTTTTGACCCATTTTATGCCGGGGGCCTGAGAGTTTCTCGGCTTGGGGTTCTTGGGAGAAATCAAAGAGGGCCACCCAGAGCTCAGTTCTAAAAAAGAAAAAAAAAAAAGAGAGAGATTCTCAATATCCACATGTAATAGGCATCCATCTCTCAATTTGCACCTTGACACAAAACCAGATTAAGTGTAAAATCTGACACATCACTCTCAACACACACACTAAAAAAAAAAACTGCCACCCACCAACAAAACTTTCACTTTTCATCGTCCCTTTTTATTACAAATTGTTTAGATATAGATTGGTTTAGTTTAATGTTTCTTGAAGCACTGTGTTGTATTTATTTCTTTTTTAATTCTTTGCACTTGGTGTGTTATGATACAATACCGATAAAGCGGCCTGGAGTGTTGTCGGATAAACTTTCAGCATGAATGATACACGATTTAATTGAATTTTTAGTGTGAATTGTTAGAAGAGACTTGATCAAGTTGTACTATTAAACCGAATAACAGTAGTCAACAACAAATAGGAGCCATTCATTCCAAACATTTGGATTACACCAATTAAATCTAAAATATGAGAATATACTGCACTTGAATAAAATGATTAAGAAGTACATTAAAGCGGGGCTCTAGACTGTTTTTGAACAGGTTGTAAACTGGCACGCCCAACATTTGTACTTGCTCGCTAAATTTAGAAAGATTTATGACTGAATTACATCCACAGTGCTGCCATTTACAGAAATTCACATCCTGACTAATTTGTTAATTTTACTATTTTTTTTAATTCTGTCAGGAACACTCTAGCAGGACTGCACATGGGAGTGTTTTACTGTATATTTAATATGCCACTGAAAGAGTTTGTCAGACGCGGCAGCAATCCACGGAGATGCCGTTGGTCACGCTGTCTCCTCTGGGTTGTTGAAAGTATTCGTAAACTCGGCAGTTTGTACTCTAATCGAATGTTGATTTAGTCCACACGCTTAAGTATCCAGGAGCGAAGGTATAAATTCTGTTTCAGGAAAGGGCACGGTGGTGTTGATCACGCGGGCTCTGCATACTAGATCCGGCGGCTATTGGGTGCATGACCCGGAGCGGATTGGGGAATGGACTGCTTGTCTATGAGTGCTCATATCGGACATTTTGTATGAAGACCGATAAAATCCCATATTGGTTCAAGTTTCGTGGCCTCAGTGCATCACGGGTTTTTAAAAAGTATTCCTCAAAAAAGAAAAAATACAGCCATATGGGCAGCCATATTGCCGAAAGACGCGTTGTTTCAAAGAGTTGAGCTGAGTCTGACGCTTTGTACATTCCCATGGTCACTCAAACAAGGCGCATGATTGATTCCCGGCATGAGAGCGACCAATGAGAGCATGAGCGGATTCCTCCCATGAGCTGACTGACTGTGCATCTTCGCAGCCTCGCCCAGCAGCTTCCCTTGTTGTATCTTGCCAGTCTCATTCACGTTAATGAACGAACGGCACATGGAAACCCATAACGTTAATCATTTTGCATTTTTAAGTTGAATTTGTCGTGTCACAAGTACTTAGAAAGTTAGGAACCGTGTCAGAGGAGTCGCAAAGGCATAATAGAGACGTAAATCCCCCCAAAATAGAATTCCAAAATAATAATAATAATAAAAGAAAGTCAACCTATACTTTGCGGTTTTTCATCTTTCAAGGGGAGTTTTGGTTCCTAATAACAGCAATAAATGAGGGATTACTGTACATTTTTCTGCACAATGCACACCTACAATCCCTACATTTTTTTTCAGACTCTCCTTTGAAGGACTTTTTAAACTCCTGAACTCCATTGAAGAGCGACTCCATGGTGAACAGACAAGAGTGTATCGGACTTTTTCACTTGAGGAAGAACAACTCAGGCGAATTATCAGGTAAATGTCTTTTCGGTAAATCTAATGTTATGTGGACAGTATGGGCATGTTCAAGCGTGCATAACACCGTTTTTAAACACACCTGCAACACTTTAGTACAACCAAGCAGAGACTAATTCCGTGTATGTACCAAGTTGGTTTAAAGCGACAAGAATGCATAAGCCTTGAGTAAAATATTCTATAGACAGCCATGTTTCACTTGTATCACGTTTCATCCTCCTCCTAATTGTAAGCTTGGGATTTCCATTGTAAAACACACATTGCCAACCTGCAGCTTACTGTTCAGTCTTTGAGCAACCAGCACCAATTATGCGCGAGCTTGCGCCATACCGCCGTCATTACTGTTCCGTCCTGTGCCCTTCCCCACTGTGTACGCCACAAAAAACGAGCGCATGTGTAAACACCTTCAGCCACACTGATGGCTTGCTTATTAGGGATCCGAAAGGTTGTTCAATTATGACTTTTATATAGTTTATAGTTTGTGTAATCATTATTCAAAAGATAACGTTCTGAAGCTTTTCAAAGTCATGTTTAATGAGTCTGTGTACTGTTTACACCAGTACAGGAAAATACTTCTCCCACTTTGTGCTGATATTCATATTTCCAGTCATCAAGTGGCCATCTTGTGTCACAACCCACAGTTATAACTCACTGTAATGTGTAATGTGAAAACCTGCATGGATTTTTACCGTGTATAGCATGTGGTATGTGCGTGCGTGTGCATGTGGGGGTGCGTGCGTGTGTGTGTCTGTGTGTGTGTGAGGTGTGAACAGCTGTCGATTTTACTCCATGTACATCTGACCCACGGTCCCCGGCAATGGCTGTGTCTGCTCTCTATTGGACAGCCTTTGTGACAGTGAAGCGGACTTGAATGATGAGGACCTTGAAGCATGCGGCGCGGTGGTGCTTCATGAGCTCCAGAGGTTGTCATTGAGTACAGAAAAGGGCTGCCTACTACCACAGGAGCTTGTGAGTGCACAACAGTCCAGCACTGAGCATATGGCAGTCAGGTAAGGGTCCTGCAACCACCATCAATATTGTTTTCAATGTTCACCGGAATTATATTTTGGATTGTAAAAATATCACAATATGTTTAGTTTGTCATTGTGTAGTTTTAAAACTAATGTCTGTGACTTGTTTCTCAAAAACATTTGAGTAAATTTAAAGGATAGGGGAGAATATTATATGTAATAATTAAACTTGATTTTAGAGTGTATTAAAAGACATCTTGTTGATATAATTCTCAAAGTAGAAAGCATTATAGCTGAGGTGCTGACTTTTTTTTTAAGATTATGGGGGAGGAGACATCCAATTTCAACAGACACAGCCATTCAATACAGTTTACCTCCACAAAAGTAAAGGTCATTTTTGGTGCCACTTCCCGCAGTAACAACAGCACGGTTGAATGTCATGAGTAAATTAAAATGCCCTATCTGCGACTTGCAGTCCTTTGGATAATGAGTAGTTATACACTGAGCCAAAACCATGCTCTATTGATTTTGGTTACATCTTACCTGTTATATTTCCAATCTAGAGAAAGCCATCTATCGGTGTCCTCCTCTACAGTGAATATACCTTTTTGACCTTTTTATTTACCTTATTACACTCATTTGATTTCCTATGAAACCATAGACCTTATTGTCATGTGTGGTGGTTTGTCATTTAATAGAAATAATTAATGATGCATGCAATTAATGTGTTTAAATGGATTGTGACTTGAAAAATATGATATCACTTATTTATATCAGTCAAATGACTGACCCCCGCTCCCCCATATACTCACCACAGCCTCCCTCCTGATGCTGCTCGGCTGTGGGATCGCTGGTTCAAGCACGCCCTTCTGCTCAAGGAGAGCCGTGTCTTTAGCACTGAGCGCTTAGTCGAGCTGTTTGCGCCATTGCTGATAGAGCGTCATGCAACATACCACCACCAGGTAGCGTTGGAGTCACACACTTTAGCAGTCCACACAAGTGGGATGTGAGTCTCTTGAGTTTGTGTGCGTGTGTTTTTGTGTGCATCTGTGCCTGTGTGGACCAAACCCTGACATACAATCTTTGCTCTGAGGAGGTTTTTACGTGTGAGGACATTTTTGCTGGCTTGTCCTCGCAAAGAAATGCTAAAGATGAGGCCCATTAGTCGTTTATAACTTTCAGAATATTTCCTGCTCGTCTGTTTGCCAGTGTCCCAGTGGACACTTTAGTGCACAGCAGGTGGAATTCGATGAAAGAAATACAGTTTTTTGATTGGCTAAAAGGCAGGGACTTTTTCTGATTGGCAGTTTAAGTCATGTGGAAAGATGACGGTGGACCTGCACAGGAATGAACAAAATGAGGCAGGCAGGAGGTATGAACGTTATACACACTATGTGAAATGCACAAAGTATAGGACTTTTTTTTTTCATCTTTTAAAGCTGTTTGAACGTCTCTGTCTGTTTTTATTCCATTAATTCACATTTTGTATAGCATCAAGCGTTAATTTCTGTCGAGAATCAAAGCTAAATTGATTTGAATAAAAAATAAAAATATAAGAACTCCTCTGCTGTAATGTAATTTTGAGAAAATTCATTGTGCAAAGAAAATATCTCAAGTCAAAGTCAAAACTCAGGACTCTATTGTGAAAACAAACAAATAACATTTCTCATAAAGTCTAAATATTTCATACTTTGTTAATATGTTTTTACATTAGGCCATTCCTCTTTCCTGCTCGGACATATATATGAATTCTTTGAGAATCTCATTACTCCATGCATGGATACTATAAAACACACACTGAAACATTATTTTCAGTGAAAAATAATAGACTTTGTCACTAACAGAGGCAACATAAGATGGCTTCCCTCTGGCCCTATTAATAATCCATTTTTCCATGCCTCACTGATGTACACTGTGAAGGAAGTGAACTCATTTCCTATTCTGGTTCAATTCATCGTGCTTGATTTTCTTTCCAGAAGACATTTATTAATTGTCCTGCTATTTTGCTTTTCGAAGGTCCAAAGTGTAATAGATCACACAAACACTTATTTGCCGCGTTAATAGCGTTACTGTGTCATTCTTTGGTTAGCTTAGCATTTAGCCTGGCTTTGCCGTCTTTACTCATCATTCCTTTGTGAGTATGATACGTGTTCGAAATGTAGCTTCTTCGCTACCACATAGGATATGCTTACTGACTTAAAAGCAACACCGTAACGTGTTTAGGCGCACATTTAACCAGGCAAAACTGTTGCCAGCTTGCCTACTAGCCAGGGTAGATGACATGAGCCCAGCAAAGATTTTTGGGTCTGTCTCGGTGGTTATTTTTTCCCGATACTTTCTTTTGACGATTGTCTCGGCGTTTGAGCCTTAATTTTGCTATTTAATATGCATAAATGAAACGCAAAATATTAATTTTGGCGAGCAAACAGCGATGCGAAACCACCTATTTCACCTTAAAACCGGATTGGCGAAAGTGTACAAAAAATTGGTTATATTTGCCAAATCTAGTTGGTGTCCAACATATCTTATGGTTGAAACGTACACTCTAGAATTGATATCTATATTGATGTTAGGGACAACCGATACAAATTGCTCAAAAAGGTTGAAATCGAGTAAAAATAATTGCTGACTGGATCATTGCGATACTTTATGGGTTCTACAACAAGTCAATTGCAGACACGGGGGTTGTTGTGCACAGCTTTCCTTCTCAGTTAATTCACGTTCATAGTGTTGTCCCACAATCAACGGGTTCAATTTTCCCGCTGCTTCAATTCGGGCTTTGAGTGAGAATTTAGGAAGAACTGTTGATCAGGCTTGGGAGCGGGTGTCAGAGCACCCTGGCGTACCTCATCATCGATTGGGAAAAACGAGCTCAGAAGCTGCGGGAGCCCCGCTTGGAGACAAACTGAAGCATATAATGTCATCCATAATTATTGCCGCCCCTGGTTATGTGCTAAAGGAGGAATGGTTGAAGATCTCTCTTTCTGAAATTAGTTGCTGCTTTGTTGACAAAAGTCTATAACAAATTTGAATACTTAATTATTTTTCATGATTAATTAACAGCTTTAAATACACATTTTACCACTTGCTGTCAACTGAAAATGACATCATATGTTGAGGCCTCAGGAAACCACCAATCACCGCTCAGTGTGTGAACATGAGGCTGATAATACGAATGGTAACAAAAGATAGATAAAAGACAATCAAGAGAGTTTGTGGGATATTTTGGGGCTGGTGTATATGCTCTCTCTCTACGGCCCGGTGCCAAGTATGAGAAATACAGCAATCATCTATTATCTGAACCGCTTCTCCTTACGAGGGTGGTGGGGATGCTGGAGTCTATCCCAGCTGTCTTCGGGCAGTAGGCGGGGTACACCCTGACCTGGTTACCAGCCAATTCCTAGTACAACATTCAAGTCAAGTCATGTTATTTTTCAACGGTGACTTGCAGTAGAATTGGTCATCATCGAATTGATTTGGTATGGAAGATTTTTGTTGTTCTTTGTAGTCCTAGTTCCATGTTTTTTTTTGTGTTTTTTTTAAGCCCACCGAGGCAGCGGCCGCCTATCAATTCATTTTGGTAGTTTGTCAGCAGTTCCGTCAGTCTGTTTTGAGAACCTAAAAATAAATTCTGAGTGGCAAGCCATGACTCCTATATATCTGACTGCACTGTTTTCAATGAGGGTGGGATTACCTTTGTTCGTTTTCATTTTCGTTTTAAGGAACAGGTCTACAATTTCTCTCCAAAAATAAAATCCATTGTCAGCAATAGTGTGTGTGACAGTAAATGACTCAGAATAAAGTTCCCAGGAAAGAACTTTGTCTAAAGGCTTTTGATGCAGAACCGATACTCCGACGCAGTGGTTGGAGGGATGTTGAGTGAACAAAGGCTACAATTCCATCAGCTCACAAAAAATCATTGTTGTATATGTTCTAAACAGAACGTGAATCAAAATACCGTTGAATTATATTCCAGTAGAATAAAGACATTCTATCAAGTCTGATGTCTTACATGGTTTTAAAATCACAGGAACATCTTTATTACTTTCCAATAAAGTCCAGAACAACTAAAAGCTTAATTTAGCTGAATTTACCTAGCACAAGGGGCCGGTCCTCATGATTGCACAAGTAAAATATTCATTTTTGATTTAATTTTCTGCAATCTGAAGTGAACTAACTCTCTAACCCCCGGCCCCTAGTGATAGCTTTGTGATTTGTGTCATCCTAGCTCCAGTGGAAGTAACGACCCACACAAAGAACGTGGTCCACACAATGTCAAAAATATGTGCGCGTGTGTGTGCTATTTATTTTGCGGGTTTCGTGCTGTTGTAAGGGAGCCCTCTTTGTGTCTGGTGTTTGATGCCAATGCCTGTCTGCCTCCTCATCAGATTGCTCCACACATTGACCCAGACGAAAGGGAAACCCTGACCCATGTGCTAATGGCAAATTACCCCCTCTGATTGTCTTCTTTCATCTTCATACGGCATATTCAACTGACAAGTAGTCGGTTTATTTATTTATTTTCCTTAATTTGGTATCGTTCCCTAAAGTGAAACAGTCGGTTCGTCCAGATTCATGGGAGCACCATTTTATCATGTCATTCTCATCATGCATACTCAATTACATCTTTCGTGGGCATTCATTTATATCCTAGGGTCCATCATACAGTACACTATTTGTTGTCATCCTATTTGTTTATCCACGTATTGATGACATATATATGTCTGTATGCATTAATTTTAAGTGCGTGAACCAGTGAATGATTGTATTTTTTTTTTAAATTCCGATACTTCCTTTTGTTTTTGTCGTTCCCATGTGGAGACAATCAACACATCAGGACTTTAGTGCTTGCACTTAGACACTTCAGAATATTTATTTAGTTTGAAAGTGTGAATTATTGAAGTTTTTTTTTAATGTATTGTCTTGTTTTATGCTATCTACCAAAAAACTATGAATGTAATTAGCTATTGCTAACATGTCGCAGTGCCAGTGTTCATTAATGTGCAAGGTGCCTTTCAAATAAAAAATGAATAAATACTAATTGACTACGACGTAATGACACATTAATATGATCCATGCATCCAGGTCTTAAATGTCATTGAAGCTAGCAAACATGGTTCCTTGTCTGAAAGATAAAAGTTATAAAGTACTCATATCAGCGCAGTTGGTATGATAGGATTCCAATCGTACATTTTCCACTGAATGTACCTTTTTGTGTCCTGTCGTAATTGCTTCATATACTGTAAACATGTCTACCTTTTCTTCTCAAGTTTTGTACACAATATTAGAGGTCCTTGTGTCATGAAGATGTCATTTCAATGTCTTGGACACAACGAGAAAGAGGCAAAAAGAGAACCTGTAGAGCCACTTGAAAATATGAACGAACAAACGTAGGAGCGACACTGCCATCTTCATTGTATTTCTAGTACATCAGCGAAAGGCTGAGAAAAAATGTTCCTCGTGATTTAGCTCTCACTTCATGCACTCCCTCCATCTTTCTTCCTCCTTTTTGGGGCTCTCGCTCGCTCCTCTGTCGTCTCTTACAACTGCTTACTTTCCACAAATGAGAGCAACTACAATTTTCCATTCTCTTCGTAGCACACAGCGCAGCCACTCTGAAAAATGGGAGCCTGCAGCTCGCATGCACACACTCAAAGAAGCTCTTTGAATATTCAAGTGCTAACCATTGAAATCATTGATGTTTAAAAGGCTCCGGGTCCGCAACAGCCCTCAGCCCACAGTACATTTAACAAAATCTGAGTAAAAACGGAACAAAGTGTGATATCAGGGACATGGATCAAGTTTTATTGTGCAGTAGCATCAATTACCAAGTGGCAAACTGGTGTGTGTAAATTGTCTCTTCACCCCTCACAAAATGAGAGAATGTACATTTGTCAATCTACCCACGAAAAAAAAAAATTACAATGTGCTTTTGGTTCACCATGGTTGGAATCATCTTGATCGTTGTCCTTATCCTTGCTCCACATTCGTGCTCATTAAAAAAGTAGTGTTTGACGACAAAAGAGTTGGCGGTGATGGCAGGATTTGGGCGAAAGGAGAGAGAGGAAATCAGCGTGCGTCATCTCCTGAAACGACTCCTCTTAATTGTATGCCCTCAGATCCTCAGCGATTATACAAATCTGATCTGGAGAGAGGAAGAGCAGTTTGTCTCAATGCTTTCAGCCAAGAGGGGAGATATGCGGAACGTGTTTCATATTACCACCAGCAAGATTGCATTCTTTGACAGTTTGACTAATCTCATTCATGAGAAGAGAGGGTGTGTGGTAAAGTGTGTAAAAATAATCTTTTGGTTTAAACGAAGGAGAGATTTTGGCTTTTTTTTTTATTGGTGTTAATTATACACGAACCGCAGCTGCACCTCTGTGCGAGCAGCCATGGCCCAAGTAAATGAAATGCCTAATCGGTCTGAGTTTAATTTAACACTTCCTTCAGTGAATGGGAACAATTAATGGTTTGGTTTTAATTTGCGCTGCTCGCAGGTCAAAGTGCTACTGAGGACACAGCTTTCCCGGTCCAGTGAGGAGTGGCCCTCAGCAGATGAAGAGAGTGACTCTACTTGTTCTTCTGGCCCTCCTTCATTCCCAGCTCATGATGGAGATGTGAAGCCTGCCAGTGAGATCCGAAAGCAACAGATCCAAGGTCAGGAAAAGTGATTCGAGCTAGTTTAGTCACAAGTATGTGACTAAAAATTTCATGAAGAGATGAGAATTTTTTTTTTTTTCCCTTTTCGAGCAAATTTCTATTGGTTTCATACGATGTCTCTTTTACTGTTGGAAGAAAATGTCATTTTACTGCAATGTACTTGTAGACTATTAGTAGAATTTGTGTGGCTTCTCTATGATAAAAATTACCACTGCAGAGCACTAAAAGTTTCTATTTTTTTGTGTAAGAAATCAATTTCACCATTGAGCCCTTTTTTATGAATCCCTCGCTGCCCGGTTTTCATACAGCTCTTTATTCTATTCAGAGCTAAATAAAGACCGTACATTCCCATTTCTGTCCCCGCTCTCTTTCTCCCCCCCCCTACCAACGCATCTCTCTATGGACTTCCATTCCTTACAGAACTACAAAGTGCTGAAGAGGAGAGCCACGACGAAAGCCCTGTGGAAAGTGTCCCTATTAGAGGTAAAAAGGCATCGCCTGTGTCCCAGCATTCACACTTTGCTTACGTGCCGGTTGTTTGCTTCCTACTGCAGTGAATAATGGGCCCTGTTACGCAGTGGCGGTGGGAGCATGATCACGGTGAAACCAGGGTCAAAGTCCCACCTGAAGAGCAGTGCTAGTTCTCTGTAATTAGCTCATAGAAAATACTAGCTGTGTTTTCTCCCCAGACTGAGGCATGCTGGACAAATCGATCATTTATTATTCTGGAAAAATATACTCTGCTTTAATTGTCCGGCTGCCTGCTTGTTTAGTGCAGGAGATCTGTCACAGGTTTTCATTATCCATCCAACAATGTTGCGGCAAGGCGGCTGCACTTGAAGAATGCTAGGCGTAAGGGCATCCTGCGGCAGTTGGTTTGCCCTTCCCTTTGCTGCTCTGAAATGTGAAGTGAGCTTATACTACCCTCCGTTACCAGATTTCCCACTGAGTGTTTTCGTGTTTGAGAATCCCTACGGTGCATAGCCAGCAAAAGGAGTCCATTTGTTTTACCTACTCAAAAGGGACCCCCCAAAAAAACTAAAGATTTCTAGTCAGATCACAAATTGTTTGGTTTTTTTTTTGTTTGGTTTTTTTCTCTATAACTTCTGTAACTTGTCATACGGGTGCTTTTTAATGATCTGTAGGATGACTATACCTTCAATGTCTGTTTGTTTCTTTTCAATATCATACCTACTGCTGATATGAAAAGGCTTCAAACAATTTTAAAAGTCATGTGCTGATGATATGAAATAATGAGACCAAGATAAATAAATTCAAAACCTCTTCCTCTTGTACTACAATAACCTGTCATTTGTACAGGGCTGTAGTCGCTGCTTTTTGTGCACCAAAAGTGTAATTACTGAATTTTACTGAGTGCAAAATTAGTTTAGATCACCCTCCTGGTAGGGATTGCTGAAAAAAAAGCATGACTGCTGATGTCCATCTTTTGGAGACATTGAGATAGCTATTTTTACCTTGAATCAATAGTTAAGTCGCCCATATTTTTAAGTGCGATTTTAAGACTCAGCTATTGAAGCATGTTGGCTCATCAAACACGGAAACCTGAAAGTAGGAAACCTGGCTTTTAAGCAAATATTTAACTGGTTGTGCATATGCATTTGTGTGTTTGTGTGCATGTCTGAGCAGAGACAAAAGCGTATCAGTTACTTAAGCGATCAGCCATGCAAGAAGACCTGCAGAGTTCTGAAGAGGCGGAGGAAGAAGAGGGAGAGGAAGATGACCCCTCAGGTCAGGAAAGCGATCCACAGTAGCAACGAACTGGGACATCCTCTTACAATGAGAAATAATGTGATTGTGCACCAAAACTAAGTCTCTGTAATTATTTAAGGCTACATTTGACACACAACTTTTTTTCTTGTTTTTTAATTTGATTTTAGGAAAATAACCTTTAAGCACTTTTAATCGAAAGGGGAATACTTTTGCATTTTTTTTTGCAATTCATTTGCAAATTAATGTGAGGCAACTGGACGTTGGGCTATTTGGATTTCATTACTGCTCAGTGATGCTCAATGGTCCAGTGAAAAAGTTTTTTTTTCATACTGTTCCCCAATTTCCCAGTAATGTATTTGTGGGGAAAAAAGTGAGGAGTCACCAATCCAAAAACTATTGTCACTGGATTCTGGTGGATATATTTACAAGTTTCTAAAGGATTATTCTGAGTATGGAGTATTTTCAAATGAAAGTGTTTCATCTCGTCTTGTTTGCTCTTTAAGGAAAAGATGATGGCCCTGAAGTGGACCCTGAGAGGGCCAAATGCTCCAAACCTCAAGAGCCATGTCCTTGGTAAGAACAACAACAACAATAATAATGATAATAGATTTTATTTAGAACACACTTCCCATTTTGAAGAACAAATCACAATTTTTACAGTACAGGCGTGACTGTCAGATCTTTGAGTTCCTGGTACCATGAGTTCCTGGTTATAAGAAATTGCGTGTGGCCCATCTAGTTTGCGTTCACACACAATTGACTCTGCGACATTAGTTCAGGGAAGTGCATCCAAATTTGGAAACGTAAACTGCACTTCCCATCCTGTCTAGCATGTTGCAGGGGCACAAAAGCTAGGCGTCAAGTAAAAAGACGACAATATAGTTTTTACCTTATCTGCCCTGTCCTCTCAGCAACATTTGCAGTGACATATTGCGTCATATGCGGGCTTCTGTGGCTGCATATGTTATTCTGTATTCGTTTCTCCCCATTTACTTATTAAGTTGCTTGATATTTTGCTGTTTCAAAATTACCACAGTTACTCTCCACAATAACGCAGTTCCAGCCAGACCCATGTGACAGGTGCACTGTGTCACACAAGGAGTTACTTCGGTATTTTATATGGGATGCCATGCTAATTGCTAAGCTATCGAAATGCAGTCACGGTTAAATTTGTTATTATTTCTTTATTTATTTATGCTCTTTCACTTTGGAGCTTCCACGGCCTTGTTTTGCTTTATAAGCTAACTAATAAGGTGGTAAAACTGGGTTTGTCCTTGTCACTGATTCAAAGTTGCGCTGAATATTTTTGTCCCCCGAAAATACTTTAAGAGCCTGTACCTTTTCGTCTGCCTACCTTTCCATTCGCTTTTCCTCCATTCCACCTGGTAAATACTACCAGTTCGTTCTTATTTTATGGCGGCTGCCGATGCATTTGTCAGAACAGCCGACCCCCTCAACCTGTTCCGGGGAGCTACATGAAGAGCCTAGTGTCTTGGAGGTGCTAAGGAAGACTTTTTTTGGGATGAACAAAGGGAAAGCACAAATTCTCAGGGTACATAGGGAAGTTCTGGAATTGATTCCTGTGGTCTGAAAGCCACTATTGTTGTTATTCAACAGACCACAGGAAATGGGTCTCCAGACACCAAAGTGGTTGTTGTACATTTGCTTGGCCACTCTAATAATTCCCTGTTCATTTCCATAAGATCAAGGGGCTCCACCCATTAACTTGCTCACAAAGACAAAAGGTCCTCTAAATCCCCCCCTCACTCTGTTGACAGGTTGCAAAACCCGTTTTCCGAAATCAAAATCAAAACGCATCATGTCAAGAAGAAGAATGAAGAGCAACTACTTTCAAAGATGTGTTGACAAAGACGAGCGTCCTTTCATTTGTCACCATCAAACGCATTCAAGCCGCTCAAATCAGGGCCCTAAGTGGACTGGTTCAAGAACATTTAATGATAAACAGCCCCGTGGAAGATAACGGCATTGCGCTTACATTTGAATATCAACACAACTTCATCAAATCTGCAATTGACTACCAGGTCCTCAGAGCACCTCTTCGCCACAAAACCCATTTGGGCTACTGTAATGGCTGCATAAACGTTATGAGGAATAATCTTCTCTGATTTCATGTGATTACTGGGCAGCACGTTGATCCGAGGGCTGAAGGCTGTATGTCCCTGGCCTGGCAAGCAGGCGCTGCAGTCTGCCTATTAGCCCAGGGAAGGGCTAATGGGCTGACTCTATTGTGGTCCTCATAGCTGCTGATGCCTGCCTCTGCCAGCCACAGTGCAAGGACCACCCTCTTTAATAAACATGAGCCAATTTCAGACCCAGACCCTCTCAGATGTTGCCTGTCTCCATATTATTAATTTGCATTGGAAGCCCAAAATATGTGATTAGACAAAACTCACAGAACAAAAAAAGAAAAATTCTACAAACTGTTGTGATTCGGATTGTGTAGGAGTTGATCACACTGATCAAATGGCGATTCATGTTTGCTCATCTGGTTGACACTCACATCTTTATATGCTTAGAAACGGTACTAATAAGTGCCAGAGTCACCCTAAATTCACCTTCTGGTCACCAGTTTTCTTTCCTCATCTTCTCTTGGATGCTGGATTTAAGCGGCCCACTTATTACAGTCACTTCTTGCACTTAAATGCACCCACAAGTGGTCCACAAGCCCTGCACTCAAGCAGAAGCATAACACTGCACGATGCTCTGCCAGGTTCTCTCTGTGTCACTTTGTCGCACTTTGCCCTTTCTTCTCTTTGCCCCTCTTCCTCCTTCCTCGAGTATTTTTTTGTCAACCCCCTCCCTCTTCTTCATTATTTGCTTCATTTTTTTTTTTTTTGTCAGCGAGCTGATGTGTGACATCAAAAAGAGGATGTATCCAGACTCCAAATACAAAAATGTTCTCTCCTGTGTTGTCTTAGACAATAATTATGATTTGTCTGTTAAGCTTAGACTACAGCAGAGGGGATTGTAGTTTAAAGCAGAGGCTTTGGCGCAAAAAAAAAAAAAAATCATTTATAACTCTTTGTGCGGCTCCTCATTATGTGTGGGCCTGATTCATTAAGTAATTGGTTTGCAGTTGTTTACATGAGTATTAAGGCCTTCTATTCAGGGCCTTTGAGAGATACATTGTGCAAATGTTGCATGTTATGAATGCAGAATGAGAGGCGGGGGGCCAGTCCTATTGGCCAAACACTGCACTTGGATGAAAAGCGAGAGAAAAGCACTGGGTGCTGCTTTGCATAGCAATGACCGAAGCCTTAATAAGCTTTACAGATTAAATACATGCAGTCTATACAAGATGCAAAGAGATACTCTTAACACATTTATGTGTGCTCATTTCACTATTATATGGTTTGAGAGAATAGTCTTTTTCTATAAAATGTGTGTATTGTATTATAACTGCTAGGGAAGCAACTGATCTGCAACATTTACGAAGGATTTGTCCAGTACAAATCTTTTGCTGTCTTTTTGAATGCTGAAGTAAAATCACTTTGTGGTTGAGTGGGGATGAAAGGAATAATGCACGAAGGAGTGAGTCTTAATAAGCAGCTGCACTCCATGTAAAGACCACTTGTTCCCCTTTGTATGCAAGTGCATGCCACTGCTTCCTCTAGTGCAAAGAAACATTGTGCTCCGTTCTCCCATGGACATTTCAGAGACCACACCTTCCTTATTTTTATTTAGCAATTTCAAATACCTTCCCCCCCCCCCCCCTCACTGTTTTTAATCGTCAGCACATGACCACACACACTCGCACATAAGAAAAAGATCCTCTCACCATCAGCCGGTGTTATTGTTGTGCCTAGTGCCTGCTTGACAAAAACCTTGACACAACAATTAGTGGTTTACAGCTTTGCCATGGACAACAGGATGTGCTCAAGCATTCGACCTCAAATCACTCAGTGTCAAAATCAGTAGCGCTCTCTTTCGCTTGTGGGTAGGCGATGTGTGAGGCTCTCTGGCGGCTCACTGGGAGGAGGGAAGGACGGGCAAGCCAAGAGAAAGGAACTGAGGGAAGGGGAGGCTCGCAGATAGATAAGGTTGAAGGACAGAATTTAGTCACAGATAAAGATGGCAAGATTCTCTTATGATATGTTTGTTTTGCTCTAACGGAAAAAAAATCCACTCATTTCAAATGAATTATTGATTTTTATTTGTCTAAAAATATGCTATTAAATTCCTGGCCAACTCATTCAATATAATGGAAGTTTATTTTTTCATGTATTTATTTATTTGTTTTTAACCAATATCAAACATAAACAGTAAGTGTTGATGGAAGTCTTTAGATTTTAAATGTATTGTTTTTATGTGACATTTGTTCAGAGTACTCAAAGGTGTAATAGGAAGGCTTTCACAATATAATCAACAGCCACATATTTAGATAATGTCTTATAGGATCTAATGAGCGGAAAAAAAATCTTCCTTTAAAAAGCTGCATTAACAATATTGTTATTCTACTGTAATAAATCATCAACATTTTCATAAATGCACGTTTTAAAAAGCAACCATTGTATTCTTTTGATAACTTCATTGTAATTTGGGTTTGTAATTTTTTTTCTACCCTTTTTTGTGTTTCATCGCATTACACTGTGCAAGTGCAGTTTAATGTGAACTAGTTACGTATTGTATCTTTTCAAATTGTGGTACGTGGTGGCTTTGTACGTTGATTTAAATTGTCCTTTTATTATTTATTATCACATGTTACCGTTGGTCACACGAGCAGTCAAGCACTGTCTCCACTGAACTGCCACTATCCACAAGACTGTGGTGATCAAGGCTGCTTCCACTCAATTGTAGTACAAACTCATTGCCAGCAGAGAGCACTCACATGTTAGAGTGTGCCCACTCATGGTGCACTCACAGTTGCCTCTTGTTGTTTGCCCCCACTAAGGGTGACATCCTGCTGCCATTCAGGCCCGTTAGAGTACATCCAAGCTTAGCCTAAACATTGTTTGTGCAGGGGGTCATACCTGGGATGGGAGTAGGAGTTGATGGGAATGATGAGGTGATGGGTCTACCTTTACCTTTAGACACAGCGCCGCTGTGCAAAAGTGCTGTGGAGCTATTAACATTTGTGTGTGGGTGGCAAGAGCTTAAAAAAAAACAAAAAAACTGGGGTAAACAAAAGCATTTTTTGTCACTCAGTCTCTATTTGCAAGCTAGTGTTAAATGCTTTATAAGCATTATTTTTGTCAAACCTTATGTTTTCTAATGCATTACAGTATAATCAATTGATCATAGCCTAGCTCATACTTGGACTTTTATTTATCTATATTTTTATCCATTACACATGAAGAATAACTTGTGGGTACCCTTCTGTTGATGAAAGATAAACATACAGTGTTTACAGGAAAAACTGGATTCTGACAAAAGTAATCATAAATATAAATCTAATGAAAATTAATGAATGAAAATCAGACATTGCTTTTGAGTAGTGGTTCATTAGAGTCAGACCCGGACAAAAATGATGGTACCTCTCGAAACGACCGTAGGGACATATTCAACCAATCCTCAATTAGCATCACATCTTCAAACTTGTATTCAGTCTGTCATCCCATATAAATGATGACAGCCACTTTTTGCCCAAGGTTCACCAGGCAGTGCTCTTAAAAATGACAATCACAGACAAAGAGCTGCTGAATCGTCTGTCGCCGGGGAGGTTGCTACCTCAGCCGAGGAAGCTGCTCATTGCGCCTCTTTCCCGATATACACTTGTCGGACGTTCTGTCTAAAGGTGGACTTTTACAAAAAACTTGAAAGAGCTGAGTTCCGGCTAGGGAGGCTGACAGCTCGGCAATCCCTGGTCGGAGCTCACCTTCATATG
Source organism: Idiotropiscis lumnitzeri (assembly GCF_059441095.1). Lineage (NCBI taxonomy): Eukaryota > Metazoa > Chordata > Actinopteri > Syngnathiformes > Syngnathidae > Idiotropiscis > Idiotropiscis lumnitzeri. Next base: position 15,231,747 of record NC_142391.1, on the reverse strand, counting down.
ATACGCATGTAGTTGGACTAAAAAAAAAAATACAGCTCAACAGAGCTACAACCGGGGTGGCCAGAGCCTCGGCCTGGGGGGGGCTGTCCACAGTACCTCTTTTCCCCGGATACAGTTGTCCCACTGCTGTTCATGGAGGCTTATTGTTTTCCCTCTCAAAATACATTTGGAATACACATTTGTTTGAGAACCGTCAAAATGACTGCACTGGTAGTTCTAGAGTTGAAAACTTATGAGCGCTATCCGCCTCCACTTTTGATTGATTCATTACCAACACATTCCTAGGAACAATTTGCAAGCATTAGTTTCTCCGGATTCCGGTCAGAGGGGACACTGCATTCTATTTTGGTCTGCTAAAATAAACTGTTTCTACGCCGCCAGTTATGGACAACGATTTATTCTGAGCATCCTGGCTGTGTCTTATGTTGCAAAGCAGCAATATTCTACATACTGTAAGAGAAGAACTGTAATGCAGACAATGTTATTTGCTTCTAATTCTCAACTGTGGGCCGAATGTCCCAAAACTATCCGAGGAAAAGATGAGCGCGAAAGAGAGGATGATAATTAAAGAGGTTATTGGTTTGAATTGATACATTTTAGTTCCACAATGGGGACATTTGTAATGAAGGAACACATGACTTGTTGAAAACCTTCACCTTCCTCTCCCTTTTCCTCCTCTATCAGAGAAAAGCAAAAACCCAGCATAACACACAAATATGCCACATGGATATATACCTGTATGTATGCTAACCTGGAATATAATGAGGATAGATTGAGGATGTGAATGGGATCTATGATGATGTAAATTTAAAGAGGGGGCCTTTTAAAACTGGAACCGGGGGCCTTATTGCATATGCATTGATTCAGATCAAAGCTGTTTCAGAGGTCACACATTTACATTGCCATATCAGCAGAGCTATGGGACACGTGGCAACCCTGGCTTTGGATTGTTTTTCAATGGTGGGTCTTGTAGAAGTCATTTTGGTGCAGCTACACCAGGAGTCAGGGAAGTTGTCCTTGCTTTACTCTTCACCTTTTGCCAGTCATCTAATGTCTGTCATCCATTCAGCAGCTGCCAACCTATAGAAATTCACTTCCAGATTTTTATCAGAATTGCCATATATTTCAAATTCAATCAGGAACATTACATATATGTGTGTGTCTGAAATTTCTGGGGAACTTACCATAACTATAACAAGGCAAAAATAAACTGATAATTGCCTTTGTGTTTATAGGAAAGACGAGGTGAACCCAAAGATTTATTCTGCTCTGCAGTCAAAAGGTAAGTATCGTATACAAAACCACGTAGTAGGTGGAAGTAGACAACTACCATTACTGAGGTTTTAGCTCACTTGAAAACTTTTGTAGAATACATAATGCATGTAAAATGGATCACACTTGCTAAAGTGCTCTCGCCAAGTGCTCAACTCATAGGTTAAAGCATTTTTTATATCAAAACACAAACTTACATATTTTATTCATTCATTTATTTATTTATTTACAACGCACCACCTGCAATGAATGCAACCCTGGATCAGGGATGTGACACAATGAACTGTAACGACTCTAAGCGCTCTTATTTTCATAATTTTCCCTCAAATGAGAATTATGTATCTTCATAGCTACCTTTAACCCCTCTTTTCGGCATCAAAACAGCTGGTAAATTGTTGGGAACATGTTATCATAATACTGTTTGTATTATATAATAATACCATCATAATGATCCGTTTTCATCAAAAATTCAATGTAAGCTTTTGTTTATTCATATTGATTTTTTTCTTTTCAACTAGATTAGATAGGAGCAAAGAACACTGCATGGTTCTCACAGTTACAAAGGAAAGGAAGCATAATATGGTTTTGTGCATATGCGTGTGTTGTTCCACTTGGCCAGTGCACTTGAGTGTGACACATCCGTCAGATTCATTTGAATTGTTTCTAAAGACTTTGTCAAAAGAGGTTAATTTATCTGACAGACATATTAAGACAAATGAGTTTCATATATTTCTGTAAATTTGAGCTTCATGTGCCTTTAAATTAAACATTTCTCTCAAAGCAGCTATGCTTTTTAAGGACTTGTAAACCACAAATTGACCTTGAAAGTAAATCCTTTTTAGCGAACTTGTAAGCCAGAATTAGACCTTGAAGGTAAATACTTTTTTTTACTGAAAAGTAACCCGTACATTTTTCCACAATCACTCATGATTTAGGTAATCTCTTAAATGAAATCATCTTTAAATAATCATTTACCGGCTTTTAGAGCTTTGTTGATTTTTGAATGGCACAAGATTGCCATCATTACAATGTTGGTTGTTCAACGCTCTCAATAATGATAACTTGGTACACCCACACAATTTCATGAGCTCTAATATAAGTGCTGTATTAAAAAGCCTTCCTTTTTACAAGGCTTATTTTTATCTTCACGGTCAGACAGACAGCCACCCACCCATGAATTTCTACCCTGCTTATCATGTTAAGGGTCGAGGGATGCCCGAGCAAACTGCAATCGCAGTGTAAATATTCACTGTATCATAGGCCTACTGTATGAGGAACTGTCAGGGACATACAATAATTCAAGATTACCTGGCTTGTACTTTGCATTTTAGTCAAATATTTGAAAGGGGCTCAGTGCTGTGCGTGTGAGATTTTTAACTGGAATATGTATGTGAATTGAAAACACTAGACAAACTTAAAAAATGTAAGTAATACGTCACAGTACATATTTAGTTAGTTTTTTTTTATTAAAAGAAATATTACATTGGTGTAAACCTGAAAGTTTTACCTTAAAATTAAAAAAATGCTTTGAATACATTTGGAACAATAGGCAAGGCCACTTTATTGAGAAAGCGCGTAATTACAAGTACAACATTTAAAAGCATTTACAAAATAAACGCTCCAATCGGGCGCAGCCGAGAGCCGTGGATAAACTAAAGCCGTGTTAATAAATGTCACTGTTAATTCTCAAGTCACGGGCAAAGTCGCCAAACGGCAGAGACTTGGACTCTTAAAGTGGCTGCCAGGATGGCCGAGTGGTCTAAGGCGCCGCGTTCAGGACCCAGTCTCCCCAGGAGGCCTGGGTTCGAATCTCGAATTTCCCCATTGTGGGACTAATAAAGGGAATATTATTATTATTATTATTATTATTATTAAAGTGACAGTAACCAGACCAACGTGAGGTTATTTGAGGCTGCTTTCATCATCAGTCCAGTTTTGATATCAGACCAATATAAGCAATGTCATTTATTTCCCAATATTGGTCTTATAGACCAATATTTTTTTCGTGAAAAGTTGTCATGTTGGAAGTTAGGGAATTCCATCCTGCAACGTCGATATATAGAAAATATCAGTAAATAATGCCACACTATTATATAGTACATTAATTTGTCCACACCGGCTACACAAAAAAATATGTGTCCAATTCTGTTGCTGACATGTGCACTAAGACAGGGAGCTATTGATATTGGAGATGAAGAAGGAGCATTCCAGGGACAATTATTTATTCATAAACTGCTCCAAAACCGATTGATAGCGCTGAAAATAATTCCAGTTTAATTTTTCTGAGAAAAAAAAATACATAAACTTGACAGTGAAAAACAGACAATTTCGAACATTGAATTTTTTCCTTTAATCTTCTTGAACACAATAAAAAGGCCTGAGCATTATTTATGTAAAGGTAGAATACGTGTACAGGGTTTTGTTTTTAATCATAATGTGGCTTGTGAGAATACGTTGTAGTATGGATGGCCAACTGGTGAGTCATCTTATTTCTTCTTGAGTAGAAACTCATTCACCTTCCAGGCTACAACATGATCCTGACTTCGAGCTCATTTTAATCCTGCTACGGTATGACATATGTATTCATAACAGTGCTCATCAAGATAAATTGTATTGAAATAAATATACAAGATGGATGAAAGGGAGTGCAATAAGATTTTCAATTGTGGTATCTCAAGGTTTGTTTTAGTGTCAGTGCATTCAAATTGTAGAATGCTTGTGAAGTGTCGTTTTAAACAGGTTAACAAATGTACGCGGATGCGCATCGTACTCTGTAAACAGATGAGATGAGTGTCGTACAACTGTAAAACGTGCGGCTGCGGTGTCATATTTCTTTCATTCTACTGTCTTTTGTAGATTTCTGGGGGGAGTCAGATGACAGCAACTCAGAGATTGAAGCGGCCTTGCGTCCGCAACCTTTCAACACAAACGATAACGACACAGATGACTTCTATGACTGATGTTTACATGGTGCTGCGTTTTGAAAAGTTCAACGTTTATATAAAAGCTGCTGTTCACACAGCTTAGTTCATATTATTTTCCGCTATGAACTACCAATATAGTGTTCTGCATTGTAAATTTGTTACAGTTGTCGTAAAAACATAATAAAGTTGGCAACTCTCACGTAGTATTTGAAGAGTTGCCCAACACTTCGCTGTTAACCCTGCTTCAGTCTCTTTATGTGAACAACTCTCCCGGCTCATAATAGCAGCTCGAAATAGATTAAACTGATCTTTTAAAGCGATTTGTTTGCACTGGGCTGAAAATCATGCATTTTGAATGCCGCAAGCATCTCCGAGTGCTCTGCCTCCGGCATGCTCGAGTGTAGTGATGTGAGTCACCTGTTAAATGACAAAACACAATGGCCTCTCGGCACTCTGCCACATGACCTGTGAACCATCTGAAGAGCACCGTCACTCCGCCCCACACCCCCCAGGGTACAAAGTGTGAGAATGGTCCAAATGTGTCTGTATAGGTCTACACCTGCCTTTTAATTGTGTGTCTTTGCATGTATTTGTGTGCATATCTTGGTTCAAGCATTTAAAATACACACATTACTCGAGTTAAAGTTCTTATTTTTCCATTTGATAACCGTACACTTCTCTCCCGAGTCTGAGTGCTGATTGTAATTCAGTATTAATCATAATATGGGCCAGGACACTGATATTTGGAATTTGTAAACAATATCAATAAAAATGATAAACTTTAAAAAAAAAAAAAAAAGGCTCATAGGAAGTTTTGTAAATTTAAGTCATCGGTCCAAATATTGCCATCATTAAAACAGCGCTAGTACTTTAAGTGATATTTTAGTGTAAAACATGTTAACCGCAGTGGCCTTGAACGCCTTCTTTGCGGGCCCTGAAGGATCACAGACCTACATTTACAACTTGCATAAATTGGTAAGTCAGTAGTTTGTCTTCATTTCTCGTCAATCAGATTTCAGCTTTGATGTGTTGCCATGCACATATTATATAAATTCACCTCCGCAAAACCTTCTCGCATGCTTTATGTTGACACCATATGGAAAGCGCTTTGTTACATCTCCAGCTGTTGTGAAATGCGCTATATGACTTAAGTAGTATTGTATTGTGTGTGCTCTTTGGTGCAGTTTGTATCGCCTCTAATTGGTTATGTGCACCTAAGCTCGAATCATGATGGAGGACGATATCGGACTATGATTAAAAATGCTCTTCTTTAATGCCACACATTGGCCTCTTTGGTATTGGATATAAATCGTATACGTATGAGTGCTTTGAAGGTAGATTACAGTCAATTGTCCGTGAATCAAAGTTGGTTTGAGTAACAATTTAGTAACCCACTCTCCAGTGCGAATGTAGCCTTTGTTATATATATATATATTTTTTTTTTTGTACAAAGTACTTTATTAAGTGATGCCGTTATTAAGGAGGTGTATTCGGTCACTAATTATCCACTAAAAACCCAGATCCGAACCTCACCGCCCACCACTGCTCTTGAGTTATATGAAACTCAAGAGAGGATATACTTGTACATTTTTTTATGAAATAATTCACGTGTGCACTTTATTTCTTGTGAACGTAACAGTCCTATTACGAGCTTTACCTAACTTGTGTGCAACTTATGCATTACATGATTGTAACCCGATCTGAACTCGACAGACACTTTGCAGACATTTTTTCAGTCGATTTGTGACATAGCCAAAAGACTGACTCGTTTTGTTCGCAGACATTGAGTAATAGCGTAACTGAGCGAAATTCCTGTCACTTTTTGACCAGCGTGCTATGGCTCTGTTTTTTGCCCGAAATATCAGGCACCAGCTGCCGTGCTCGGCTCTCGCCTGGCATTCCAGAACACCCTCACCCTAGATATGTTATTATAGCATTTACGGTACTTACATTTTTGCTTTAATTACCATGCTGACATCTCTGCCTGCTCTGAAACCCTCAGCTCCGCTCCCAATGAAGAGTCAAATTCCCCTTTGCAATGAGCATATCAGATTTAGCAGATGTCTGAAGCCTGAAAATGTCCTGGGACATATTTTTCTGAAAAGAGTGGGAACCCTGCCATCATCTTGATTTACTTAGTAATGAAAGTAATTTAGATGTCAACATCCAAGTCTTATTTTCGTGTTGTGACATTCACAGTACAATACAACTTTATTTTATATAGCACATTTCGCAACAGCTGCAGCTGTAACAAAGCACTTTACAAACAGACATAAAATGGCAATCGTTCATTAACAAAAGCAGTGAAAGCAGTAAATTAAAACACAAATGAATGATACTACACATTTACAGCAGACACCAGAAAACAGCAGAACAGTGAACAGTCTCGTGTTGAATCAAAGCCAAAGAATAAAAATGTGTCTTCTTGCAAGTTTTAAAAGTGAAAAGGGGCTTGCCTAACATTTATTGGAAAGTCATTCCAGAGGGAAGGACCCACAACAGAAAAGGCTTCATACTCCCTTAGGCGGCGCCTAGTCCTTGACACCTCCAGTTGCGTCTGGTTTCCAGACCTGAGGCACCGGGCAGGTGCGAAGGGTTGGAGAAGCCCAGAGAAGTAATCTGGGGAGAGGCCATTTGAGAGATTAAATGACATATAGAAGTATCGTAAAAAGAACTCTGCACTGGGATCCAGTGAAGAGAGGCCAGAATTGGCAAGCATCAGCATTTTGGACTGGCTGACTCCAAAATAAAGGACATTACAATAATGTAGCCGAGATGTAACGAAGGCATGGATTACTGTTTCTAAGTGCCGTTGAGAAATGAAGGGCTTCTCCTTAGCTAGCTGCCTAAGATGAAAGAAGCAGCATCTAACGACAGTGCTGATTTGTTCGTACAATTTAAAGTCTCTGTCCGCTTTAAAACGTAAGTTTGAGAGTGTTGGCGTCAGTTAAGATGCCGGAGGGCTCAGGTCAACAGGGTTGAAAGTAGGAGGGTCACTGGGACTGAACACCAGAACTTGTGTCTTCTTTTCACTGAACTCTATGAAATTCAGTGAGATCCAAGTTTGGATTCCCTCTGGGCAAAACAAAGGTGGTCTTAAAGGGGAAGTCAACCCCAAAACATTCTTGACAAAAATATGTTCTATGCTGCCCCACTGGTCGAAACACGACATTCTGACATTCTGATTCATATTGTGTGTGTGGAAAATGAGTCACAGGGGGCGAACATTTTGTCATTTGCTGTCGACTTGTAGTCGCTTTCCTCAATAAAGTCACTAAATGTTGTCATCGGTGGAGTAGTGAGCAGGTTTGATTGCAGGATTACATTTCGCAGCACACCACGGTGCGAGCATTCTAAGTTTACATTTATACATCGTGTGAACCTCCAAGCTATCATCCCGGGATGTGGAAAAAGCCTGTGGCATTTAGTATCAGCAGAATTCCATTAGTAAGCTTCAGTTGAGCCTAAATATCAAAACAGCATATTCATTATGCGTAATGGCATCAGGCACCCCTGACCCACCACAGAAAGAGGCACTGTGGCAACATCATTTGGAGTTTGATAAAAGGCTGCCTCGCATACTAAAATATTCATGTTAAGGAGCATGTCAACAGATACTTCAGAGCAACAGATAGCTTATGTTGGAAGTGGAATTAGATTGTTCCAATGTGAAGTAACCTTTTTTTAAGTAATAAATAAGCTTTTTGGTTCCTTAGCACACTGATGTCAATAATGATATTCGGTCTAGTCTCTTAATGTGTACGAGTCTGTTGTCATTGAGGTAGCCTGTTTTATTGCTATCAAAAAAAAAAAAAAAAAACTCTTCTAGCATACCAGAAGATGAAAACAGTGACAAATTTATGGTGATTGGAGTACTTTCCATAACTATAACCCGTTTCATTAGCATGCAGGAGTTGATGCATTATTTATACGAGGGTCAGTTAAAAATGAGCACAATTTAATTTAACATACTTACAATTGAACTAATTTCCTGCATTTTTGTAGTTAAAATGCGTGAAGGTTTAAAAAAGTTGTGTTTAAGCGTGTCCTCTCCCTGCATGCCAGCCATTTTAGAGATGATCTGATTGATCTCATCAAAAGAAGAGAGCTGTGATTGAATTTCTTGCTTAAGACATTGAACCACCCCTAAATATTTTCAAAAGGATGCAGCGTGTATTGAGAAGCTGCAAAAGGTAGTTTTGTCACCATACCAAAATTGTGACTTTGACTTGATATTACTGCATACCTGAATGAAATACTTCAATCCCAGAAATGAAATGATACCACAGCAAAAACTTTGAAACGTAAGCAAAGGGTAGCAGGGTGACACAACGGGGTAGCTGGCCACATGATCCCGTGTGCGTGTGCACGTACGTGTACATGCCACCATTGGCCAACACATAGCTTTGCCTCTAGGATTGAATTGATTTTATTTTGCATTGCAACGTACGTGATCAAACGGAATATTGATTGTAATTAGGTCAAATATCAAAAGACGTTCCCCCCCATATTATTCTTACGTGTCAGCTTTTATCGATGAACCACACTTGTTGAGTGTATAATATTAAACGACAAGACAAATATTCAAGTGCCAACATCCACCGGTTACACGACTGATACAAGAGTGATCCACTGCTTTGACACTCATGATAAATACATTTCCAGATTTTAAGATAACGCTCGCTTGATAGTATGACCGTCTAACATATTGTTTTAAAATAGTACTTAACAGTATTTAAAATTCATAACATACCTGCAGATGAAATAGAGGAGCGCAACCTCCGTAGCCAGAATGGGAACAGAGTGAGACGTGCGTCAGCGAATGGGACTGACTGAGGAAGCCAGCTAAAAATGTCCTTCATAAAAACCACGTACTGTATTTTCACAACAATAAGGCACACTTAAAAGTCTTCCATTTTCTCCAATATTGACGGTGACAATATTGCGCAAAAGCCGTCATCATTTCTGAGGAGACTGACTGACAATGACTTAAGAACCACTAGATATCGCAATACAATATTGGTACCGGTACGTGATCCAAAAGGAAAGACTGTGTTCAAGATCAAAAGCAAAGAATTCCCCCACGACGACATTGCTGAAGTTCTGGAAATTAGCCATGGAAATGCTGCAAACAGGCGAGTTCCCTGACTCTCACGGGTGTGCTAAGGAGACCAGTCAGTTTTAAAGCTTGTTTGAAGCTTCTTGAGCATCACAAAGGTGATCTAGCTGTTCTCAAGCAAACAGTGAATGGAGATGAGACAAGGCTTCATCACTTTGAACCAAAAGAAGATGATGATGCTATTCCAGGGCAGGACATACGCTCAGCTTCCAAAATAATGTAAAATAAATGTTACTAATAAACATGAGTGTGTTATGATTAAGTCCCGTGAATGAATGTGATATGGTGACTGCAGACGAAAGATTCCCGTGTGTGCCTGAGAGCTTGAGATCTTGGTCTCTGCAAATGAAGACTTATTCTTATTTGTGACGCCATCTTACTTTTGTTCTAACCCTATCGCAACAGCATTCAGTGGTGCCATCATACGTTTTTTTATTTTTTTTTTTGGTTAATTGCATTATTGTGGTTGTAGAGAGCTGTTTCTGATGGTTTTCATCCTTAAACTCTTCTGTGCGGACATGTGTTCCAAAGGGTGCGGGTAATTTTTAAATCATAAAGTCATTTAGACATCACCAATTAGTAATATTTGAGTCTGAAAGGCTATCCTATGCGCTTTGAGGAAGGCTCCTTTGAATTTTATGCAGTTAATTTGATGTTAGACTCAGTGGAGAGGTGACTCAGATGAATTGAAATAGCGGTAGTATAACGAAACGCATTGTCAAGCAATACCATGCTTTTTGCTCTCGTGTGAGACGTTCTCGTCGGCTAGACAAACTGAGTATTACCGCCTTTGGCTAGGGCCCACCTACAAGGCCACGCCCCTTCTTCTTGTGTTGACTATTGCACCTTTTCTACTAAAAGTAAATGGACTAGTTTCCCGCTCGTTCATCGTCGGTGGACTGATTTCCCGCTTGTTCCTCGTCGGTGGACTGGTTTCCCGCTCGATCCTAATGGACAGCCCTATCAACGAGCTCCACCTGTGCAGCTGGGACCAATAAAAGGACCTCGGTTCTGCAGCCCAGGGCGGCTCGCTTGCGCTAGTTGTGTCTCTGGCATTGTGTGGACTTTGGTTACTTTTGAGACACTTGGTTATTGTTTACCTATATACGTTTATGAACTTGGTTAATACCATTTTGTTAAACTCTTTTGTTCCCAAACCTACTTCTTTTACTAAGAATAAATTGTCAACTCCACTTCCAAACCATTTTACAACTTGGTCTGTGTTACTTCCCTTCTTCCCTAGCAGAGCCGGTCGTAACACTGATGTTCTGAAGTGTGCGCGCTTTCCATTCTACGTGTACCTTTCTGTTATTTTCAATCACTAAGTAATCATTGACAGCAAGGTCATTTGTATCTCCTACCTCAATTAAAAATGCATTCATTATGATGCTGCCTCCTCGGCAGCTTCTTTGGTATGTGTGCTTAATAGAAAAAAGGCTGTGCTATTTATTATACAAGCTTGTTTTTTTTTTTGTTCCGTCAGAAAAGTCATTATATACTTATGTTTTACTTAACTTAGACTTAAACAATCTTTTCCACGAATGAGCACAGTTGGTGTCTGAAAAAATTCTCCAGCCAAGATTAGTGATTTCATCCTTGTGGGTTGAAAGAATAATTAATTATTATTAACTCAATGCTTACAGCTCTCCCATAGAATGTTAAGTCTTCTTTTAAAAAAAAAAAATCTGTATGGCTACATCCTACTTTGCTCCACTCCTATTTGTCTTGTTTTTATTATTTTCCGGTATTTCTACAATGACCATCCGTAAGTCAGTAACATTTGTAATATTGTCCCAATAAGATAAAAAAAAAAAATTAATTAAAAAAAAAACAATAGAAATACCTTTTTTGTTTAAGGCTGTGTAGATCTGCTCGACTGCAAAATTGCAACCATAAAAAACCAACAAATAATACAATCACTACTTCTCTGATAGCAGTACAAATTAGAATGAGTCAATTTCTGCAGATATATTTTCGAAGTTTACTACCAGCATCTTACACTCTCAATAGAATGTGTTGAATGAACGTATTGAAACAAAGATCTTCATTTTTGTTCCTCTAAAAATGACGATAATTTTGATTTTTATCTGGGAAAACAGAACTTAAAGGTCGTTTCCCCTTTGGTTCATTTTATACAGGATGATGCTGTTTTTGTCAATTTTCCTAAAACAATGTGATTTACACTTGATTACGTCTCTCGGCTAGTCTGGGAAGGCCTTGGGAGCCCCCGGAAGGAGTTGAAAGTGGTCGCCACGGATAAGGAAGTCTAGATTTCCACGTTAAAGCTGTGTCCCCTGAGATCCGACCCCGGATATAAGATAGAAAATGTGTGGATGGATGGGTAGAATGTGATTCACCCATTTTAGAAAAAAATGGAGGCAATTCAATATTTCAAGACAACAGAGTTTGATCATTTTTGCACAGTATGAACAAATTTGTCGTGTTAAAAATCACTTCAGAACAAATCTGTAAATGCATTTGAATGCTCAAAATGGCTTCGTTATCAAATGCATTACAACTACATATTTAGCAGAACAGTATGGAAATACAAATGGTAAATATAGCTCAGGTTGGAATTTTATTAATGCGTTGCACATATTTTCTGTGCGCTGATAGCGTGAGAGCAGCGTGCAATTGCTCACGCCCGCATCTTTGATTGAAAATTGGTTCCAGTCAGCAACAAGTTATAACTCACCTGATTAACTTTACACCTGTTTAGTTTAGTCGTTCATGTGAAAAAGTAGCATCATAAATCAGACACGAAAAAATTTTTTGCCATCATCTTTCCACCCAGCCGCATGATCTTTTCACACTGACAGATTACTATCCGAAATGGGCTTTATGTAAAAAAAACGACTTACTTAGCAGTCTCAAACAGCCTCCTTAAAGTATTTACCTTCAATTAGTCTCATCTGGGAAACTAATTATAAAACCTGTCAGAGATTTATATCGGTGTCTAAACAGAGAGGAATAACGTATGGAAACTTTCCCCATCAAAACAAACTGTAATATTTAATTAACTTAAATCCTATTTGCATAATAACTTTGAACATATTGCATATTATTATTATGGAAAAACATCTCCTATCCTGCCACTGCATTTATCACTTGATTTAGCAAGTATCTGAAAGTGCAGCGGGTGAACAATAGGTCCAAGGGTGATTTCCATATGAATGATGTCTGTGAATGAGAGTGGGTTATAGACAACGGCTGTGTCTCCATAGTCGGGTCGGGAAGGTTGGCGCCCCTCTGCCCCCACTCTGAAAAACAGGTGAGATTCTGGCATACAAAAGGCCAGGAGAAAATGTGTTCAGCACGGAGACTTATTATGGAGAGGCTATAGGAAGAGTGTGTGTGGACATATATAAAGGGGCTCTGTCTACACATGGAAAGCTTCTTTAGTAGGAATCTTGGTCTAAAATGCTTTTTTGTTTTTTTTTGTGGATTACGCCACGACTCAAGTTATATGGTTTATATAAGCATCCTGATGGCAGGCTGGGGACCTGTAGCTCTATTTCAGCAGACAGACTTTTAAATGCCCCCAAAATGGACGTCATTATAACTTGCTGAATAATTATGGAGAATTTCCACATTGATATTATAGCATGTCATTTTAACCGAGGTATCTCTTGATTAACAACTCCTAGCAAGTCATCCGGTCCTTGGGGGCAAAATGGTACGCTCATTTGAATTTTTAAAGAAAGATGTCATTTCTATTACTGCTGTTCCATTGTATGTTTGGAGAATGTAAAAGAAGTGTCAATCCAGGTGATTTATTAGAACAGTTTACACCCTACACTTACATAGCTCCATCTTAATAAACATGACCGAGACAAAAGACCTATTCAGTGTCAAAAAATTATTTACACTATTTGGTAGCAAAATGTCCTTTTGCTGTTCTTATCTAATGGTTTATAACATCTTATTAAGAAGATATATACAGTGTTAAATAATTAATTATTCATCTGCAACACATTAATAAACTTTCCAATACAATGTTCCTAAAAATTGTACACACAACAGTCCAAGTTTGTAACAGTTTACTTTTCTCACAACCAGACTGGTCCACTGCTATAGTAGTTGAGAGTTTGATTTATTTATTAATTTTTATTTAATTGGTAGGACAGTTTTAGATTAGATATAGAACAACATAGAGGTTATTAATCATCCCCTCCAAAATTGTGCTAAGTAGCAGGACCGCGAACCCAGAAGCTGCGATGGAGGTGGATGTACTGTATTTGGAGAGTGGCGACTCATACAAGGGGTCAAAGTGCATCTCCAGTTTTAGCCAAGGCCAAAAAGTCAGGGAAACTTTAATGGGTAAAATGTTTAACGTTATAGAGCAACAATTTCGCACTAGATGCTTCTTTCTCAGTGTCAGCAATAATCTTCAAACATATATATTGCATAGAAACAAATTCACTTTAGAGTGTTGTTCAAGGTAAGAGAGTTGAATTGATTTCAACTTGAGCTCTTTGTCGTCTTTTATTTCTATATTATGTGATGACATGAATTGAATTAACGATTGTGAAAAGCCAAGTGTGCATCCTTCATCCCGTTGCCTTGCTGTTTGACATTTGTGCTAGCGTGTTACCTTTTTACAAAACAAGCCACACAGGCATATGTAATTGATGGACAGTTCATCTAAAACATGTCACTTTAATTTCTAAACACTGTATTGCTTCAAAATCAATTATTAAAATCTATATTCTAGCCCACATAAAACCTTTGAGGCACTTGCACAGATTTTTTCGCATGCACAAACACACCAAACCACCATGGAAGTGTTGTAAAATTAATATGGTCGTTATACTTCTCCCATTTAGTCATGCTAGCTGCCATCTTGCACAAACAAAATGACTTAAACATTATCCACAAATTTGAGAAGATATTATTGCTCCTACACTCAAGACCTTGTTTTCTGCAAGCGTATTTCGTTCTCCACATTTATTTCCGGGTACATGTTTCACCAGCGTCATTCGTTGAACTTTGTCGGTCCTGCGTTTTTTTGTTTTTTTTTCTGTAAATGAACCTTTTGTTAAAAGCATCTTGCCTTGGTCTGCGCTTTAGAGTCCCGCCTTTTTCCTTTTTTCAGTTCCTGAAAACAGGAACGTAACACCCTCAGTGCCAACTGAAACACAGACGACAGCTATTTCTGAAATTTCAACTTGCATTGCCAAACATCTTAGAAAGGAGAGAAAAGGAGAATTAAAATCTTAAATCTGCCTTTTGAAATGATGTTTTTTGAAATATTGTATAAAACAAATAAATGTGATCCCATAAACGGCACGCCATTATTAAATGATTTCCAGAGCGTGTGACAATTGTTTATTCGAAACCGTGTTTGTGACATGTCCAACCATTATTTATTTATTTATTTATTTTTAAACCATTGTCCTCATTAGGTTCATGGCCAAGCAAGATTCTACCAAGGCCTACTTTTGGGTACACCCTGGACTTTCTGGCTTGTGATAATGTAATGAAGGGCCGAAAACAGGTTTTACTAAGGAAATATATCCAAATAATTCACGCAAATAAGGTTAATTCCATTGGTGGTCTGCATCTGAACTATATCTATTTCATTGCCCAATCGGATCCTTTTTCCATGACCGTGCAGGAAGAGTGAGGAGTGAGGGGGGCCACTAGGCTAAACCATAATGAAGAGAGTCAATCTGAAGCTGTGGCCAGAGAGCTCCAAAATGTAGATTGCCACATTCCTGCTTGAGATGCTTCAAATCACATTTTCATTAACCACATTTAGGAGGGGTAGCCAAGAGTTCCTGTTTAGACCTATTCCCATGACTCCCTCACTCTCTTTTACATGCACGCACGTGCGCGCACACTCATACACACACATCCTTTGATGTCCCAGTTTTCATTTAGGATAATTAATATGAAAAGATGGAAAGACATCGTGTTCTACATATTCCTATGAGACAGGCTTGCAAAAGCTGTTAAAGCCAAGTAGGCAAATTAGTATTCATGCAGGTTTTCCTGTTGCAAGTCATTTTTCCCCACTGGGACATGGTTGTAGATTAGGTAGACAGGCAAAGGCTCATTCCTGATTATATGAGCAAAATGCCTCCACAGCAGAGCTTAAAAAATAAAAATAATAAAAAAAAATAACCAAAGTAAATCAATTTCTATGACCTGCTAAATGTAATAGGCTACATTCTAATTCTTTAACCCTGCCTATGAGTGAGAAAACACAGCCTGTAATGGAGGGATCATCTGCCGCTATACAAGCTCATGTTTTTGGAATTTATGTATACAACATTATACATCATTTGTACCATGATTCACTGGCAATAAACAATTGCTTTAATGCACTTGCTTTTTTTTGTCAATCAACCAGGCCTGACAAAAAAAAAACACCTATTATTGTAAATGGACAAATGGCCTTTTTGCTTTTAGATGCATCTCAAAATGAATGTAAATTGGCATGTTAATATTTCAGCAACTATGGAACATATAGACTGGTTCACAGCCCACATTTAGGTTGTTATATTGCAGAAAATTGCAGCTCTGGTGTTTTGCAAAACATTTAAAGGTTATCGTTATTAAATTGAGCCCCCGTGTTTGTTTGAGAATCCATTGCTGCTCAGTTTGCTTGTTTACTGTGACAGAAAGTGTCCGAATAAATTTGGACTTCTCTTCATCCAGCCTGTTCAGGTCTTAGCGAGGTAGGATCCTAAGCCGTTTTACTTCTGATCTTTTTACACATATGAAGCGTAATTAAGAGCAAGGGAAAGAAGCCGCTTGCGGAATGGCGGTTATGTGGTTAGCACCGACCCGACTCAGTACTACTCACCTCATTTTGGGGCGGTGAGATTTCTGCAAAATTGGTCAACTGAAGAAACCACACCTCATAGTGTGTATATATATAAACGAACACAAAAAAAATGGTAAAAATCCAACAGCAGTGATAATGGGAGTCTCCTGACATTTTTATTTTATCTGTGATGAAACTGATGGCATCAAAATAACAGACTGCCACAGCAAAGTGGTGACAATGATCTCAACTATCCTGCAGCATCCAAAGCTGGTTAACAGAACAGGCTATGCTAACTGAGTGTGACTTTTATTTTATTTTTTTTTTGTCAATTCTAGCCATATATCCTCAAGAGGCATAATGACATGTCAAGGACAAATCTGCTCAACCAACAAGCTCTACCGTTGTTTACGTCATTACACTGGAACGTGTCAATTGTGAGTAGAACTGTGGCCACCCGAGTGGATACTGTGGAGTGAGGAAGCAAAAAGGAAACGAAACTGTGGACTGCTCTGCAGTCAGTCGTGTGAAAGTGATTGAGTGGGAATTAATCCCTCACCAGCGACATGAAAGTCAACTATGTGAACGGCTACTCTGCAAATTGCCCACATTGGGAAGGAAGTGTAGACATTGCAATTAGAAGGCAATCGTCTCACTCTCACTTTGTACTGAGCCCATTTGGTCTCTCATCTAGCTTGGACAGTTCTCAGCTGGACTAGGTCCTCACTTCTGATTTTGGACGGTTTTACTAGCACTACTTTCACTTTAGTCTTATCCCTATTCTTAGCAGCAATTTTTGGAGGATAATTCCATGTTCCATTCACACACGATGCGGCATTGACACCTTATGCATTGTGATTGAATACAATCTCAGGGACACCGCCGCAATTTATTCATGGTACACTATCCCGCGGCCACTAGAAACGTGCCTGTGGCCGTCTGCAACACATCCGCATATTTCCTGCTCTGCATCTTTCCCCGAGTGCAGAAATAATGCTAAATGATATGAAAGAGTGGTTGCACTATCTGTCTAGAGATGTGGTGATCTTCTGCTCAATGCTCGTGACAAAAACCGTTGCATTGCTTTGACACATTTTTCCTTCTTCCTTTTCTCCCTCGGGAGAAAACCCATCCATGGTTTATGCAGCTGAGTCACAGGAAGGGGCATTAATGTAATGCACTGTTGATGGATGCAATCTGTTGATGATAGAGATGTTAACAAAAGGTGATCCAAGCATATTAGCCCAAGACACAGTTGTGGGAATGGTTGGACCCCCTGTCATTAACACTGCCTGTTATCTGGGATGTCGCACGCTCACGAGCCCTCATGAGGGAATACAAGGTCAGCCATTAGCATTGATTCAAGGGATCAACGTGAATCTACTAACTGCCTCCCATGATTTGTTTATCGCTGGGATTCTTCTGTGGAATAACAACATGAACTGTGACTATGCTAATCTTTGTGGGGTTTTTTAGACGACCACATGAAGGGAACTAATATAATGTACTGTATAGTAATCAGTCCAAAGCAAGTTACCAGTCACATTAGTTGCACCCGCATTAGAATCACTTCAAAAGATGTAACTTATGGCAATTTATCGCAATATCGCATTTCATCACTAAACCAGATTTTGCAGATATTTTTAAGCAATCTTTTATTTTTTTTAATTTGTGCTTTTACAGTATACATAATAGTCCAAATTTATGCAGCATTTTCACCAGAAGCCAATTAAGCATTTACACTGTAAAAGTCAACCCCGGTGGACAACTGGTTAGCACGATGGCATGGGGTTGATTTTTCTGGGAACCCCTGTTTCCTCTCACATTCCAAAGACATACGTGGTAGGTTGAGTGAACACTCTAAATTGTCCCTAGGTATGAGTGTGAGAGCAAATGGTTGTTTGTCTTTCTGTGCCCTGCAATTGGCTGGCAACCATTCCAGGGTGTAACCTGCCCACTGCCCGAAGACAGTTGGGATAGGCGCTGGATGGATGGCTATGTACTTTTTTTTCCTTCTTATATATGGATGTATAGATAAAGGTGCAGAAAACATGATTTATTCCACAAACACAACAATATTAATCAGAATGCCATGTCTAGACTAGTGAAGGCACATAGAACATATTTGTCCATTTTCTTTTGGGGGGGGGTGGCATCCCCTTTAAACTTCCACATTGACAAGTACATTAGTTTGCTCCCAATCATCTCTCATCTGTCCTTTGCTGCCCAAGCCGTGTTGTTGTTTTTGTTTTTTTACTGAATGTTTTTCCATAGTGACTATATCGCCACATTAGTACTTCCAATTCCAAGGAGGCATAAAATAATTTAACATTTATCTCTCCGTTGCCATGGCGAATCGACATATCGCTACACTTAAATGATGTCTTTTTGTTGTGGTTGTACGCGCGCTTCGCTCAAGGTGAGCGTACTCAGACTTGATGGGTCTGACTAATTCAGATCAGCTGTTGTAACCAAATTGAATGTTCACAGTTTTCTATTTTTAGAAAAACAAAAAAAGGGTTTGGTGAAAATGCATCCTGAAATGATCCCTAGTTCTTTATCAAAACTGCAGCCACACGATTAAACATACAGTATTGGTGGTTTTTATCCCAATGTCAATGAAATGTAAAATGATTATTACTTTGTAATTGCACATTTGTAAATACAGCTCTAGTATTGAATCATACAGTTAAAGCCTCATACACATCATTTTTAAAATTGTAACCATGCTTAAAATGTGACGAAGATTTGGCCCGTGTGTTGTTTTTATGCGCAGCGTATTCAAGATGGCAAACATGCTGTCGGTAAATTAAGTTTTGTGCTGAGTCTCATTTAACATGCCGACTGTAGGTTGGTAGATTGCAGTGTTACCAAAATTTCAAAAAATATTACTTTATTGATTCCAAGATTTAAAAAATAACTTATTAGTCTAACCTAGTTACTTTACTGATTACTTGACTTAAAAGTGAATAGGTTAGATTAAAGGTTACTTTTTTTTTAGTTTTATTCAACATCTGGCGACAATACCGCTTCAACATAAAAATAACAACTGGTTTTGTATTTACTTGAAGTGAATTTTTAACTGTAAAGTTTGCTCAAAAATGTTTTTGGGAAAATAAAGATAATCATTTAAAAAAAAAAGAAAATAATGACAGTCTTTTCTGATTTGACATGTTAAACTGTTGACACCATATGGCAAAACCAACATTTACAATGTCCTCAGTTTATAGCTATAAAGGATACAATCTTGAAAACATGGTTTTTGAATTTTAAACTGTTTTTTAACGTTCACTGCAGCAGTTGCAGCAAGGAGTAGTTTTCAACGGGCCACGTAACAGAAATTAACAAAAAATGTTTTGATGGTTCTTGGGAAGGTAACCATTCGTTGAAAACTGATTTAAAATTGATTTAAAATGAGCATCGATGAAAAATCAAAATAGTAAATATTAAAATTTTGATCATTGATTTGTAATGATAACAGTCCAATCGATTTTTCAAATATTTTTTCCCAATATTAATTCTGGCATTAACAAAACACTGATAAGACAAAAAATGTTATACAGTCAAAATTATTCAATATATTTTAATTTTTTTGTAAAGTCACAAAAATTTTCTCTTTGAAACAATGACAAAATTCTGATTTTAAAACAAAAACATATTTTGCGAACAAAATTAGTTATTCATTTTGAAAAAAAAAATCTAAACGAAATCTGGAATTGAAAATAAAATCAAATAAGGATGGATGCATGATGGATGGATAGATTGGTGATGGCAAATGCCTAATAAGCACTGCAAGTGTCAGGGTTGGCAGCGAGCCGTGACATATGCAGTATTAGAAAGTTCCCATTGGATCAACGGTGTACGGCTGAGAGATTTGCACGTTGACTCTCAGTGATAAAAGGAAAAGTGAAATCCCACAATGAGAGCCATCACGCTGAGGTTGTAAACTTGTTTGGTGTTATTGCATCATCCAAGCACAAGAGCCTAACAAGTGCCCTCAAGTCTTGCTGTGCTTGTGTGAGAAGAGGTATTTTGACAATTAGCGCATGGAGGGCTATTCATATTTGTTGCACACAAGCTGAAAATAGGGTTGGCACATTTTTTCATCCTGATGAATGATACAAGCACACTGCAGTGACAAAAAAAAAATACACGGCACATATTTTACTGTCAGCACCGTACAGAATAATCAAGACGGCCTAACACTGCACTGTAACTGAATTCTAAACTTGAAGTAATGAACGACAAATGATGAATTGACATTAGTCATTTTCAATTAAAATAAATTAAAAAAAATGAATTTAATTATTTTTCTGTCTTTCTCTTCACACAACTACAGTATACTCAACTCCGGTGTAGAGATGTGCTATACGGACACAAATATTTTTTTCCATCTATTCATAAAATACATTTTGCATAGAATGCACAATAAAATGAATAATAGTTTAATGATAAAATCAAATTAAATCCATTGGTCAATTAAATATGATATCTGGTAATCCAACCAATTTTCAAGGAATGAATAAGCCGAAAGTGCAACAATTTAACGTTCACATACAACACTGTGCTTCAAGGGACATTGAAAAGACTCTACCAACTGTTTAACCGTATAAATACTTTTTAACGAGTATACAAAAAACAGAGGGTTAGATTGTATTACATACGTTTATTTTGTATTTTTTTTTCACATACTACGACCAGGTGAGCTTTATACAGCTGTACATAAAGATACAAATGTCCATTCTCATTCTACATTCTATTTACTCTTCACCTCACATTCATAATAGTGGATTTGTATCTATGGCTTTCAGGTATTGTTTAGAAGTAAAACAAAAAAAAAAAAGAAGGAGGCGGCGGGGCCCAGCGTGGTAATGATTTATGATGATGATGGTTTACCTGCTCCGTCAAGCTGCAGTTGCTTCGCGCATGTTTGTCTTATAGTGTCAGTAACCCGACCACTGTTAGTGTATTTAAGTTATCTCTTGTTCTCCGTCCAGTCTTTGATATCGGACAGGCGATCCTGACGTCATTTCCCCCCCCCCCCAATATCGGTCTGATAGTTATCGTGCATCTCTGGTTGCAATAATGTGTTTTCTCCAATTTGCCTTGCCAGAGTGACAGTTTCGACAGTCATAATCATATATTTCTGCTTAATAAGGGGCCTTTGAAAATAAAAATAGTCAAATATTTTTTTTCATTTTTCACGTCTTATCTGTGCCATTTTCTTCCCCCACTTCACTGCTAATTGTGTGTGTGGTACCGTACTGTGTAGAACTTTTGAAGGAGTTGAGAGCTTGAGAAGGCGTGAAGGGCAGCACGGTCAATCAAAGGCCGCCCGTCTTCTCTCCGCCTTTGCTTTAAGGTCTCCCTGATGGTAATTCTCTGATTTGACTTTGATGTGCCAATTTGTGCCTGATGAATAATTGTCTGGTTTGCTGATAACTTGTGGGAGTCAAGTGTATTCTGGTGGCACTCAATGCAAATGGGAGATATTTGGGTCCTTCAAATCACAACAGTAGCCCCTCAGCATTTGCCTCGCTGCACAGTGAGCAAACTGACCAATTAGCTGTGTTTGAAGAAGCCATTTTTGATTGGAGCAATCAGTAAACAGCAAGGCTTCTTTATGATTGTGTCCCTGATTAGATAAGTTGTCACTTAAGAAGTTGTTGAAGATTTTAATTTATCGCCGTATATTGCGGGAAGGTATGGTAATTACCTAATCCATTCTCCACTGTCTAGCACTTAGGTTCAAATTTGTTCAGGCTGTCAATGTTGACAGTCATTTTATTTATTTATTTATTTTTTATTTTTTTTTAAGCCACAGTCAAATTAATCTTGAAATGAATGGAATCAAAAGGACTAGTTGACCAGAGGGCACAGACGGAATACACAGATGGGATTTGACATGAGAAGTCGGAGAAATACAAATATCCTCGACGTATTTTAATGTAGCACTCGCTAGGTTTATTAAACTCAGAGTGCGCCTGTTGGCTCAAACAGGCTCATTACTCATTGATGGATACTGAATAATCTGCATGAATAAGAACACCTTAATATTCATACCCATCTTTGAGTGTCTCTGCATTAAAACCTAATTAACATTAAAAACCAATTAACTGACAAAAGACTGATCTAATTTATATGTCAGAATACTTAGTAGCAAAAGTTATTATTTGGGAGCTCATTAGTAAACAAGTGCAGTGAAATGGTCATCTTGAAACTGAGAATGCTAATACCAAGGAATGAAGAAAGAAAGTGTGGTTCCCGTTTGTCACAAGGGATACTTTTTAGACCCACCTGCAAAAAGGTGAAAAAGGTTTTTTTCATTAGACGCATAAGTGGGGTCAACATTTTTTATTTTATGATATTGCAGTATGAGTGTCATTTTAAAGCTTTAAGGTTCATTCTTTCATATATTTTGTAATAATGCCACATTTTTCCATACGTGGAGTCAAAAATGAATTTCAAAGGTCAACCCTAGCTAATCATTTTTCCTGTTGGGATGCGTTACAGTTCATATCTTAATCCTAACGCAGTCTGGCGCCACAAAGAGGCATCTGGTTGATGACAGCTCCGTAATGCGACGATAAGCGATCTAGATTGGCATTTATGGCAGCCAATTCGTAGAGGTGAAAGGCAACAACGTCTACATGAATTGTACATTGTCATCAGGACCTAAGACTTTATCAATATCCAGTATGAACAACTGTAATTAATCTCACAACAGCACATGCGTCTATCACATTAGTGAGCAAAGACAGCGATACCTCCACCACCACAGATGATTGGTCGCCATCCACTTGCAAAGAATTACACGGATGGGAAGTCGTCTAAGCAGCAGAAGCTAGACTTCTCTCAACAAAAGCTTATGACAGAGACATGTGATAGGTAGGTATGTAGTTAAAAATATGTTGCAGTTATCAACGTTGGACAACACAATCACAGTTACCTTTGCGGGACAACCCATTGGTTAGATCAGGGGTGTCAAACTCATTTTTGTGGACGGGCCACATCGTAGTTGTGGTTTCCCTCAGAGGGCCGGTATGACTGTGAACCCATATAAATTGATTGGAAAGCCAGTTTTGAAATCAGAAGCTAGTAAGTAATTATTCAACGATTTTTTAATTTATTTTAAAAGGGGAGGATTGGTAACAAATAATTGGCAGTATCTCATATCTCAGTGTTGTTGTGAAGAAAATATGCTAGAAACAGGAAGTTGATGCAGATGATTTGCTCTTTGCGGGCCACATAAAATTAGGTTGCGGGCCAGATCTGGCCCCCGGGCCTTGAGTTTGACACATGTGGGTTCGATAAACAGCCCAGCGCCAAAGAAAGCAGCCGGTTCAGTGGCCATCATATCTATGATAGAATTGCCACTGAACGGAATATTCATTTGTCCTTTGGTATTTCTAACAAAAATCACAGCTACTGTCACAGGCACTGGTTTGAATTTTGTGAAGTCCTTCCTTCAAACTTTACTGACACATTCAGAGTGATGACTCTGAAGAGGAGGAAGAGGATGATGAGTTGCGACTTTATCACCACACCAAAAATTTGCATCCTACAGAGCAAATTTTATTTCATTCTCTGATGTGGATACTCTCAAGGCGGGACCTAAACGCTATCATCAACAAAGACTAGATATAAGTCCTATGGCAGCCCATCTAGCCAACATGCATTAAGTGGCGGCCATGTTGGCAGGGGCAATGTTCATATCAAAGGTTATGCATGTCATAACGTATTCATTTTCCAACTGATTTATATGATGTTTATTTATTTTTTTTATTTTTTTTCAATTCAAAAATATGTGCTATCAACTAACTGAACTAACACCAGCACCCAAGAGCAGGGCATTGCAATAATCGAAACAATGGGCAATAAAAAGCGTGCATCACCATCATAAAAAAATATCTTTTTCGTTTTTCAGAGTCAAAAATCTTCACACATTGTGATGGTTTAAAGTCTTGTAGTTTTGGTAAAAGTTTCTCGCTGAATCTTCAGGGCTGAAAACTAAAACCTCTGTTTTGTCCTCATTGAGCTACAGGAAATTCTCTGCCATCCATGACTTAATATCTGAAATACGTTTTAAAAGGATATCAATAGGCCCTGTGTCGTCGGAAGACATCGAAATGTACAGCAACTGTGGAAGCTAAAGCTGTGTCTCCTGATGATAACATCAAGGGTACACAAAATGATTAAATAGTATTGGGCCTAAAATTGAACCTTGGGGAACCTCACATTTAATTTCACGGGTTCCGGAGGAATATTTATGCATACTTAGAAAGAAACATCTGTCCGCAATATAGGAGTAAAACCTGTTAAAAACAATATCAGAGATGCCTACTAGGTTTCTAAATCTATTTAATAAAATGTGGGGATCTCATGCATATAATATATATACCGGAACATTATAGTATACCAGTATACCAGAGACTATACTGAATAAGGTGACAGTGTGCAACACACTATGCATGCAAAGCACATCTCTAACCCACCACACATATTTAGTGTATTGACTGACCACCAAACCTCCAGGTGATGCTCTAGTCAATACAGCTGAATAAGTAGAGCAGTAACGGTGGTGTGTGTGCGACACTAAACCAGGATTAGGCCTGATTAGGGCAGTTTTAACATGTAGTGTTGATTAGGTCCCAGTGAATCTGACCACTAATTAGCTCTCAAGTGTGGTTGGCTGCACAGACAGGACAGTGTCAGGAGGAGGAGAGAGGGTTGGGGGCAGCCAGCCTAAACTCACTCCCACCCGCTCCCTCTCTTGTCCACTCACTACCACCCCCACAAAAGGATCTGCAGCTTTGATTGGGTCTGCTGCATTGTGGAAAGGCGAGCTGAAAAAGCGTCCAATTTCTCTTTGGCTGTGCCACTACCCCCTGTGGGGTGGAGTCAATGTACCCTTTCTGTGCCTTCGTATGACCAGCTGGCTACACAGGGCCAAATAAACACTCCAGGTCGACTGGCTGCTATATGATTCCCAACTGAAACAGAGCTTTTGTCCCATGTGGATTGGACTCTAATTGGCGTGCCCGAGACAAATTGTTGTTTGCACTGATGAGGTTT
The DNA here is from genome assembly GCF_059441095.1 of Idiotropiscis lumnitzeri. Lineage (NCBI taxonomy): Eukaryota > Metazoa > Chordata > Actinopteri > Syngnathiformes > Syngnathidae > Idiotropiscis > Idiotropiscis lumnitzeri. The sequence continues at coordinate 15,206,585 of NC_142391.1, read as the reverse complement.
TAATGGAGAGAAAATACAAATTACAAGTAAATACAACACCAATGTTGGCTTGTAAGAAGATTAGTAGGATGCCCAAAAACGGCAAAACATGTATTTAGCGTTCTAACTGAGAGTAGCATTGGAGAAAAAAGGTAAGAAATCTTTTGAGAGTAAGGTCATAAACTTGTAATAATAATGTCATAAACTTGTAATAATAATAATAATAATAATAATAATAACATGAAATGTGGAATTAGTACATGGAATTTTAGAATAGTACATTTTGAGGGACCCAATGATGCTTAACAGTATTTCATGCTGAGAATGAGAATCGTCCTCTCATTAGCTTGAGGCTATATTTACAAGAATGAAGTTGTAATTTTAGTTTATTTTTTGAAGTTCTTTAGTCAGTAGGATTCAATACCAATATTACAAGAATACAATTGCACGCCCCGAAAATCAAGTTGTAATATAATGACCATAATGACCTCTAATCTCGTTGCACTCTTGAGTACAATGACAATAAAGGGATTTCTAATTCTAATTCTAAACATATACTATACCTGTACCTTTACCTTTTTTTCTTGTATTTTTCCTTTTTGATGCAAATAATACAGTCCTTCATATATATATATATATATATATATATATATATATATATATATATATATATATATATAGCATTCCATTCTAGATCCCTCATGAAAGTCTTCCTTTTTGTAGGATATATCCTCTGTATTTTTTTGAAAAATCTGCAAAGTGCAAGCCATGCAACTCAGAAGCAGCACGCACTTGTGGTCTCGTCTACTTCAAGTCATTTATATATTTGCAGATTTCAATGGGCCTTCGGCATTTCTCACCTCACTGCCTCTGACCGGGGCGACCCCTGACTGCAGCTTCTCAAGAGGAAGAGAGGAAGGAGTAAAGAAACGTGGGATTTGGATGTAATCCTGTTTGTGTTCGGGGTCACATGCTTTGCTACAGTCTGGAAGTTTATTCGAGGGAAGCAGTCTAATTGTAATTCCCTCTGGAGAGCAGTCAGTGTCTCCTGCTGAATGCTGGAGTGGAGACAGGTTGCTGCAAGATGATAATTGAAAAGAAAGTGGGTGGTCCTCTTTGGCCTGCTCGCCCTCCGGGACAGTTCGATTGAGACTCCAGCTTGTTTTGAATGGGCCAAATGTTATATTTGAAGAAATGATTATGTCCTTCTGGGTTTAATTTGTCAGGCGTAGCTATTGAAAGGTTGCTCTCGTTGCTATCTGTTGACATTCATGTTAATATCTTTGTGTGTGTGACAGTTTGCCGTGAAATCCCACTCATTGCGAAAATGTCTTATTTTTAGTTCATCGTTTATTTTTAAACGCAGTGCCGTTTTTATTGCGCTCTGGACAATCAGGTGTGTTGACAAATGCAACTCCCAATTCATTTCAGAAACACCTGCCCAAGGCTAAGTTTTTTCCCATCCTAAACACACGGATTGTATCCATTGCACTGCTCTCCAGGCTTGGCCCTATTAACCAGTAATCTGCAGACTGGCAGCTGGCCATTACCGTGGCAACCGTAAGTGGGGGAAAAACTGCATTCTAGTTCCAAGTAAAAAAAATGAGTAGTGTGAAGGATAGTGTTAAACTCTTTTTGTTTCCCCTGTAAATGTTCATATTTCTAATGGAAAGGCTTGGCTAATCGGAATTTGTATTTAAAAGTCCTGAATTCACATTTACGATGTATTGTATAGGACAACTTGGCACCCATTTCAAGGCTGGAGTGTAATTATATCATACGCAGTGCACCAGAGAGAGGTGTTCTTGAATGGATTACAAATCTCTCGCGGAAACACTTGTCCTTCGCGCAATAAAAGTGATGGTCACAGTCAATAACCATTTCACTCTGTCACATTATTTATCCCACACGTCTAAAGACTGATTCAAAACTGCTCCCGACATTTTAGAAATTCTCTGGCGAATGCGCTTTCATTTGTTAATATTCTGCTTGAAATTAGTTTGACTTCAAACAGTGTGAGGTTAAACATTTGTGAAGTTTCTTTGCAGAGGCTCTGAATCTTTACCGACGACCGAATGTCAAACTTTAATGTAGCAACACCTGCGTTTACAATACAGTTGTTACAATATCAAAAAAGCCACCATGGAGTTAATCATTTTAATGTTATCGCAAATAGCAATGGGTTTTTTTTATTAGTTTTGTCGTTGCTGTTGTAGTTTATTTGTTTATTTTGCTATGATTACTGTTTTTCTTCATTTATTATAATTAACAAATAACATCGACAAATGCAGCGTAAAGTATATCTTCTTTCTTGCTAGCTCAATGTTCTCTTACTGTGCTTTTGAATTTGAAAATTTGAAAGACCTTTATTTTGGACTTTGCCTGCTAATCATGATTTAAAGAAGCCCACAAATTGCTCTCTGCACAGAACTCCATAAGCTGTCCCTCTATGTTGCGTTCACTTGTTTTTTAATTTTTGTTTTTCTTATTTTCCTTCTGACGTAATAAAAAATAGTAACATTGTAATTTGGTGTTACAGATCTAAAAAAAAAAAAGAAACATTTTAGAACAGTCTTGAACCAGCAGTAAGGAACAATTGTAATATGTTTGGTTTGTTTTCTGAATAAAATGTTATTAATTAGTTAATGTGGTGACACTATTTCTGATACAAAATGACTATTGATTAAATGTGTCTTTAACATCATGTATTTTAAGTAATGTTTTAGTTCATTATTTTTGTATGGGGAAACTTTAAACGCTGCATAGATAACTGAATAATCACTTTTAGCATAGAGGCTAACGCTCGCCCGCCAATATCTGGAATCAGTACTATACCTGTAAAAAAATAACCATTCTTCAAAGTCTGTAAAAAAAAAAAAAAACGAAAAAAAAATAAATAAAACAAAACAGCACTCAAAGAGTCTCACTATTATTAATGTTGGCATATATGCTTCACGGCTCATCAATATTCTGTGTTGTGGGTTCTCCATGAAAATAAAATGAATACACTCTCCACCTAATTCTAAAGCACTCAATGAAACATCAGCATAATTTTAAAGCTGCTATTCTAATGCAAAGTTTCCGCATGTTATTGCTTTCAGTCACAGCACACGTGCTTCTCAGCAGGAGTCGCCCCTGCACGGCCCCAATAGATTTTTTTTTTTTTTTTTTGTAGGATTGGCTGAACTAATTTTCTTAAAGAAGAGTTTGTGCGACTTAATGAAGCAGAACTAATGGAGGTCCCACAATCATCCACGCCATGCTGGAAGCGCCACGGCAGGACAGAGCGGCCATTGATTCTTGTTTCAAACCACTTGAGTTCCTAATCAGCTTCTTTGGTTGTGCGTTTGAGGCCTGACAAACCCATTGTTGGCCTGTGTCACTGGAGGTCAGTAGTTATTAGTGGCAACTGAAAACAGTTTCTTTAAATACTTATGGCCAAGTGAAAAACATGCATATGGGGACTTCGAGGGGGGGATTATTGGCATTACAGCCAGTCAGGAGAGAATGTGACATGGTTTTCTAATAAGGGATGCTCCCCCACCCCAAACCCACATCCCACACACACTCTTCTTCCATCCTTTCATCCAATGCCCCCTTCTAGTACAGATAGTAGTCAGCGGTATTCAAGGTTTTAGTGCTCACAGTGAAAAAAATCAAATGTGGTTGTAATGATGTTTTTACTTTCGTTAAAATCTTATTCAAGGAGCAATATTGATCTGTTTTCCTTATGTGCCCGCATTTCCTTTCCATTTTAAGACATTCATGATTAAAAAAAAAAAAATCATCAGAAACATTTTTTTGAATGCATAAAAAAGTGTCTCTCATTGACAAGAACACACACACCACTCTCAAATCAGAACTTTCCAATTTAGCAACGTCACTTGTATGCTAATAATTTTGCCTGCCTCTCATGGAATTCATTCCCTGGTGCACACTCTGCGTTAATGAGGTCAATATACAATCACCCGTCACAACATTAGGTACAACTGCACAATCTAATGAGCTCTATCAAGCTCAATCAAAAAAATATCTTTGACAAGAGAATCCTGATAAAATAATCATTCCAATATCAACAAAGCTCACATATTAAAAATGAATGATCATGTAATTACTGTCAAGATGTTCATTTTATTTTTATTAACTCTAGATGGCAGAAACACAAGTGAAAAGTAAAACTTTTTGCAACTATTAATTGCCTTACACAACAGCGACAACAAACGACAGAGCAGCGGAAACAAAGACAGTCGAGTGTGGCTCAGTTCAACCGCTTCAAATTGAATATACGCCTCACATCAAACTAAAATCAAGTAGCTACATCTTACTGCTTCATACACGTCAACATGAATCAGCAAACAATACTGAAGTCATACAGAAATATTGACGCTAACTTCATCCGGTTCCATTCAGCAGTTGCTTCGATCGATGGTTGGATGCAAGAATCTCTCTCGGCATGTTTTGAACTCCTGCACTCGGTGGAATAAGCTGACATAGTGGAGGTCTGTGTGGATCGAGGGCCGAGCTGGCGTCATGTTAATCTCCTTCAAACCACAAACTATTTGAGACTAGACCCTGTGGTGCACTCCACTGACCTCAGTAGCATCAAGACACATCCAACACACACAATAGTCTCATCAATAAATTGTTATTACACTGTTATTATATTGTTATATATCCCTAGTTTCATTGAGGTAGTAGGAATAATTCAACAATTAGTTGTATTAAATAGGGAGTCTTTTTACCTGGGCTTGAGATAGCATCCTTCACATAATGTCCCACATAGTTATAAGAAAACTTGAAAATACACACCACTTGCTCCTTTGAAGTTTCTTAACCAACGCAATTATCATTTTTGAATTGAATAATCAACAGCTAATTCAGCAGTTAATGCGGCACGCCTCTTTTCATATAGAACATAATCACAAATTTAGTTGCCCGAAAGAAATCATTAGAGGGGAAGACAGCCTCAATATTCACATCTCTTTGTTAAGCCAAGACCAATACCACAAAACAGTTCTCTTCACATATCAAACACAGGGTACAAAAAAAGAATATGAACAAGGATGTATGTTGGTAGGTAAACTATAGAGCCAATAATGTTAAGCCCTTGCCAATTAGCGCTCACTAGGTTGCCAGGTCGCCATGGTCAATTGAGGAACACATCAATAGGACTTGAAAAGGTTCCTCTGTGATCAGACCTTCTGACATATTAAGTAGAATAAAAGGAGGGAAGGGAGTTGGGAGGGGGTCTTCGGGGTTTGCAGGGCTGCAGAAACGACATGCGCATTATGGAGTGCAACCTGCAATTACCTGACAAGAATAGATGGAAAAAATCCTTTGCATGCGTGAAAAAAAACGGCTATCCTTGTCTTATCAAACTCTATAATAACCGAAATGTGGCATTTAAGGCATGGAGCCCATCTGGCCTTTATGGAAATATCTGCTTTGTATAATAGAGGCAATTTTATGAAATGTATCAGTCAGGTGTGAATGTGCGTGTGAGGAATGAATTTTCATCAAGATATATGCATGTGGACGGCGTTAGTGTGGAAGTGACACTGTCACCCCCAAACTTTCCAGACCGAAATGATGCTTCCAATAGCAATTACAGTACCCGGTCAGTCTCATATTTCCTTACAAAGAGAGGTTCACCCCACAATAATGTGAAAGAAGCAACAGACACAATAGGCAGTGATTACCAAGCATAGCCTATTAGAGCGCCATAACTATGGCTATTGAAAAGAGAAAAGAATGGCTTCACCTCCACTTTCATTTCATGTGGTCCACCATCAAAAGCTTTGTTGACAGCTCATTCATGCCCTCAATTTTAGGACAAAATGTATCCGAAACATCTTGCAGCATCAAAGTGCATCCAGGAATGCATTTGTCGTTGTTTAATGCTCTTATCCAACTCCCTCCAGACAGACTTGTTGCGGCCAATTTCAAATGTCAGGTGCATATTGGCTCTGATCGCCCTTGGAGTGTGGGGATGATAGCACATATACATACAGCTGCCAGGTAGGTGGAGGGCTTGGAAAATGGAGGCTCTCCGAGGTCTCCATTGAAACACACTGATAGCCATCATCATCATGGCGGGGTGTCATCACCGAAAGGGCTCCACAAGTCATTTTCAAACATGTTTAAATGACCACAGGAAATGAAATGTGAGATGCTACTGTCAGTCGCTGCTTTTGGAGGACACGCCGACACGAGTGATAGGCTTAAACACTTTGGAGTTGCTTTGCACAAATCATTTATCTTTTCAAGAGATTGATCGCAATGATACTTGTGTGTGTGTGTGGGGGGGGGGGGGTGCGTGTGTGGGCGCGCGTGTGTGTGTGTGCTAATGTATCTGAAAACTGAGCGTCCAGCTGTATTATGAGAAAATGAATAAGTGGATGTAATACTAGAATTCTGTCATTCATTGGAATGAAAATAATCAGATATAGTGGCATATAAGATGGACTTTTTTGGAAATAGAGGTAAAACAAAACACTTGAAAAATACTATATACGTTTTTATTATTATTATTACTATTATTATTATTATTATTATTAACTGATATAATTCATGTTTCAGCAAAGTACATGGAACCTCAATTATGCTCAAATTCAACAGCTCATATACATTAATGAATATTTTTTTATTTTACATATCTGTAATTTAGTTAGACACTAGATTTTTATTATTTATATTACTTGGCAGTCATTGCTTTATTGATCAGATATATTTATGTATTTTTTTTTACATATCTGTATTTAATTTAGACACTTTTTTATTTATATTATTTGTCAATTATTGCTTCATTGGTCAGATACATTAATATATATTTATTGATTTATTTTACATATCTGTATTTAATTTAGACACAGTATTTGTATTATTTATATTATTTGGCAATGATTTATTTTAGATTTTATATAATATACGTTCAATATATTACTTTAAAATAACCCGTATCTGTCAATTTTGTTAAATCGAATGGAGAAAAATAATCATTCCGCACGGGAGGTCGCATTCACAATCAAACTGTCCAATTAGATTGCAGCTAAAGAAGGTTTGTTAAAACAAGGTAAAAATAAAGTTGGATGAAAGTAACAACAAGCAAAAAAAAATACGTGTGCATTAGACAGGATTTTTTTTTCGTGCATAATGGTCATTAATTTCTTTTTAAGGTTGCTGTTCCGGTCTAAGATTTTTGCAGACATCCAATATAAAAGACAGCCCTCCAAAATGTCACCTGAACAATGGTGGCTCCCTCATCGACCTTGCTTTCCTTCTCAATTTGGTCACAGTCTCAACATAATAAAAATGCACTTCAAACAAATTCCTAAAAAAATAAATAAATAAATAAAAAAAAAACAACTTCCTCAGAAATCGCTCTCACACTTCAAGTTATTTATTCTTATTGTTCACTTGGGTTTGAAACATATACAGCAGCTCCATTTGGTCGTTTTTAACTTACAAAGTAATAAAGAAAACATAAAAGTGGACGCAAATGACGATTATTATTATACAATTAAACGTATTCTTGTGTTAGCCAAATGTACAAGTCCCTAATTCGTTTAAGAATTCTAATTGAATAGATTAGCTTACAATGACAAAATTCCAGTTGGTGACTTCAGCTCCCTATCGATTTTCCCCCAAACATACTAACATTAAAACATCACGAGGGAGGTCCAAAAGATTACAAAAGGGGTCCAAAGCGTCTTGATTGCTTTTCAAGGGCCAGCCATGTGTGTAATGTTCAAAAATAGACTCCCTTCTTTAGAGATGTCAAGAAAATGTGCCCTGATCAGCTGGTCCTCTCGTGTGCGCGGCTCGGGTCGGCGTGGCCCGCACTTTTTCTTTTATTCTTTCCCGACCATATATTGTATTTTGCGTCTATGTGAAATGGGCTCATCATCCGCAGGTTGATAGAAAAAGTGGCTGTATCGGCTCCTACCACGTCCTGCCGTAGAGGAGGTTCGAGCTGACCATGTTACTGGTGTAATCTACGGCAGAAGTGTCTATTTGGGCCATGCTGAGCTGGCTGTGCAGCGAGGGGGGGCTGGGCGACATCTCCTCCAGGTCCAAATCATTTACCTGCTGCTGGTTCTGGTGCTGGCCGAGTACCACTCCGGGCCCATTCTGCTGTTGGCTCTGTTGGTTCTGCTGCACTGCTTGTTGGTTCGGCGTCGGCGTGTTGGAGGCGTTCTGGCATGGTTTGCCGTCCTTGACCAGAACCGGTACGGCTACGCGCCTCGGGGACTGGGCCTGCTGTTGGCACATGCTCCCGTCTTGTTGTTGTTGTTGTTGCTGCTGCTGCTGCTGCTGCTGTTGTTGCATCTGCTGCGCTGCCTTGTCCTTGGCCTGGCGCTTCATCTTGTACCGGTGGTTCTGGAACCAGATCTTCACCTGGGTCGGCGTCAGGTGGATCATGCTGGCCAGGTGTTCCCTCTCCGGCGCCGACAGGTACTTCTGCTGTTTGAACCTCCTCTCCAGCTCGTAGACCTGAGCCTGCGAGAAGAGGACGCGCCGCTTCCTCCTGGGCGCAGCGTGCAGGGCCGGCATGGACTTGGAAGCGTCCGCCATCCCCGTCAGACCGCCCATGGCCGCCATGTTCATACCTGTGGAAGGTCCCATGAATCTAGAAACTTAAACATATACATACATGTGCGTTCAATCAACACAAGAGTACATCACCGTTCTGCCTCTCGCTTGTGTTGAAATTGCGCATAATCATGTAAAACTATCGAGGATTTAGCATTACAAAATATGACTCTAAAACTATATTTCTGGGACTGCTCGTATTGATATAGAGTATATTGTTTGTATTTGATATGAAATTGGAATTGGAAATTTTGTTTGAGGTCGGTAAATATTAATAAAGGATATGTACTTATTGTTTTCAATTTTAAAAAGTTAAAAGTAACCCTATTATAATTTAACAATCATAAACGATACATGTGTTGCTGTTGGATCTTAACATAAGGCGTATTTAATCACCTCAAATATTAAAAAGTAAAGACGCACCATAAATGTTAATTGTGAATACTATAAGAAAAACGATGGACTTTCTACTATTTGAGAATTATTTAAAACGAGATTAGACGAATTCGTTCACTGCAAAAATATAGAAAGAGAGATTTCAGAAGTTGAGTCCCATGATTGCTTAAAAAATGTAAAAGTGAAAAAATCTCGAACATAATTGAAACGTGTGCGTAATAATAATAATAATAATAATAATAATATTAATAATATTATTAATAATAATAATCTAGGGTCAGACTTGTCATCCCTAAACGTTAGTGTGTCAGATAAACTAAAATACTGTACTTCCACTTGTGTGTTTAATTCTAGTAAAGTACGCGTGCTCGAGTATTTCGATTACAAGAGAGAAGAAGAGGGCGAAAAAAAAAAACAACCCAAAAAGATGTGATCAAGTCCCGCAACAGCGCACTTACTGGTGGAGTATCTGGGATCAGCGTTGGTGCTGTACCAGCCTGTTGCTGCAGCAGCACTATTCCTCATGCTCTCCTGGTAGGACGGCAGCTCGCCCATGTTGCCAATGCTCCCATTGCAATAGCCCCCCATGGCGCTGTGGGAGAACTGGGACACGGAGTGCGGCATGTGGTAAGCGGCCGCCACGCCGCCGTTGTGGCCCATGGAGTGCTGCTGCATGCCGCCCTGAGACACCTGCGGCTGCCGGTAGGCTCCCAGCGGAGAGCTGAGGTTCCCCGCGCCGTCCATGGCACTAAACTTCTTGTAGGTCTCCTCGATTGGACTCAAAATATCTGTCACTGAAAAAGGCGTTGTGTGCTTTGGGCTCAACGACATGATTCAGAAAGCAGGTAGATTTTTTGTGTTGCAGCAGATCAAGCGTGTTGTTGTATCGGCTCTCTCCTTGTTGGGTGTCTACGTAAGAGAGGGCTTGGAGTGCGCCTGAGATCCTATTGATCGCCTTGGAGAAGGAGGCGAGCCCAGGGCGCTCTTAGCCCGGGTTTATTGGAGCCAGGAGCCAGGTTTATGACAAACACCGGGGGGGGCGGAGCCACGCGCCATATGCAGCAAACAATGCTCATTGACATTTTACTCACATAATTCATGAAAACAAACTTTCATTTATATCAACAAAGCACGCGGGGATCATGTAAAAATGTTTGGTTAATTTGGTAGTAGATGGAGAATGACCCATTCATCATCAGCTGGGTTTTTTTTTTGTGGGGGGGGAGAGGGGCAAACTTTGAGAGCACTTTGAAGAAATACTGGACCAGCGAGTATCATCAAAGTGGCACATGAAGTAGAATAACATGCTTCTTCATGCTTCTCAAACTGCATTTTGTGAAAACGAACGGCGTTATGGATCTATGCTTAAACAGCACATCAAGTACACTCTCTGGCCACAACATTAGGTACAGCTGCACGAAAGCTCAAGTAAGAATGTTGTCTTTGCAAATTTAGATAGTAACCCGAAGTTGTCTGTTTATGTAAACATTTCTTTTGTGTTGTAGTTTGGAGTGGTGTATGTCACTTATTGTGTTTCTTTTTTATGATTATTATTTGTATTTTGTACCTTTTTTTTCAACTGCGTTCAAAAATGTCACCGTATAGAATGGAGCATTATTGTCATTGTTCCAGAAATTATTAAAGTAACTAAGTAAAGGGGATGTTTTTATGATTTATAAAGCTTTCAGCGATGACTCACAAATTGTTTCACTTGGTTAAAATACAGAATCACGAAATTACAGTAAATAAAAGAAAATATGGGTGGACAATGGGCGGCTAAATTGCACATCAAATTTTATACAATACAATCCATTCAATTGATTGATTTAGTCAAGTAAGGCTAATCAAAATATTAGGAACACCCCAGAGGCATTTAAGTAACACGCATAATATCGTCTCGCTAATAACATACCCGGCCTAACCCAATTATTTGCACGAAATGACTCTGCATAGACTACACAATACAGATGTTGCTCAAAAGTTTATCCCAAAACAAAAGATGAGCTGGGCAGTAAGATTATTAGCGTGACGATACTGTGGCCCATGAGTGTAGTTCGTCATTTCAACAAACTTTGCCTCTCGCGTGTATATAAATAAGATAACAAAAATATTAAAACATGCATGTTAATGTTCTAATTCATGTTATCAGAGCTGCTGCACTATTGCCATTTTAAAGGCATTTTCATATTGAATTCGATTAGATTGTGCTGATGCACCTCGGGCCAAAACGACACCCTGTAAAGTTGCATTATTACAAATTTATAAAACACCAGTGGGATTTTAAGACGCAATGACTTTTGGAGACATTATAATCCTCTAACCCTCAAGCGTGGCCAGCATGCATTGATGACACTTTGTTGCAGTCTTGACCTGACGTTGTAATCTCTCAGCAAACTGGCAGGCGCCAGGGGAGGAATCAGAGCAAAGGGAACAAACAACAGGCACAAGGAGATGGGGGTGGGGGCACAACACGCAAGTTATATTGAACGCAGCTAATTAAAATCAGTTAATGCATCTTATACGTGTCTCGTCAGCTTCACTTTCAAATGACTTTATATCATAATTCTGTATAATGTTCAATACGGGAGACGGTGGGAGCAGGTGCTTTGTGCTGCATCTCGCATTCAGGTTAGTTTACACATGCACGGGCCTCTTTTTCCGTTTGAGTCAGTCTGCATGAAGGCATTAATGCAATTTAGCGTGTCGGGGCAGCTAAAGGAGCTACCTAGCCTAATTGAGCAAATGAAGACGTGTCATGGTCAGCCATCAATTAAGGCGACAAGTGAAGAAACACTAAACAATCTCCGGTTAAGCCTGATTGGAGCACATCCTACCTGCAGGCGAATTTCCTCCTCGGATATATCATGAAGTGTTTGAATTTTACTCTTGCGGGGAGAAAGGGAGAAAACACACACACACACACACACGCACGCACACGCAAACACACGCACTTCGTTATTCTACAACAGCTGGAGTTGTCAGAAACACAATAAAGAGGATCAAAACATTTTCTTACAAAAAAAGTGTCAAAGAAATATCAAATCCTGAAAAATGAACGTTAGTTAAAAATTAAAAAAAAAATCTTACATGTTTTGCTGGAGGAATATATAGCCTGGGCTCAGAATTCGAACATTATGCAAATGAGGCAAAACCTCTCAACCTTGTGGCTTACAAAGTCAGAGAGCAGGACCCGGTAGCACAGACCCTCCACATTTGGCTCTCATAAAAATCTAGAGCTGGTTGGCTACGTGCAACTCGCTTCAGAGCAATTGTTCCTTTAAATCTAGATCTCACTTTTAGTTCTCTTTATTTTGGGGGCATCCGGTGTCTCGGGAGGCTACTGCAGGATGAACGGAACCACCAGAAGGCCCATTGAAGGTGGGTTGAGAACTCTAATACATCTGACACGTCTGAGAAATTGAATGCAACATTAATACAGTACAATAAAAAATAGAGTGATTGGGTCGTTTAAAAATAAAATGAGCATATTTAGAGCAAGGATGTTTATTTTTGAACAACATTTGACTGATTCCTATGGGAAATGTTTCATTTCAATTACGCACGACGCGGCAGGCTATTTAATAATATTGTCGCTATAACGCCTTAGAAAATCTCATTTTTCCACTGTCGGCATCCAATTACAATCCAAAAATATATATTCGTTGCTTTTTAACAAAATAAAGGAAACCTGCTCACGGTCCAATTTGAGGCGGTAATGACAATGCCCATCTTATTTTGGCATAAAGAAATTATTTCACCATCATCGTCATCATCATCAATGATATTTTTTAAACATCTAATTGATGACAAAAGACTAAAATAAAAACGTTTTGACGCAACTTGCGCGCCGTTACTTTCCTGGCATGTGAAGGACTCCGCTGGGGCGTTTTGCTGCAACTAAATAGCAATAAATAAAAATCATTTCTATCATATTCTGGACGTCGACCCCTTGTTGATCGTCTTGACGATGCAGATAGATTTCGAAGTACTTGCCTCCATCGTTTGGATGCTGATTCAAAGCCGTGAGAGATGTTAAGAGACGACTGAAGAGCTGAGGTCCCGACCTGCCACCTCAGGACAAACCAGCCGTGCGTGCAAAAAGTGCCGCAAAACGCGAAGATTTTTTCATTTCTTTTTTGTCATATCGACTTCCAAACCCCAACTTAACTCTTGACTACTTCTTTCCGTTCATCAAAGGCGAATGGAGTTCATTTTGACATCGAAACTAGTAAGATAAGTTATAGTCCCCATTCATAATTTTAAAAGGTGGAAAAAGATTTTAAAATAATGCAATGTTGAATTTTACCGTATGCCCAGCGACTATTATTATTATTCAGTTTTTTAAATGCATGTATATTTGATCGAAGACTTTAGACATTGCTCGCACTCCTCAATATTTGACATTACGTCATTTTTGAGCTATTTAAGTTATGAATGTACCAAACAAGCATAATGATAAGAAATGTGCTATTTTCAAAATCGAAACGTTTTGGTTAGGCTACGGTAAATAATAATGATAAAGCAATTATAATGTATTTAAAATATGTTTTAGGTACTATTAAAAAATCGTTGTGTGCACAATACATCATCAATTTGGGGCTATAATTCTGTCTAAAAGATCATTTTTTTTGTTTCTGGAGATGTCCATTTTTAGCAAAGATTACAAAGCCTAAATAACCGGGCGAGTATTTATTACCTGCAGGAGCAGAATTACACCATTCGATACATTCAACTTTTATTCTGAAGCATAAACAAACGATTGACTCTTTCCTCAAACCAAGATTTGAAACGTCACATTTGGAAGAAATGAAGAAGTAGAGAACTGGTGAGGAATTTCCACATGCGCACCCAGCCCCATTTAGCTCAAATGCTTTCTCTCCTCTCAAACGGCCCAGCAATGTGGGAGTAAAAAGCGGGCAGGTGCATATCATTCATGCTGGCCTACTTGAAACAGTTCTGTCCCTCTGCTAAGTAGGTTAAAGGTCCTCCCAAGTGGAGAAAGTATATGGCAGGCCTCTTGAAGACCTTATTCTTCTCCAGGAGTTTTCATTCAATCACAATTAATGTGGCTTGATGGAAGAAATGATGCTAATAGGGTACCCCCAAAAACAGAATATGTGGATGCTGACCATGCATTTTAGGAAAAGTGCGAGTTGGTGAATGCAAAATGCTGTAATAGGATTAGTCACTCCATTTACGTGATCAAGTTACTGTTAAATTTATCGTCATGGTTCCGGTGAATGTGCATGATGAAAACAATGGCTGGCACTTATTTGATCATTAAATTTGAGTGAAAAGTATAAAGGAAGTATTCAGATAACTTAGGGAGCATTTCACTCTTCTTGAAGGCACATTCAACACTTCCGTTCTCATTATTTATTGAAATACATTACAATGAGGCCTCAAAAGTTAAGAGTCCAATATTTTGGGGGGGCTAAAATTGTAAGTCAGGGTTGTGTTTTATGGTTTTAAGTACCCACATTTTAAATGGCCATGTTCTTTGTTTTTCTCATACAATCATAATAAACATAAAAAGGTGAATCAGATCAGTGTAAAATGCCAGACAAGCACAGTGTGCTGGTTTTTGTACATGTCTGCGTGGCTTGTTGGACTTGTGTGTTGCCTGAATGGTGCACGCCAGCAGTGAGGGCAGGTAAACAAAAGCTCTTAGTGAGTGTGTCATGTGACCCAGGCTCAGTTAAGTCAACTTATTCTCCAAATTGCAAAATGTCTCCGTCCGGCTGTTAGTAGTGGCAATGTAAAGAATTGTTTGGGTGTCACGTCCTTAAGTAAGGGAAAAAATATCATGAAATTCAACAGTTAAACTTGCAGCATTTTCCGCCATCTTGGAATTCTAAATGTGTCACTTTCTACACTCTTATCAAATGCAACATATTTTATCGTCGGCCCATGATCCGTTTCACTCTCGCTCTCTTTCTCTCGTGCTTACTCTTTGTTTTTGTCCAGGTATAACTGAACCTGAGACTCGACACTGTTTCTTCCAAATTCAGTGATTGAAAAAAACCAAAACAAAGATAATAAAATCTGTTGGCCCCACCACAAGAAATACACGCAAATAGCTGCAATCTATCTCAAGTGTTTCCTTCTGTCCAATTGTGCTTGGATGTTAATTTGTGTTTTTATTCCAGCAGTCAAGAGATGGACCTCCATCTTTTCGTCCAAACTTTCCGAGCACTTTGGATGTCAGTTTTGAATAGAAACTTGAAATGATTTGACAATCAGACAATGTCTATAGACGCTGCATATTTCACTTGGATTTGTCTCCACTTTTGAGTGCTTTTATGCGGGGAGCCACCCTGACAGCCTGCCATTATAATTCACATAAACACATCACAAAATGACTTTTCGCTGAATGTATTGATCCTGACGGATAGCGGCACAAAAATTCCTGAAAGTTTGACTCTGAATGGGGGGGGGGATAATTGGGCTTCTTTCCGATGAATCAATCTGAAGCCGAGTGGCAAGGGTTCCAGTTATTTTATAAACATTAAGCATATGTTTTGTTGTGAATTTGTCATGTACTGTATAATGTGAAGAAATTGCCAACATGTTTTTTTAATAAACATAAATTCTGTAATATCTACATTTTTTCAGATCCATATAACATAAATTGTTCTTTACAGTACATGTAACGTAAATGTTCATTGTTTTGTAATACACCCAAAATAAACACATTTAAAGTTATATGCTAGATTTTATTTTTTGAGGCATTTTTTTCTTGAATGATTAAGTGCGATGTAAAATGTCACAATGAATCATGTTTTGTGGGTTGATGGTTGTGTAATGTTCATGAATGTGTCATTTTCTCTCAATTATTTTTAATGTCTAAATCAAACACAGACACACATTTTAGAACATACTAAGCACAAACTGTCTTTTTTTTTTTACTGATTTTTGTTCACATTTGAATATGAATAAAATGCATAAAGTGTATATCTACTCTCAGCAGTGTGGACTGACTTCTTTAAATCTGTTTTAACAGTATTATATTGCTGAATGTTTTGTTTGCATGTATTGTACAAAATATTGATCTTTAATCACACTTAAGTGTTGAATCTAATTTTTGCAGTTTTAAGAAAAAGGTCATTGCTAGGTTAAGTAATTGAAAGTTGTACCAATATAATCTTTTGTTGTTCATTTATTTATGTCAATGGCTTTGGTTGATTGTAATTATGTTGTTATTACACATTTTAAAGCTGTAAATATTGAACTAATGTAACACATATTTTACATTGTAAGTACACCCATATGTCACAACATTAATTAATAATAATACTAATAAATTAGATTTGGAAGCGCCTTTCCATTAGGTACACTTACACTACGAAATGTAAGTCATACCAATGAAATATAAATAGTCTTGTTCATGTGAAAAAGGGAAATTTTTGCTGCAGCTCTTTCGTCTTATCACATTACGTTTGTCATTTGTTGTTTCGGTAGTGTCCATATAAGTAATCAAATAGTTTTAAAAGCACATTTGGGAAACATTCCAACATTTAACACATTGGGAACTATATAGCATAACCCTTTGTTCAAATGTTCTGTTTTACAGAATTTGGAATGAGAAGCAAAACCAATAAAACGTCAATTTGCTCATAAGACTACATGGCCTCAAAAAGAACTGTCCATCATGATCCTTGCACTTTGTGTGCCGCTAAATCGTTTTGATCTCAGTTTGTGCTTGACTTCTACTGTCAGGTCTATCTTAGACTCTCTTATTTGTCGTTTTTTGTTCTGGACTGTTCCAGTTGCTCTTTTCAGGTTTGTGGAGGACAGCAGCGTGTGCATGGCCAGCCGTGAGAAGGCTTGATTCCATCTTGTCTCGATGATCATTACACTACCTGCTCGGCCACTTGAAATGCTTTGCTGGCCTCTTCTCTTCAACCATCTGAAAATAGTGGGGAAAACCCATTCTCTCTCTCTCTCTCTCTCTCTCGCTGTCACACACTTTCTCTCTCTCTCTTTCTCTCTGTCTCTCTCGACCATGCCTCCATTCCGACCAGGACTGCTGCTCAGGTGTCAGGAAAGCAAGTACGAGTTTAGTTAAGTTTGTACTCCAAAAGCAGTTGGGTTAAAAATAACACAATTTTGAGTAAAACGCAATGGACTAATCTACTAATTGGGTCAATTTGACCCATCGTCTTGCGTTTGCTTTTTTAAATTAAAAAAAATAATAAAACAGCCCAATTTCTTGGGTTGTTTTGTACAAAACTACCCATTTTTTGTGTTGTTTTCTGCAAAACCAACCCAGAAAGTTATTGATCCAAGTAATTGATCATTCTGTTTTTGACTCAAAATTGTGTTGTTTTTTTACCCAACTGTTATTGGAGTGTGTATTAAAAAATAGGAAAAATGTTGTATTCGTAATTGTTTGGATTGTCTAGCAACAATATCTCCATTGAATGACTTTCATTGACTGTTTTTCATGTAAAAGTCATTAGTAGATTTTCAGCATTCTCTCAAGAATTCTGTGGTTAAAAAAAGAATGAATGAATGAATAAATATAATTTTTCAATGATCAGAGATGGACTGCACATCGATGGTGAGCCTCATGGGTATATTTGCAGCCCATTGTCAATGCTGATGTTGAACTCTGCCTTCAGAGGAATTCTTCTTCAAAATATACTGAAAAAAAACAATACATGTGATTGCCATAATGTCTAGTTGCTACAAAGGTTACTGTAGTTTTAAAAAACTAACTAATAAATAAATATATAATATTTAACAAAAAAATTTCAGTTGTTCAGAATTGTACTTTAATTTATTACACAATACTTACACTCTCAAATCAGTTGGATTAAAAAGAACACAATTTTCAGAAAAAAATGGACTAATTGGGTCAATTTTTTGCAATGTTTCGTGCAAAAAAACAAAAAAGACAATTTCTTTGGGCTGTTGTGCACAAAACAGAAAGTTGGTTCAAATTGATTCAAGTTGTAGATCACTTCATTCTTACCCATAATTGTGTTATTTCTAACCCGGCTGTTTTTAGAGTGAGTGACATTAATGTTAATCTTGTACTCCAAAGAAAAACTAAAACTAAGACCATAACTAATAAAATACAATGAAAACAAAGCTTAAAAAAATAATCATAAAATAACACCAAGCAACAAACTTGCCATAGAAACTAATTAAATTTTACTGAAATTAAACAAGAAAGTACAAATAAAAATTCATTATAATAGAATACAATTAGAGTATTATAACTCTGTTTGCAACTAATTTATATTTTGTCATAGTCTGACTTATTGGGAAACTTGCAGGCATGCTGTACTGGTAGCAAGCCAAAACATATACACAGTTTTCTGCATGAGTGCAAGATTTACATTAATGGAGTTGGGAGAGCATAAAATATGAAAATAAAAATCTTTCACTTTTTCCAAACATTTTTTTTGCATGTAAAAGAAGAGGCTCTCTTTTCCATGTTAGTTTTTTCTCTGTCACATCATAATGCCCCAACTTCATAGCTTCAAACCCATAATTTCTACTCACTTCAAAATATTAATATTGCCATTTATGACAGTCGTCTTTGAAAGCATAAAGTGTACAGGTTGAAATGCAAACCAGAAAACAATAGTATTGTGTTTGAACCATCTGGTATGGGATTGATTTTTTCCCCACAATGTAGCCAGTAAGATGAAAACATGGTTCTTTTGTTGCCGGCGTACGTATGTGAATGGGTTACTTCAAGCGGCCAAAACTGGAGCGAAGCCAAACCTGAAAATGACTGTGGAAAACATTGCTGGGTGTCCAAGAGACTAATTAACACTTATTGTATACATACGATACGGTGTATAGAAACAGGTAGATTGTGTAACTAATATCGTGGCTTTGCATTGTAATTTACTCTTTCCATTGTAGTGTTGGCATCCTTTTGTCGTGTGGCCTTTCTTTTGCTCTTTACGCGCATGATTCAGCCACTCCTCAACTAGGGTGTCTAAAAAAGAACAAACAGTTTGACGCTTATCGGCCAAAACAGCGGGTACCCCTAATGTCTAATGATACACAATACTAAATGAAATTGTTGTTGTTGGTTTTTTTTTAAATAAAGAAAATAATGATTTCATCCAGAGAGTTACTAATGTAAACAATATTGGAGTTGTGTAGCTCGCCAGCTTTGGCGTCACGCTTCCCAGGGCATCTGCCAATATCATTTGCATGGATGAATCGCTATGTACAGTATTTTCTTGACTATAAGGCGCACATGTACATAAGTCGCAGCAACCATTTTGGGGGAAATGATATACAAGCCGCACCAGGCTATAAGTCGCAGTTTTTCTATTTTGAAAAAAAATAGTTGTTTAGTGTATGTTCAGAACGATTTTGTACTGTGAATGCACATAAAGGCACATAAACAGATTCTTAAAACAGTGCCTTTTAACATGGCAACAACTTTGCTAATTAAAACAAACAGACCCAAGTGAAAAGAAAAATCAAGATTTATTTAGCCTATTTTCTGAACTATAGAGCGCCCCTACTGGTGAAAGAAAAATCCACAGAAAAGTTGCACCGTTGTGTTAGCCGCATGGTTCTAAATATAGGAAAAAAGTAGCGGCTAATAGTCCGGAAAATATGGTATGTAGCAGCTCCAGCGCCTTCAAATAGGCCACATCTTGTTGTGAAACAGTAACCATTTTGTAAAACATGAGTTAGAAGGGTCTAAATTTGGTTTATGCTTGACGCGCGCAGAAATGAAACATGCAGAATCCAGCGGGCACAACTTTTGTGGCTTTCTATGGTTTGGCCCCGTTTTAGCCGATAGTCTCCCAGATACGCAAATTTGGAAGACGTTCAGGCAAATTCGTTTGTTGGACTATGACCTCTATAAAAGGCCCCAAAATGTATGCACATTTTAATGGGTTATTTACACCTTCAAAAACAGCGTTGATTTATTAACTAACTATGTGTTGCCAAGGCAACAACTTATTGCCAAAAATATCAAACTTTGGGTTTTAAGACCATGAATCCCTAAACACTCTCAATCATCTGAGTATTGTTACAGCACGTTTCACTGTCATGGTGACGAATCAGACGGCATCGTAAAGAAGGCCGAACCAACATGGCAACTGTCGACTTGCGCTTCACTCGAATCCACACATCAACTACAAGCAGCTGCTCCAGAATGTGTCATTTTTCTCAAAGGAGCTCTTCAAATATAATAATCATATTCTCTTTTGATTCTAAATGTGTATCGTTTACTATTTCTCAGGACATAATAGAATTTGTGCTTCGTTAAAAATATTATTATATTCCACACTATGTATCCAATCTAGATAAACCTGTAAATAAATTACCTGGGACTTTAAAACCAACGATTTGTCTCATATTCTTCTATTTATGTCAAGCTTAAATCTTTTTCAGTAAAACCACGGTAGAAAGCCTCGCTGTTCAAATATTTTTCGATTATATTTCTTGCACAGTGTATCTTTATTTTAAAACTTTATTCAATGGCTTACTCAATGACACCATTTATCCAGAATGCAGCATCTTCCTTTTGAATGGACCTTATGCACGGCAGCGTATGAAACATTTACTGAGGAAAGGTCAGGAGGTTCCGTTGTCAATATGTTACAAGCTTCTGGAACGTCGTCTGAGTGAAAAATGACCTTGGGTGTTAAGCAATATCCAAATTCAATAGTGATATTTTTCGAGGTTGAAATGAAATCAAAGGTTTTTACTTTTCAACAACAGGGAGATCCTCCAGGCAACACTGCTGTGTGACACGCTGTTCGGCGTCTGTGTCAACTCGGTTTTGAGTCTTACGTTGTTTCCCATGTTGCAGGATGCATTTACGTGAATTTAAATGAGTTTTCAGTTGCAATTAATGCAAAATATATCCCTAACCTCTTACAATGATTTATAGGGCGCTGTGCACACTTCTGCATCCAAATTATTTAAAGCATATATTTTTACACCCCTTTTTTTTCAGTTGAGTTATAGAGGTTATTAATGATGCCAAACATTTTATAATCATTCATATCGGTCTATTTTTTTAATTCACAAAAACCTGACATTTTAACAAGGGTGTGTCGACTTTTCACATCGACTATACAGAGTATTAAATTAATGTTCCGCATTTACTGGACTATGTTAATACTCCTTAATGTCCTTATTGGTGATCGGTGACAAAATATTAACTTCAGAACACTACACCAGCAGCTCAATCTGTACTTACGCTGCCTTTTGCAACACCAGGAAAAAAACAGTGACAATACTCCGGACATGAATAGACCTCGACTTCCTTTTCTGCACTGAGATCTCTCCATGATAGATGTGAGCACACCACATCCAAAGAGGATGAAAGGAGCAGCTTTTACCGGCGGCAAATTAAGTCGACTGTGTCCACACCCACAACAGCGCAGACTGCCCTTTTTAAAATGTGCCATGCATGCAGATTTTCTACGCACCTAGCGTCACAATCTGGTCATAAAAATAGAATAATCTGCTCATGACATGTCAAAGTGAAACCAATTTTGTCGCTGAATTTTCAAAACATTTGGAGAAATCCTGAACAAAGCCAAAAATACCATAACATGATTGTTTCAAAGCAAATGGCAGACTTTCTGTGTTTTTAGATCGGGTGTCTTGAGATTTTTGAGTGTCTGTTCATGATAGATGTGTCTACCACGTTTCATGTTGCTAAGTTCTCCCAGCTTTGGGGGCTGAATTTTCAAAATTTAAAATATTTGAGGCTTCAAACAAAAAATGGCAGAATTATTAGGTTTTTTTCAGGCATCGCTTCTTGTAACCTTTTGTGCTTTCTATTCATGATAAGTATGTTTGCCAAATTTCATGATGCGTGGGCTTAATTTTTAAACAATTTGGCTCAGGAAAAAAAGATTAACACAGCTGCAAAATATGAATTTTAGGGTAGAAAATAGTGATTTATTCCCTCTAAGATTAACAATGTTGACAAAATGAGGATCCAGATATTGTGTTAAATGTTAGTTGGTGGCTAAAATACTGGCACAGCTCTTGGTATTTGAGTGCTTTCTCCTGAAGAACACATTCATGTCAAAAGAATCCAAGAGGGGCTTAAACAACAAATCACAGCTCAAGGAAAATTCAAAGCCGGGCTTTATCCACACATGGTGCACAGAATCAGACTCCTTAAAAATGTCAGTCACACATGCTATGATTGAGCAACTGTCAGGGAAAGCCCTTGGAAAGGTAAGAGATCAATGACTTGGTGGTCAACAAAGCAATGGTGGATTGGGAACCCTCAATGCATCCATACAAATGTTTAGAGATAGATCAAATCGACAATTGCTGGTCGGTCATGGATGTTTGCATTTTAATAAACTGCAACCGAGCATCATTTGGCTCGGTGAGGATTATTTTTTAAATTTTTTTTATGCAAAATGTATGTAGAGCTGTAGAACATCCATCATGAGCCTGAGATGAGCACCCATTTTATTTCGTTGTGATTGTCGACTATCATTTGTACTTTATTATCTTATGACAACCAAAACCCTCTGGAAGGAAGCCTGTTTAATGACAGATAACATTTCCAATGTAACAGAATCTGAATCCAGTTCAGATTTTCTTCAATAAAAACTATTAAAAGCATTGCAAAAAATATATGTGATGTAGGAGAAGAAAATAATTCTTTTTGAAAAGGTTTGCTTCCCGGCAGGCTAAAATCACAACTGCCAGTGATAGTTATAGAATGGTATATTTGTGGAAAGTAAGGAGACAACTGGAAAAAATGGTTGAACAGCTGAATGGATTTTAAATGGGCCAAGAAATGGAGAGGTCACTGGAGGTTGAGTGGAGAATGAGTAGTATAGATCACTGAGTTGCAAGGTAGCCAGCGAAATGTTATGCTGTGCGAAGCAAGGATGACTGAGCCTCCATTTACCTCTTGATACACACACATCAGAAATCGACCTTAATTTGAGCCCATTTATCCCTAAATCAGCAAATGTCTAATCATCCGATTCAGTTACGTGACGTGAGGCTAATGTCTGGTGAGGCACTACTCCTGTCCAGTCGGATATAAAAATATCAATTTACAGATCTCTATTATTTTTAATAACAAAAAAGCATTTTGACCTTGTCGTTTTAGTGTTATCAAAGCCTTGATTATAATATTTACTATGTGTCTGGCATCGTAACTGTATGTCTGATGTTTCTAATAAAACAATCTGTAAAGAATTGGAGTTGTGATGAATTTCTGGGAACTGAACACTGTAACCTTTATCCAAGTGATATTTCTGGGGACTCACAGTTTAAGATGGTGGCTAGGTATGTAAGAGGTGCCGTGAGGGACAAAATTCAGGAATAGCCCTCGCACTTGATGCGGAAATGCGCTCATGCACACTACTAATATTTCTCATAAATACAACTGAAATGCTCTCATAACACAAATGAAAAATTTTATTACCCACAAACACGACTGAAATTCACTTATACACACCACTGAAACGCATTCATACGCACAAGGGATGTATGCAAATCTTATCTAAACAACAAATAAGATAATTGAAACAGAAAAGATTATGTGGTACTGAATAATTTTTGAGTTCACAGAAATAGAGGTAATTTAATCAGACTTAAAAAATGTAGTTAATAGAGTGTATTTTAGTACACAACAAATACATATTAGTCTCATGAAAGTAGTACTGTATGCATTAATCACTTCTAAACTTAATACAGTGGACCATATATATACATATATATATATATATATTTTACCTTTCAGTCTGATTGAGATCCTGTTCGTTCAGGAAGACATACCAAGTCGTTTTTTTATTTTTTTAAACATTTCCCAGTTTTCCTCAGTTTTAAAGAAGGCTTATAGGGAAATTCGGTGAAGAAGAGGTAGATTTGGCCTTCCTACATGAATCTGCATAAACACAGGGAACGATGACATTGCTCCTCATATTTCTTAGAGGTTTCATTCATTAGCGAGATAATATGTCAGAAACATATGACGGCTTCTCGTTATCAGGTTGAAGTCCCTTATATTTGCAATGCTGACATGTCAGGCATCACATGTTCCTCCACTGAAGAAGGTGAGCCAATCCATTAAATAAAAAATCTGGGAAACAGGGTCCCCGTCTAGGATCCCGATTGCAATGGAGTTTTCAGAAAGGCAACGGGAGCACAAAGAGAAAGAGAAAAGAATGTTCTTATTTTAAAGCAGCCCTGTGTGACAATGCAGACTGAGTTTCCAAAATAAGAGGAATCTCAGATGAGCTTTCATTTTTAGACCCATTTCAAATTGTCCGGCATCAATCAAGCTGTTTTTACATCAACCATCAGTTATTTATGTCTGCAACACGCTATTTAGAGCAGGGGTAAAATGGAGAAGACGAAAACTGACGCGTCTCTTAGATTTCAACCTGACCATGTCCGTGCACTTTGCAGACTCTGCTGTTTCTCTAATCTCAACATTTGGCAAAGTCAAGAACCTTGACATGCACTCTGTTTGCACAAAACTGTCTCTAAGCTTGGTGCTAGTCATGTGCAGCACTTAAACTTCCAGCCCACGTAATGTTGCCAGGTAGGAACTGCACCATCAGCGTCTCTCGCCGTGTAATATTTTTGCTCCGTGTCAGGAGGTGAGAGCCGAGCAGAAATACTACTTTTGACGTTTGTGGAAACTGACTGATTTCCAGCCATTTATGTATAATGTATGACCTGAGTCGAGCCAAGACACATCATACACATCATGTATCAAATTATGTATTGGAGAGGTCCCAAAGATATGACCACAGTGAGTTCCCAGAGGCTGTTTGTAAGATGAATAGTTGATAAATCGAGATACATTAAATTTCAATCTATAACTGTTATTTAGAGTCATTTTTAAAAAGTCTGACGTAGTCAATCAGCAGAAATTAAAATAAGAGGACACTGAAGAAAGAAACCCCCGTAAACAAACAAAAACGGAAAGACGTTTCAAATGAATAATGTGTGCGTGTTAGGACTATCACTATTAAATGGAATTGGTTGTTCAAATAATCAACCAAAAATACATGTTGCCTTCAAATTTCTTGCAAAACTGTTTTATGATATTGTTTGGTAACTTATTATTGAGGTTCATTGGATATTGTCTAATGATTAAACAAACGCAAACAAACAACAATTAAGCAATATCACAGAAGAGGAAGTGATGTCCTCTCCAACGGTTTTGAAACCGAGTGCTACTTCTTGGGTGCTAATTAATGCAAAGGGCTACTAGTTTGATAGCGACACACTTCTGAGGCTGCTTCACGTTCAACTACGTGTCAACCACAGGTTAATTATACTTTGGCTCTAAATGATTATTTTCATAATAGACAACTACTGACTATTATATTTTCCATGAAATAATTATGACCCAGTTTCTGGTTTAGTCCGTAACATGCCAGACTGAAGGGAACATTTTATTTAATTCAATTAAACACAAAGGATAATCAGTCTGCTTTCATGAAGCATTACAGATATGAGAAAATATTTGGACAATATTAGGTTAAACAATGGCTCTTAACAATTTATACTTCATTTGATGTATGAATGGTTGGTGTTTTGTCGTGACATTTTAGTGCATGGATGCCCTTCATGAGTCCAACCAATTCATCCATCCATCCAGCCGTTTATCCTCACAAGGATCACGATAGGTTTTTATTCTAAGCGTCCTCTTCAGCCAGTTTTATATTTGTGTAGGTTTGTGGCTTGGAGGAGTCTTAACATTTATGGATCCTTTGTAAACCTACTATAGGTCGCTATCAATGCGCTTTTGTTATTGTTGTATTTACATCTGCCTATTCCTATAGCATTTTTCCAGCAATCAAAATGCTATTTACTTTTCACTCCTTTATATATCAGATTTTTTTTTAACCCTAGTAGCTTGTTGTGTTTCAATTCACATTGGCCAAATCGAGTAAATTGTTGCGAAGTTACGTAGTTAAAGTATACATTATATCTAATCAATCAGAAAAATAATAATATATGTAGATAGATATATATATATATATGTTGAATATTATGGCTGCAAAGAGAATATTTAGTTCACGTATTATGTTTTTGTTATTTGTATTTCTTTTAATATGGGCAAAATTCTGTCTTTTAAAAGAAACACATTGGTAAACCCAAAACTATTTTCCGATGAAGGCATCATATAAACAGTCGCCAAGGTCACCACGTTTGCTGCTGGTCTTGGTTTCTTCTTGTTTCACATCTCCGAAGCCACCGTGCGTGTTCATCTTGTAGTGTCGATCCAAAGACACTGTTGACGTTCTCGCCCACATTCTGCTTTGTGTGAAGATGCGATTTATTTATGCCCCAAGACTGACGTGCACCTTCTTCTCCGATACCAAAGGTCAGTCATTGACTTTTCCCATATTTATTCATTTCATCATTCAAACAAGGAGAACCCTAGATTATGAAATGTTACGCGTATTGCCCCTCACATTTTGTTGAGCTTAAATATTTATTCAGTCTTTATTGACCTCAGTGAAAGCTTTGAACTCTTCAGATAAAGACTTCCGAGCTTCTTTTCATCATGTTGGAGTCTCTCCATGCACCCTCAACGCTCTTACATCTTTAAACTCAATGAGGCCCCCTGTTGGCACCTGCTCACACAAACATCACAGGAACAAAATGGTATCGTTTTAATTTCATTTTAACAATGTGCCGCAATGTAACCCTCTGTATCATTTTATTTTATTTTATTTTTTCACCCGTGCAATTATTTGAGTGTGATAGATAATGTAGGTAATTATATGTATGTATGTATATATATATATATATATATATATATATATATATATATATATATATATATATATATATATATATATATATATATATATATATATATATATATATATATATATATATATATATATACCAGTCCAGTCTCGTTGGCCCCTATTGCTGTGAACATTTGAATGAAATTTCAAATTCCTCTTTGTTGCAATGGGTTCCGGCTGAGTGAAAGACTTCCTGTGGAGGACCACACTTCAACGCCATTGTTCACTTTCACTGGAGTGAAATAAACTGCACCATTTTTGTCCCCTTATCCTATTGCGCCACACTGTGGAAGTACAAGTCTGCTTCCTGTTCTCCTTGTTTCTTCTTTTTAAGCAATTTCATCTGTGGTCATTGCTTGAAGACTAATATTTGAGCTCAATAATGTTTTAAGATCTATAGTATTTGTTTTTCCGAAATCTAAAAAATATATACATGTAATAAGAATGTTGTTCATAAAGATAAATGGTTACATTTTGATAAACTTGCATTGTAAGATGTACAGAAGTAACCGAACTAAAGACCTCTGCTGCCATCTTGTGGCATATACGCGAAATGACTCATTTCCCTTGGTGCGGTGCCTTCCTCTCCCATCACTCCCTCTCTTTTTAATATCAGCACTGTGGCGAATCTAATCTGGATCTCCTTTAAGGCAATAAAACCTAGATAGCTTCCTTTGAATGGGAAAAAACGCCGTCTCTTATTGCTTTGAAATCCTCGTTTATTTGGCGTTGTGCGTGACAGGGGGAAAAAAGATTCCGGTCGGGGTTCAAATGGGCAGGATGACGAAGATTCACGGTGTTCCAAGTGCGTATTTCCTCAAGTATTGTATTCCCGGGTTATATGTTCAATAGTGTTATCCACACAGTTTGAACTGCGCATAGGAGAATGCTCGTTGAATATCTCCGATTCCTCAAGCAATCTCCAGTCGAAATTGCAATTTACTGAGGGTTAATAACGACCTGAAAATATATTAAGGTTGTTATAACACCTCGCGTACGAATTCTATTTGTTTTAAAGAGAGTCCTATTTAAGTAGTAGAAAAATGTAGACATGATTGGAGATTTATTTTAAGATTTTAAGGCTGACCGTGCCACATTCAGAGACGAGTTCGTTTTTTTTTAATTAAAAAGAAAATAATATATCGTATGTCTTTTATTTGCGGTACTCATTTTTCTATTTTGTGAATTTGTATTTATTAAATAAAACGTTAAAAATGTTTTTCTAGGGCTACTAATATTCACTTAGCCGATGTTGATAACACGTGCAGAAACTAATATTTGGTTGATGCATATTGGTTTATATGTCGGACAGAAGATAATATGATCACATTTAGGTTAATTTCTTTTCGCAGACCACGAAAAGTGAAAACGGTAAGCGCTAGAAAATTAATATTTGCATTGATATTTTCAGGGGAGAAAATGAAACACACGGCGATGAGTGCGAGCAAACAAGGAAGAACAGTGTCCGGTTTTAAAAATGGTTTTCGCGCTGCGTTACACGCTTTTGAGGAGAGACAATAATCAGCCTTTCACTTTTGGAAAACAGGAGGATGGAAGGCAGAGCAGAAATGAGAGGGCTCTTGTTGGCTTAGCTCTATCAAGGAAGAAGGACTCCCTGTTATCTGTGAATAGAGCTTCTTCTTTTGGCGGACCAGAATAGATATAGCACGAATTTTTAATTCGTTTTTCTTGGAGAGACAACAATGGTTTATTTGAAAGCTTGACACAATTTGGGTTTTGTGAAAGATCCTTTTTTTTCTCCCCCAGCTCTCCTTGTCCGAGCCCAGCTGCCCATATGGGATGCGACGTGTGTAGTAAAAGATCACAATGACACCGAGTGACAGGCGGCACAAAAAGCCCAAAGATGCATCTCCCTGACTCTGAACACCACCGACAAACTCTGACACACTTGCTTTCTTTTTTTCCCCCACTGTCTGCATCCCTGCGCCGCTGCTTGGTAACATGCACGCCTCCAACATGCAGCAAAACCGAGCCTGGCCTTTTGTCTCTGGGCTTGGTCGTGCACTGTATTGTGCAATGATGGAGTCCAACAAACTGCCTCTTTTCGATTATAAATAACATCAAATATCTCTCTCTGCAACGCGTGTGACTAAACGCATGGACAGTAAAGTATATAAAAAAGGACCTGGAGTTATTTAACCTTCCAAGTGTATAGCCGGTGCTGTGCGAACACATGCTCCAAAAGCAGTAGCCCCCCTGAGACACCGTTTTGTAAATAATTAGCAAATCCTTCCAATTTAGCTGTTTGTTCAGTGATGATATGGGCGGCTTTAACATCTGTTGGGATTTTTTTTTTTTGTGGGTGTCCGTGCGTGTGTGTGTGTGCTTTCCTAGGCCAAACGAAACACAGATTTCTTTCTGCAACATATTTACTTAAAATACTGACTGGAGTCAGATAATCCACTTTGTGAGTCACTTTTGGACTAACGTCATATAATTCAAATTGTATCTGACAGCCACAGGAAATATTATTGTCAAAGACGTTCATAATAAACGGAATACATTTAAGCGTGAGGCTCCTCTCGATGACAGCTATTGATTATTTTTCTTCCTCTTGTTTGCGGGTGACGCGTCTAACAAGATAACACCACGTTTATTGCATTAAACAACTTTTGCTCCAGTTTGCTCAAGGCCGAGGGACCAACAACAAAAAGGAGAGCTTTTGACATAAAAGCTTCTTGTGTTCAGAAGCCCTCTTCTATTAAGTGAGTGGATTTTGGTCCCATTTCACAAGTGACTTCAAGCTTTATTAGCGAGGGCGCTTGGATTTAGAAGAAATATTCTCATGGATTAGATTTGCCTAAACAGGAAAGATTGAAGGGTTTAAAATCTATTCCGTGATACAATAATGTTTGTCTGCCAGTTTGAGGGTGTTTTCTTTTTTCTTTTTGATGCGGTTTTAAATTTTCTAAGTGCACGTGGGAACCTGCGTGTCAAGAAAATCTAGTGGAAGATAATCACACTTGGTGTGATATTCAATTTAAATGCGCTATACAATAACATTTTGGAATCAAATAGTTATTGTAAATAAAAACAAAATGATGAGGAAATCTGAAAAGTTGCCAATGTTTATTCATGGCCATAAATATTTTTCGGTCCATAAAAGAAGCAAGAAAATTAACATTTCTATAATTATAAAGTGGTTCGTACGTGCTGATAATAACACGAGGGTAAGGCGGGGGAGAGAAAATATATATCTACAACCAACACACAACATATTTTTACAAAAAAAATGTTCACAAGAAGAGCATTGACATTCTCGATAAAATCTATTTGGGACAAGGGAATTGGAGCCAGTTCTCTTAACGAAAACATGTAAACACGGTGCACACATGAGCCCCGAATAAAAATGGTACTATGTAGTGTGTGGACAGCGAAAAAAATGAAGTCTTTCGTGTGTGAGTTTGCGTGGGGTTTCTCCCCTCTCTTTGCGCGTGTAGTGAAACTGTCTAGTGTGCCTTCCCCAAGACGAGTCTCTGTCTATCGCGTCCCTTACCAAGTCCACTGTTGCGTTTGCACCAAGTGGTGCGCCGTGGGGAAATGCGGCGTGGCCGTGGCGCCGTACTGCGCGTTGTACTGCATGTGTTGGAGCGACTGCGCGCCGTACGCCGTGAAGGGGATCCCGGCCTGAAAAGTGGCCGCCAAGTCCTGAGCTTTAAGGGTGTGACAAGGCTTCCCGTCCCTGACTAAGACGGGCACGGCCACTCGCCTGGGAGAAGGCAGGTGGCTCACTTCCATACCTTTCTCAGCCCGGGCTCGCTTCATCTTGTACCGGTGGTTTTGGAACCAGATCTTCACTTGGGTCGGGGTGAGGCGGATCAGGCTGGCCAGGTGCTCCCTCTCCGGTGCGGACAGGTACCTCTGCTGTCGGAAGCGGCGCTCCAGCTCGTAGGTCTGCGCCTTGGAGAACAGCACTCGCCTTTTGCGCTTCTTGCCCGAGTCGCTGCCCCCGCTGCTGGACGTCTCCTTGTCGTTGTCCGGCGACTCGTCGTCTGCGGACGGCTCCGGGGATTTGGCCGAGTCCTGGGAGCCGGCGGTGAGGCCGTGCACTGCGGCGGCGAGAAACGGGAGGAACACTGTCAAAATGTTATGTCCGGCTCCAAAAAGACACTTCACACTTGCATGCGTCATCAAAAAGGAGGGAAAAAAAGTAGACATTTCAACATGCATGCAAGGACAGCACCCCAAAATAACCGGGCGAGTCAGTGAGGCGTTCAAATGTGCATTGTGTGCTTGGAAGTCTCCCAGAACACCAGAACACATCAAATCGAATTCCAATCAAGCGTCGTAATATAAAGCACCATTTGTTGAGCTACAACGCCTCGGTGCATCCAAATAAATCTTTAGAGCTTGCAAGCATGACAATTCTTAAAGATGACGAGCCTCTTACTTACATGAATATTGAATACTGTCCGTGGTGGCGAGCCATCGCGTATACGGATTGTCACTAGTGTCGTAAAATGGATTCTTTAAAGGCAGGTTCTGCACGTTTTCCAGGGGACTTTTCACTAAAACTCCTGTGCTTTTCGTCGTGGACGTGCTCTCCGAGCCCTCGGTGTCCTCCTCCGCCCCGGTGATAGATCCTTCTTCGTCATTCGTGTCCGGAAGGTCCAAAATGTCCTTAACAGAGAAGCCCGTCTTTGTGTTGGTCAACGACATATTCTGGTGGGGGGTGACCGAAAAAAAAGTTGCAGCACCAGCACCTTTCTGTCGGACAATCCGCTGTTTAAGGAGAGACACACAGGGAGAGAAGCTGAAGCTGATTTTTTGAAGGGGGAAAGGAGAGTCGAGGCTATGGAGAGGAGCCGCTGTGGGCGAGCATCGCCTGCAGAAGTAGCTCTGGTTCGGTCTAAGAGAGTCCAGTGAGGGATGCCAAAGTGGCTCAAGTGCTATGCGCGGCTCATGGATACAGTGCCGGTGCTGGGTGCAGGAGGCAAATAAGCCATTACCTTGCCCGATGCGTCCATATAAGGTTGGTCTGCACACATGAACCTGCAGTGAAAAAGCATTAAAACACGCGAAAGGTTGGCCACGTGTGGGCGGGTCTTAGGAGTCAAGTGGATGAAGACAGTGTTTGCAGATGTGAAATTGTGGGTTTTGGGGAGATCCGAGCATCTACCATTGGTGCTTCAGCGCATGATGAGTGGTATAACGTGTCAATTAATTACAAAGACTGGGAGGGCCTTTTCGACTCGCTATTTGCATACAAAGAAACTCCAAGTAGCTTTAGACTCACTGTACTTTTTAAGGAAGGCACGTTTTGAACGGAATGCTCCTCATTACTTATATAAAACAAATATTCATTTTTTTTTCTCAATTTCGCTACAATTATTTTCGTTTCTGTAACTCAGTTTGGTTTTGTCCAAATAATAAGGGGTAATTTATGTAAACCTTCTGAGTCAATATTTTGGCCAAGGCTTAAGGACAAGCGGTTGAAGCAGGTCTTTGTTTGTTCCGTTTCGAACAGTGGACCAAGTGTGATATGATGAGTTGATTAATGATAATAATAATAATAATAATAATAGTAATTTGAAGAACTTGTTTACGTATTTAAAAAAAACTCCTAAAATGTATAGATTTTTTTTTGTATAACTAAATCAATCTGTTCAATCCGGTGCCACTCTCATCTTGGCACCTCATCCTAATATTTGTTTTGTGTGTGTAAAGCTTCTTTTAAAAGCGCTCCAAGCCCGCTATCATTGTTGCTTACTTTATTTTGCTCCCCTTCATGACTTTGCCTGCCGCTCTCCTCCCTCTGCCGGCTATGCAGTATGTGATGTGGGTGACAATGTTTCACGTTTTGAGCAAGTCCCCGGCCGCATCCTGGGTGGTCGGACTCGGGCAAACACAAATACAAACCGATTGCTAAGCTGCAGACAATAGGGGAAATGTAGACAAATGTCCGGCTCCTGTTGGAAGCTTTTGTGCCGCTGCAGTTTTTGCATTTATTTCAGGCCCTCAAATAATAGATGATTGACGCCCCGCGCACAATGCTTTCTAACTGTTTGGAATAAATCTGAGGTTGTTCCTAGTTGTCATGGCATTCAACTGCTTTCAATGGACTATCTCTTCATTCAATCCCTGGATCCTTGCACAGTATTAAGGAAAGCCTCCGGGGCGCGCGCACACGCACGGGTACGCGCGCGCGCACACAATAGGAAACTTGTGAAAACTTATGGGCGGAAACGGTTGTGCACAAAATCGACTTAAATGTAAACATAACTAAAATTATTTGCATTCGCGCTCTTTTATCACACCGAAGATTATTAATGTACAATAATAATAATAATAATAATAATAATAATAATTATTATTATTATTATTATAACAATAATAACAATTACAACAATAAGATTAACAATAATATTTACAATAACTATATAAATAATAGTGATATAATAATAATAATAATAACAATAATAATGATAATCATAGCTTCCCTACATATTTTATAAATGTGTGTGCATTTTATTTTCAAATCGGCGATCTTTTATGAGTGTCTTTATAATTTTGAAATTTCCTTTTTTTCTATCGCCTTTATATTTTCGACCTCAAATCAGACGTGTACCTCACATACAGGCCTTGTTTTCCCACATATATGTGGTAGAATTAATCTGACGTCTCAGCATACCACAATGGCTCCATTCAGTGGATGAAGACAAACTAGAGCCGCTTCTTGGGCCCCTGCAAGGGAGAGAGAGGTTACTGACCTGATCCACCAAGTAGTGCTTCGCCCAGCTAAATCCGACATGTGACACGGGACACAGGGTGCGCACAGCAGACACCCAGAGAGACGTTTTGGAAGCATGGAGGAAAGGCCCCCGCGAGCAGCTGCAGCCTCATCAGGAAGCACACCGGGCCCTTGCAGGGTGTCATTTGACTGTTACTTATTTAACCCCAAAAAAGCGCGCTGAGCCAGATCAGACCGTGTTTAGAGCATGCTGGCTTATCGGCCCATGTCACGGAGATTTGCTTTTGTGTGTGTGGCACCGTGACAAGAGGGTGTCAAAAGTAGTTGCTGCAGACCGGACTACGACCACTTTTTTTCGTGCGGGTGGGGAGTGGGTATAGTGCATGTTTGATCAGTCTCGTGAGGGTTGGGAAGGATGAGGTAAAAGTGCACATGCAGGCTAAGTGGATTTATCCACTTAGAGAGACTATCTACCAGTGTTTACCTGTTTACTTTAACTGCGAGTTCAAACACCATGACTCACTGAACTTCCCTGCTCATGATCTTCTTCTTTTTCTTTATTATTATTATTATTATTATTATTATTATTATTATTATTATTATTATTATTATTATTATTATTATTATTAAATAACATGGATTTCACTTGGTTAATAAACTCACGCGATTCATCTGCAGTTAATAGAAATTAATTCAATTATTTTAACTGTTTTGTCAGTTTTGGTGGATTAAATTAATATTGTTGTAAAAATTATGTTTTGGCGTTTTGGGCGCGTGCGTGCGTGCGTGTACGCGTGCGTGCGCGCGTGCGCGCGCGTGTGTGTGTGACAGGAAGATAACGAAGGGCCTCCATGCACGCTGCAGATGCACAGGGCATTTCAGGGACTGAATAGGAGCGCAGGACTGGTGCTTTCCATCAGCCTCTTATTTGTGCATCAACACCTTCTCACAACATATGAAAAAAGATGGGTATGTTTTTTTCTTCTGAAAGAATATTTTATTTAGAGCTTCTGAACTTAAATGTACTTATACCATTACATTAATGGATCATTTAGAAAAATGACTCATTTTCACCTTCACATTTTTCAGCAAAAGTGACTCAAAGAACCAACCTTCTTTTTTTGCACGACTACACCAAACATCTCTTGTGATTAATTATAACCCCCTCCTAAAAATTCATGCCAACGATTGTTCCTTTATAATAGAAGAAAACGCTTTTAATATTCTTGATTAAATACATCTTTCGATTGAATGCACAAATAAGAATGCCGCGGGAGGATCCATAATGATGTTGATCGTTCCTTTTCCTTTTAATCGCCGAATTTCAGCGCGTTTGACCGCCTCGGGAGGAGAGTTTGGCTTTGATAAAGGTGACCACTCCCGCCTCGAGGCTCCCGTGATAAATGTGACAAACCCGATTTGCCTCCTCTATGATTAAAGACTACATCTAATATTCAGGTAAAGCCGCTCCGGTTTATTTAAAGGGGTGTCTAAGCCGTGGCCTGTGGACATGTAGCTCGAGGGGAGATTTTTTTTTTTTACACAGAATCCACCACTTCCAGGCAAAAGGGAAAGCCTTTATTCGTAGCTATTGGTGTGATAATTAAACATGTCACGGTGAGATTAGAACCGCGCGGCCATGCCCCCAGAGGATGACTTCAGTTGTTAAAGCACCAGTTTATTTGTAACGGTGGATTTCATGCCACGCATTGTCATTCTCAACAATTTATACCCGTGTGAGCGTGCGTGTGTGTGTGCGGGCGTGTGTGCAGGGCGAATTGCTAAAAGGCTTGAAATTCTTTTCTTTTTTTCTTTTTGACAACTGTATCGAGTATAAATGGTTTCAATCTGTGGGTGATATTTTCAAAATCAGCGAATGCGCTTAAAATTCAGTGCAAGTGCACAGTGCACATAAACAAGTAAAGAAATAGTGTAAACACAATCTGTCACGCTCATATAGGAACGTTTTCTCCCTCCCCTCAGGCA
Organism: Idiotropiscis lumnitzeri; assembly: GCF_059441095.1. Taxonomy (NCBI): domain Eukaryota; kingdom Metazoa; phylum Chordata; class Actinopteri; order Syngnathiformes; family Syngnathidae; genus Idiotropiscis; species Idiotropiscis lumnitzeri. The sequence goes on along the minus strand of NC_142391.1, from coordinate 15,171,161 downwards.
GTCTGTTTGGTGAGTGTCACAATAACGTGAACATCTGTTGACATCTGCAGAGCTCTAGCGGACCCTAGCGGTACTTTGAAGAAACAACAGGGAGTAGACACAAGAGGCCACCCAAAATTGGGCAACTTGGGATAATAATCTCTGTTAACAATAATTAATTCTAGCCCATATCGATAAAGTAAAAATATAATTCCAACGTAGCCTATAGGATCTGTTAAAGAGTCATTGATAATTTTGCAGGCAACCTGTTCATTTGTTGCAGGTGAATAATTGTATTTGTGATGATGCAGATCCATGCGATTGTTTTTATAGTTCCACACCCACGTGATGACCACTTCCACGCATGCAGGCCCACACTTTAAGAGGAGCGAAAGAAAGCTTGCCGTGGGCTTACCTCGTGCACCAAAGGGAGGCTGGTCGTTGAAGTCTTGGCCGCGTAAAGATAGCGCGTGCCGGGTTCATGAAATATCTCCAAATGAGAGTGAGGAGTGCGTGCACAGATAAGCCTGATGTGCTTTATATACCCTGAAAGCAAGTGCGCCTCTTCTCGTATTGTCCGAGAGCGTTTGCATAGCTGGCCAAGAGGCTCTGCTCCCGCTAACTCCTTTTGCATTGCACAATGTTTGTCTTCCCTTCTATGACGTGAGACAAAATATTGGCCATATGCTCATTGGGCCATAAACAGGACTGAAGCGCAAACACAGCAGCGCGTGGATCAACCCTACGCGCACATTTGGTTTTCTCTCTGTCCTTTTCGTGCCATCTGCGACCAACGTGGACTATAATGTCGGTGAATAATGTTACAGTTAAGGAGATAAGGGGGTAGCAGGTTGATCTTCACATTATTCCCCACGCATGCAGGGCTCTCTAATAAATGGCTTGGTAACCAAGAAGCATCACTGAGAGAAGAGCAGATGTGGCATGTTATCCAGCACGCAGCCACGTTTACATTAGATACCCTGATACAATGATTGATGACCAGCCCATGGTCACACCGATTCACAATCCCCATTGTAGAACCGCAATAGCGTGCAGGCGAACTTACCCTATGACTCGTTGTTTAAATAGACTGCTAAAGAGCCTAACCTGCAAAGGAAAAAAAATCATCATGATCATCAACAACACCAAATACAACACCACTCCTTTGTATATGAGTAACACCTAATCTAATATAATTGCTATTTTTTTTTGGGGTGGCGGGGGGTGGTTAATGGATTATCATCACAGATGTTTCATCATGACTAAAGAAGGGGTCAGCAACATGGAACACACCGGCCTGTTTGAAAATAAGATCACCGGTGATGGGAATGTTATTGAAGGGTATATCTGATAATGTAGAAACTTGCAGAAATGAATACAAAACAAGTGTTGCCTTTTGATACATTGTGGCATATGTCATGTTATAACATCTAGAAATGACAGTTGACCAGGTGGTTTGAAAATGTAAATTTAGTAAAATGATCTATTTTTCTACAATACTCTTGTAATATTAACAACAACAAAACTAAACAAAAAACAAAAACTCCATTACTGTAGCGCACATATTCAAATTAATTAATCAACAATATTAGTTTATTTATTTTATATGACTTACATGAAGTTGGAATAATTCCAATTCCACAGTTTGTTTCAAATTAAATGACATCTGACAGAACAAACTGAATTATTTCATTTATTCAAAAGTACAGCATTGTTTTTGGGGGATTTTTCAAACATTTTTTATTTGTACCATACTCAAAGAGGATCTGAAGTGTCTCCACACCTCTATTCAAAGTTGCGGCTGTGTTCAGAAATAAGAAAAAACATTCAAACGTTAAATCGGAGACGGCCCTCATTTAAAGCTGGGATGGGCAACTGCAATGCAACCACGCTCAGAGTGGCCCTAAATTATTTTTTGGAAAATAAAAAGATTTACTGGAGATGATCAGTTTGAAGTAGTAATAATAGTGTTCACTACCAGATGGCAAACCCAAATACTTTACCTATCCACTAGAGAAGAAGAGAGCGTTTATAGTCAAAAAGCCCGGACCAAATTAGGTCAAGAAAATGGTGTTTCAGGTAAAATATGAAGCCGGTTATATTGAAATGCAAACCGCGCTCGCTTGCTTAGAGATCAGCAATCAGCCATGAGAGACCTTCGCCACAACAGCACCGATCTAAAAAAAATGCACAAATAGCAGCGATTTCTTTTCACAAGAACCTTTGGCAGTTAGTTTGAAGTGAATGAGGTGATCCTCAATTCATGTCCTCCAAAAACAGCGACGTATTCAATACTTAATGGCATCTCAAATGTACAGAATATGGTGGCTTAATTGGACAAGTGGCTGTTGTGACGCATGGCGCACCTGCGATGATGCACCAAGGAAAAACTTTCCTGCCCAATCCTGCACTGTATTCTACAGATGAACGAGAGAGACTATTCATTTGGGGATTTTGAGTAACATGCAGGACAAATATGCATTCGTATAGAACTAACATTAAAATCTTTGAGTGAGTTGATTTTTGTGAAATGAGCACAAAATAAATTCTCGCACTTAATGTCTGTTTTGTGCCTTCTCTGAATGGGATATATATTTTTTATTTTTATACGAGGGAGCCCTTGAAACACGAAAAAGAAAATTCCAGTGCGTGCATGGCTATTTTTTTTTGTTTGCTTCAAAGGTTGTTGTTGAGGTGAATGCATTTGAGCGTTTAAATATATTAAGATACTCAACTGTAAATTGGTTCAGTAAAAAAACAGACATTTGCTCATATATTGTCCTTCTTTAAAAGGGCATGCTTGTCATGCATCTGGTTTGGGAGTGCGCGGTCCTTTTTGGTCGCTCAGTAATAATAATAATAATTATAAATCAGATGTGGAAGCACCTTTCAGGAACTGATAAAAAATGGTGGCACCCTCCTGATTTACAGTGTATCTGATTGACAACCAATAAAACTCAGCTGATCTAATAGGCCTTTCCTGACCTTTTAATTTTGCTACTGTTGATAATTCCTTTCCTGACTATGACAGTTTCCCCCCAAAAAAAAAAAAAAAAAAAAAAAAAAACACCAATGCATGATGCTGCCACCCCAATGCTTCTCTGTTGGTATAGTGTTCTATCTATCTATCTATCCATCCATCCGTCTCTTTAGCTGTATAGCTGTCCTGTATCTGCACCAGTTGCACTTCTTTTTTACGATACAAAACACCGTCCCCTGCATCAGAGGCAAAAGGTATAGAAACCGACAAGCGTCCGCGGCTAATTGGTGAGGAAGAAAGCAATACAAGGCAAACACAAGGCAAGCTATTATGACACCTTTGGGGGAGTAGAAGCTAAATCATGACAATGATTTTATTGTGGGGAGCCTGGAATTCGTGCATGATAATAACAGCGTTGCCTGGTGTTGCAGGAGTGACCATCAATCAATAGTGAATGCATGTCTGATGCGGTTTTGTGCAGTGCCACTTTGTTGATGAAAGCGTGAGATTATCCTCCCTGCCATCGCTGTGTTCAAGGGTGCCACGAAGACCCAAAGAATACAAATAAATAAATTGGCCTCATACCTCGTTTGAAATTCCACATTAAGGCCAAGTAGTTAGTTAGAGATGGAATGTATTCATGAGGTTCACACCGATGACAAAGAAGCTTTCCACTCAGTCGCTCTGAGAATACTCCTGTGTTGTTTGAGATTCGCCACAAGTGCTCCGGGTGCTAAATACAAGACCTCCTAAAAGGGATCGGTAAGATAGGCCCTGTCGGTCAAGCTATTATCAATCCCCGGCCTTAAGCTCGGTGATGACCATACTTCAAATGTTGTTAATGGCTGCGGGAGGACACCGGTGGCACGGCTTTCTCAAATCAATCAGTTCACGTATTAATGTATCCACCACTCGAGAGGAAAGTGGGAGCGCTTCTCAAGGAAATGGCCACGGGTTTTGTGGATGATACACTTTTTAAAAAGTTTAATTAAACCTGAGGGCTCACTTGTATGTTGGAAACTCGCACTGATAGTCGGTGCTATCCGTTTAAATGGTTTAGCGCTTTTCCTCGCCAAATGCGTGCACTTAGAGAGATTTAGCGTGAGATCGCAGAGTCCTCGCTGTCAAAGTGTCAATGAATGGCTGTTTTTAGCCTTTCAAGAGCAATGAGCCAAAGTAGAGCAGATGAGCTGTTGTCCATGAAATTTCTTCACATCAGTTGAGTATTTGCATGTCTTACATGAAAACATGAACGTGAATGCAAAGGAGCTCTGGAGTATGTAGGGCTTAACATTTTCGAACCAACGTTACAAGTTCGAGAGGTGAAATAGAAAGGGGTGGAATGAGTTGTTTGAAAGCGGCGTGAACTGTAACATGGAATAGGTTCAACGGGCACTCGGGAAATGTCAGCTATTGCCATTAAATGATTGTATCTATGTTTTTATTTTGATTTGTATACTTGACATAAAAATCTTTTAACTCAAATACCTCTTTTTCAGTGCGAGGTATGCAGGCTCAAGGCGACTGTATGACCTCAAGGCAACATCTTTACATGCTTTGATTTGGAATTATAATCTACATTACTTGATATGGGCTAGAGCGGTAGTTGAAGCACAGCTGTTAATTCATTAACGAACCAGAAAAGCACTTAGTTGAAGTGCAGACTTTTGCCAAAATGAAAATATTTTGGTTTGCAAAATAATAGAAACAGATTCCATATGTACCTTTTTTTTTAATTCATCTCAACAATAGACTGAATATCAATAGATTAGAAAAAGGTATTTAAAACTCAATATAATAATTTTAAAATGTGAAGTGATTTACAAAAATCTTCTTTCCGGGTTGGATGATGTAAAACTCATACGTATGACCCAAGAATGTTTTTTTTTTTTCCATAAAGGTTATTGACATAGCAATAAATGGAGGAATGGACTGTCAAATTTTTGATGAAAACCTCCTTTGCACGGCCAGAACACTGCAGATGGGTCGTGGATTGTACTTCAGCATGACAATGACCCAAAATTCAAGAAAGGAGTGGCTCAAGAAGCATATAAAGATCATAGATTGACCAAGTCAGTCTACACACATCAACACAACCGAAAACCGGTGGAGGAAGTCGACGCTTTGCGTTTCTGATTGAGCAGACAAGAAACTTTCTGTAAAGAGGCATGCCCCAAAATTCCAGCGGAGCTTTTTGCTAACCGGGGACCAAGTGCAAGAAATGACTCGGTGTGATTGCTCTGATTGCCAACAAGGGTTTCTCTACCAGGCGATGACCTGATGTTTTTCAAATTTGTTCACCAATTATAATGCACAACATTGTCGAACTTTTACATCGTGTGCCTTATTTTAAGTCAACACACTGAGCATGTTAATGATTTCACGTAATAATTAGCGAACGGATAAATCAATCAACATACAACACGTTATTTCTAGAAATGTCTGTCAGATTTGATATTTTCAAATGATCACCTCTACAAGATTCTTAGAAAATCACAATATCTCAACAATAGTTAGCTACATTTGGAGCAGGCCCGTTGGCGACTCATGTTGTCCTTGGAAGATATCTCGCGCCCGCGAGTATGCCTATGCCCCAGTGAAATGGCAGAAAGTCCAGAAAGTCCAGAAAGGAATGGATAATCCGGATGATGCATTTCCACTATTGACGCCAAAATCAAACAGATGAGCAATGTAATCAAATTTATTAAAATTATAACGCGTTATGATTTTGACAGAATCCTAGTTCTTGGTTTACACTCACAATGACCAGGGATAAAACAATTCAGTCTTTTATGGACAAAAGTATGAGCGCATTTTTACGTAGCGACAGTAAGGCAGAATGTCTGGTACACACCATAGTTTGGTTTCACTGATTCATAACATGAGATGCAGCTCCTTACAATGACATTTTCTCGCTCTCACAATGCATCAATATATATCGGGTCTCTACGGTTCATTATTGGGGGGTTTGGTGTAGAAGCACTTGAGAGCCCTGACCTCAACCCCATCAAACGCCGTTGGGATTGATTAAAATCAAAAGTGTGAGCCCGGTACTCTCTCAGGGACCTCTGACCTGAAAAATGTTCTTCTTGTGGAATGGATAAAAAAAAATTCACAGAAGCGTGGAATTAGTTATTGTTGCCATTGGGAATCAACTCCAAAACTGACATGCTCAATTCCCATTTATATTTTTTCGATATCGTCAGTCACTCAATCCCAATTTGACTACAATCAACTTGACTTTCTAGACAAACGTTTCTCCCGACTGAGGCAACGCCATAGTGCTTCCTGTTTTTGAAGTAGGAGACATAGTGTAAGTGAAGAAAGAAGGAAACTGGGCACATGTTTCTCACATAATAGCTGCAAATTAACTGTGAGACAGGGACTATACATGAAGCGGTGAGGCAACATTCTTATTTAATCGCTATGGAAGGGGCATTAAAATCAATCAAGAAAGTCACCTCACAGGGTCAGCTTCAAAACAGTGGACAATAGCCATTTCCCAAGGTGAAAGTAGAGGAGCAGTATCAAATCACAGCTGCGACCTCCTCATCAATCTCAATTGGAGAGGTTTTTAAAACAGGTGGAGAAGCAAACCATGTGGTAAATAAGAGATGGAAGTGAAGAGAGGTAAGTCTACAATGGAGGCGCAGTGGCGGTCTCTCAAGGTAGGCGGCAGATGTCAACGCGCTGACTTGAATTGATTTCACAGCGAGTCTATGAAAAGAGAACTTCAGAAATACAGGTTGTAACAGTTAGCTTGCTTTAGTCTACCAAGATCTCTTCCGTCTTTTAAAACAATAAATCATAGCATGAGTCAAGGACGGGTTATTGCGAGATGGGCAGAGCTTGTCCTTGTCTTCTCTTCACCGAGCATCTTCAGGCAAACGATTTGAAAGCTTCACTAAGATATCGACTTTAACCTTCAGCATGGGTCCAAAGTAAAGTATGCCGAGAAATTATATGATGCATTTGAAAAGCATCTCATGGACTATTCTAAAATTAAATAAATAAATACTAAAATACTTTGTATGTCATATTACTGAAAAATATGTGCTGCATTTAAAACCTGAAAATAATAGTAAATTTGCTTATTCCGTGTCAACATTTCTTTGCAGGTGCTCTGTGGTTGCTGTGATAACATCTGTAGCCACACAAACCTTAAACATACACATTAACTGCATTTATATAATCTGCCTACATAATCCATTATACAGGTCAGATATTATATATATAAAAAATTATAAAAAAAAACTTCAACATTTAAAAATAAAAATTGTACTCTATTTGGAAATTCAGTTTTAAAGAAAGTGCTTTATAATATTGTTCAGGCAAGCAAATAGGACTGGGACTATAAATTAAAATTTTTAACTGTAGTGATAACAATTGAATATTTACTAACAGCAAAGTTTGCGTGTGTTTTGTACCCGAAGCCTTAAAAAGTGAACACCTCGAATTGTTTTGTTTGAAGACCAAAGTTTCACCACTTGCATTATTATTGACAGACTTTGTTGTTCTTGAAACATTTTGTTTGCATTTGCAAAATCAGACCACAGGCCAAGATTTCCTACCACTATACAGTCTGTGTTTGGGTAGTTGGTTATGTCTGCACGTGTTCCCAAAAAAAAAAAAACCTCCCCATTTGGGTGCGGTGAACAAGCCATGAGGATATGAACCAATACAACACAATGGAGCAAAACACGAGGGCTTAGGGGTGTGAAACATTCACCTTGAACCAGGCTGCTCCTTGCAGACACAAGGATTACCCATCTGCACATTTCTGAAGCCTTTTGATTAAGAATGCATTCAAATTGAAAGACGACAAGGAGAATACACAATTTAGTAATTTCAATGGCTTCCTGCAGATGGGTTGCCGACATATTTAGATAATCAACGTGGAGATATTTTCTTTATACTTGGCCCGCGTTGGCAATTAACATGTTTTGTGCTGAGGTGAAAACTTTTTTCCAGGCAGTGACGATGGATGGAAATACATTAGAGGAGGTCATGAAAATGGGCTTCTATTCTTTGCGTTAAAAGGGAGCTTTTATAAGGTGATAGCAGCGGAGGCATAAAACCCTCAAGGGCAAATAAATGATAAAGAACTCATCTTTAATTGGCACCCATTTTGGATTTGATAAATAACACTCCAAACGTCCTAACCACATTTCAATTGCTTGTATGGAAAGTCGCTCTTAAACTACAACTATGTGGGAGAAAAGTGGCCACAATGCAGTCAGAAAAGAACACCAAAGCAAGCAGGTTTATACGTTTCATACTTTGCCTTATTATTCTGAGAATTCCTAATGGCGGTAATGAGGTGATTGCCTTGAAGCACAATAACACGATCATTTTTGGAAATCTGTTTGTTCTATTTGACTTTGCTGGACTAAAATGTACCGTCGAATGAAGTTTTCCAACTACTGTGTACAGTAAATGTTTGTGAGTGTCATGTCTGGGGTTCCCTCCCTCAACTGCTCTCTGTCGCCACCTAATGGTGAAAGTGTGTGCCAATGCTAAGGGAAAAGGGTGTACAAACACCACACATCCTCCCTCTTTCAGATAATTACGTCTTTTATCTAAGAGACACATACGGCTACTTTAACGTCGGACATCCAGCCGTCCTAATGGCCCATTATTCAAATAAAAGGGGAAAACACTGTGGGGTTGGTGACCTCCTCCGTACGCCGGGGCCCTCCATCCAGGCACACCTGCTGAGACAAGGTAACGTTTATCAGTGACACCTTCACAGGACCGAAACAAAATGGCAGGCAGGGTCAGCAGTAAGGAGCACGCCAGGCCTGGCATATTGCAAACATATCCATTTGCTACAGCCCGACTCTTGTGGTTGCCAGGCTACTGCCTAATATATGGTGACTGAGTGTGCGACAGGAAAACAGAAGTAAGATGTTGACTTTGAGATAAGCACCTCTTCAAATTAAACAGCGCCATCACATTGCATTCAAAATAACATTTCCAAAGGTCAACTTTAAATGGCCCCCATTTGGCATTAAAAAAAGTGTTCTTCAACTCACTAGATCCTCAAATTTGCATAGCAGTTACTTTCGTTAGCGGCATTTCATTATTTATGTTTTAATTACATGGAATGGAGGGGATAATATCACAGCGCATGAGTTTTGTAGTGTGTGTGCCCTTGTCATCTGAACACTCGGATGTCTCCTTATTAAAGTACACAAAAAGATAATTATGTCCTGCTCTGACTAAACATTGCCATGGTGGCGCACTAGAGAATCACCGCTGAATTGGACACAGGAGAGGGAGCTCTTATGATGAATGTGCCTGTGCTCTCACACACACGTGCTAACGGTGGACGCATGTCAACTCGCTCTCTCCCGCGCTCATCTCCAGTGTCGAAGGTCAGCAAAATTGTTTTGCTGACACTGATTGCCGCATCAAGCAGACTTCATCATCATTTCCACTGCTGTGTGAGTGTACGGGAAGGTGCACCCTCTGTTGAAAAACACAACAGAAAATGGGAATACTTTGATAAGTGGATGGAGGGTTGCTAGGTAGGTGGAAAGATATCTAGGTAGCTTTAATGACATGGTATGAAAGGTAGGACGTTGCCCAATCATCAGGAACACTGGTGCTTGATGAAAGGGCCTGACTCACAATCTCCCAAAGTTCGTTCATGCAAAACTCCTCCAACTAAGCCTTTATTTGTGCAACGGGCCATAGTCAGTTGTCCACAACTCTTGCTCCACGTATAGAACCATCAATCAATAATTTACACGTTTTCGTCACGGCACTACACGGTACCTGGTGAGCTCAGTGATGGGAAAAAAAAAGAAAGCTGTTAGCTTCTCCCCCGAAGCAGCACCATCACCTGGCAAGGCCAAACAGGCTGAATAGAGGTGCTGATGTCATTGGAGAGATGGTATTGATTGACCAGAGGCCACCAAAGGCCAACGCAATTAAGGGAAAGAAAACATACAGCATTAAAGACTGTGTAAATAAAGAGACACCGCAGTAGGGCCACACAAAGGCCAGTCTAGGGCCATTCAGATGCCCCTTGTTCACCGTCGCCTGAGGTCTTGTACGAGAACTGAGGTTCTGGGTGGGAGGCCTGAGTATGGAGGGTTTAACGCGGCTAAAAAACAACAAGGGGAATACAATGTGCATTGTTTGTGCATGTTTTATGTCCTCACTCACATTGGTAGAATTGTCCAAAAATTGTCTTTAAAAACATTGTGTTCCATCCCATCTCCTGGTTCACCAGGTTTGTGAATAGAACTGCGAGATGTATTGTTTTATAGGACTCCATTCCCAGCTTACCAACATATAAACCAAGAAAGCGACTCTACAGGCATGCCAATGGTATAAATGCTACAGAAATGGAGTTATTCTTTAGATGTGAACGTGGCAGGGAAAAAAAAAAGGGCCACATGTTTTATGGGTGGGTGACAGAGGGATGAGGTCATAGAGTGTTGCTAGGCTGTGTATGGGAGGTCGAAGCTCAGCCCTCTCTGTGTCCGGAACTATCCGGCAATCACGGATGAGCTACATCTCGAGGAGCTGTCGAGAGAAACAACCTGTGTTTTTAGGAGCCTCTCATGGTTTAGCTCAGTCATCCGTACGACTCTCTTCCCACATCTCCTGGTAACTCACTAGCAGATTCCTTGAATAAAAATTCAATGGAATGCATGGCATTTATTTTGTTAAACCAGTTGCAATTGCACACTTAGCTAGGATAGGTTAGAATGGTGCTTCTATGAGCAAATTTGAACAATGGAATTAATGATCTTTTCTTTAACTAGTTGAGATATTGGTAAAACATTCATAAAACGGATAGAGCTCACTAAGCAAGATAGGAACAATACCTTTATTGGTTCACTTTTTAGATAAATGCCGACAATGGGACGGGAAGGTTGAGTGAATGTAATTAATAATTATATATACATATATATATATTTGGATGTGATGATTATTTACACAGCATGTCACATTAACACATGAATATATTCGGAAAGAAACAAACACAACAAGAGGCGTAAGGTCGATAAAGTGATGGGGTGGATGGAATGCTCGACTGCCAGATGGATGACAGGATGAAATGAATGGAAAACACAAGAGGCAATTCCTGCAGATGTCTTTTTCCGTTTTGCTTTCATTTATATAACATTGGTGAGATGGATAAATGGGCTGATTGATTGATCTGTGGACAGGTGATTAGTTTCGTGAATGCTTTCAGAAAAAATGTTCCGGAAATAAATCATCATCAGAACCCGCACTCCACATACAGTATTTAAAATTTATATTGCACACATGGTGTCACTATGAGTATTTATATCACCAATAGCATTTCATGCAATGTCAAAAGAGAATTTACCTTTTGAGTCAATCGATAAAAAAAAAAAAAAGGAATAGAATACTTGGTAAAGAATAAACTCGCTCGCCCTTACCAGTGAACCAGGTATGAATAGCAATGGTGGTAAATGTGTTAGCATGGGCCTAAGTGGTGCTTTAAGCAATATGCCTTCATAAGTGTGAGGTCAATCTGTGTTAAAGGACGTTCTCTTATAGAACAAAAGGCTGTTCAAGCCCTTTTTTAAAAAATTTTTTATGCAGCTCTCCGCAACAGACATCGGGGTCACTTATTTGGATGGGCTGACCCTTCTGTATCGACATTAAACCAAAAACAATAGTCTCAGTTTCATGTATGCTCCAAGCATCATCGTGAACCTCAGATAATTCACCTCCCTCCACATGCACTCGTGACCGTTGAATGAAGGCCATATTATCTCTCCTCATTTCCAACGCAGTGATGCACTTTTTATCATTCTAATTTAGGCTTGAAAACTGGAATGGCTGAGGATGCTGCCATTGGACTCCAGGCACATCCCCCTGAAGCGCAAAGGGGGTGTGAAGTTCGCAAGTGTTCCATAAACACTAAGCCACCTGAGGATCGAGGCAGCAATTGTTTTCCCAAATTAGTATGGTGGCATCAAATGAGATTCAGTATAATGTTAATAAAAATAAAACGGGTGACCTTTGTGCATCTGGCCTGGTGTTGATTCCCATTTAAAACCGAATCACAATCGTCCTGGGTTTGACCAGTGGTCAGTCCAAGGGTTCGCCAAAATTAGCTCAGATTGTCAGGTGTGGAGAAACGGTGGCTGAAATCGTTCCAAATGATGCCATGAAATGGAATGCATTGACAGCAGGCATAACGAATCAGGTTTCAATTTTAAGAAAAAGGGTCGCACTTCAACTATGACTCAACATGCAGTGATATCAGGCAATATTCCTCTACAATAAATATAGTTTTAATTTGTGCTCTTTTATTAACCAGCAAAATCACTTGAAAATGAATAGCACATTATCAAGTCTTCTAGTGGCTCTTACTATTCTTTATCATGAGTTTGTATCACTGTGCAATTCATCTCCAGCAATTCTTCACACTAAATATGTTTTATATGAGGCTTCATTTATCATGGCCTGTCAGCTCTCAGCCGTATCATTATTCAGTCTAGAGTTATAAATTGGAATCATTAAACGGTTTTTCATATAATCTGATGCAATAACTGCTCACCCTTTATTGGCTTGTGAAAAGAAAATAGTAAATACAATTGTCTGTCAAGATCTTTGGAGATAGCCGTCTCTCTCGGGCTGGAATGAAATTAGGCCCGGCGCAGAGACAGGATCAATGTCAGCACATTTGTTCGACTTTCATGGTGGAGGGGAACGGGTGGAGCGAATGAAGGATGGGAAGAAAAGGGAGCCGACACTGCTGAACTGCAATGTGGCCCTTGCTGTCGATGATGTATTTTTTTTTATAGTGTCACATTAATCAGAGGTGTCTTTTCAACTTCTTGGTGCAGCTCTGTGCAGATGCGTATTGGTGATATCACTGCTCAGCTAAATACACTCGCTGTCGGAGGTATTACAGGACAAAGAACAAAGTTTCTTTTCAATTGTGAAATCACATTGAATGTGAATTAGATACGTCGACACTGAAAAAGAGACACAATACATGATCTGTATGAACTATACTTTTACTAATATAGAGAGGTATTATTCCATTTATATTGATTATTGTGTTTTTGTAATTGGTGTAAGACTATGCTCGATCATACCGATTTTTATTTATATATAAAAAAAGGAAATCAACAAAAGACAGCAAGACACTTTTCCCTACAGGTTGAATGTTGCAAATTAGAACAATAACACATACTTTTCAAGAAAACCCTGAAACAGAGCAAAATATGTAAAACCTCATGAGCTGGTGTTTATTTCAAACTGGGGAAAATTGTTGGCCCCTACCTTTACATTCATGGTCATTGAAATAGTTCGAAATTTAGAAGTGTCACGGTGGATGAATATTTCCTGAAAATGAACTTATGAAAATCAGGCATGTTCGTGGTCCAGTGTAATTAATCATATTTTAATCAGAAGAACCTAAAAAAAAGAAAACTCGGCAGGACAAAGGTACCAAATGGCTCACAAAAAAAGCAGGAACATTATTTTTTTCTGTTTTATGTCGATCATTTTAAGTAAATAAGACTAATTTGGTTGTAATGAGTTTGTATAAACCACTTGACCTTACAAACTGTGTAAAAAGGTGAAAGCTGCCAAAGTTACCTACATGATGACAAGAATATTAATATCGCTAAACGATCAGAAAAGGTCGACAGTGTTCAGTCCGCATGTTTCCAACAGCACGATCGTCGTGAGTTGCCCTCTGAACATCATTACTGACACCTGCTGGCCTTTTTCGGAGACCATTTAGAGCAGAATAAAAAACTGGATTATTGGTTCACGAGGACATTTACTTTTGTGATCATATACTGCCACCTGCTGGGTGACAATTGTGTGTTTTAAACACACTCCTCACTGCTTATTCACGGTTATTTAGTAATAGGTTCCTTCCATTCGATACCAAGATCAATTTAATTTAATACAGCAAGTAAAAAAAAGCTTGTAATTGAAAAAAAAAATGCAAAATTTACACTGGCAAAGTTAAAGAGTTTTCGTTTTAATAACACATTAATTGTGTACTTGTATTTTACACATATTTATATTAATGTCTGATGTATTAAACCCTCCTATGACAAAACAATATTGTAAATAGCAACTCACGAACAGCACCAAACAAAACTGCATTTAATTTGTAAAGGCTCATGTATGTCACATTACAATTATTTTAATTTCTTTTTCATCCCAGATAATTTAAGAACTGCTTTTTTTGTTTAAACATTAAATTGTGGATCCCCTTTTAAGCCCGTTGGTAGTGTGTTTGTACCAGACATAAAATGTTAATCCTTTAAGTCACATGTGTCAAACTCAAGGCCCGGGGGCCAGATCTGGACCGCAACTTCATTTTATGTGGCCCGCAAAGGGCAAATCATCTGCATCAACTTCCTGTTTCTAGCATATTTTAGTCACTTTTAACAACACTGAGATATGAGATATTGCCATTTATTTGTTACCAATCCTCCCCTTTTAAAATAAATTGAAAAATTGTTGAACAATTACTTACTAGCTTCTGATTTCAAAACTGGCTTTCCAATTAATTTATATGGGTTCACAGTCATACCGTCCCTCTGAGGGAAACCACAACTACGATGTGGCCCGTCCACAAAAATGAGTTTGACACCCCTGCTTTAAGTCAACGATGCCATATTTTTTCCTTCAGTGTTTAAGTGTAATTTCAGTGGTGCAAAACACCTCATTGCTGCATCAATTTATGCACATGAACGTTTCTACATTTTGTTATGATGCAAAATTACAGCCTTTTCCCTACAATGAACAAAAGTCATTTTCTACTGTTTTGCAACCTTCTTCTACTAATCCTCTTCTTTTGTAATTTGAAGTGATCTAGAACTGCACTATAATAAGAGTCGTTTCTAATATAAACCGAGACTCTTCTTTGGTGGAAAAACTCACCTAATGGATATTTTTGGTTCTCTGACCAAAGCCGTGGCTAACATAAAAATATTGCTCCAGCACCAAGAAACAGCCTATGGTGCCAAAGTAATAGTTTATAATTGCTATATTTTACCTTGTTGAGGTAAGGGGAAAAGATTGATTTCTTCAGGCAATTAGGTTTAGCTGATATACGAAGTGCTTTGCTGCCATCTTGTGGAATCTATAGAAACATTCAAAAATGTTTGTGAGTCAGTTACACGGGCTCAGACTTTTTTCACTGTATCTAATGTTTTGTGTGCATATAGACAACGCCCCACAGATTTTTGAACAGTGAGGGAAACTCTTTAATTTTGCTTTAGACTGACAAATTATTTCTGGCAACAATTTCAGTTACCACAACATAAACATACAAGATTTTTGCTCAAAATACATTTTTGAGTTGTATCAACTTTGATATTTAATTTGGGACCCAGTACGAGGTTGCATAAATTGTTCATTGTGAAAGGCCAACTTTGCCCAAAGCAAAATATAAAACACTTATTTAAATCTAGGTAAAATTTAGGTCCAAGTTTATCATTTGCCAAGTGACCCCAGTAGACAGGTTATGAATATTTATTAATCAACGGCCCGTATTTCCACCAGCATACTGAACATGTTTACATGTAAATGTCTCAAAAAGCGAGTTCGCTCAGGTACTCACCTCGTTCTACAGCGTGCACTCATGCTCTCTCTTGCTGTTTTCACACTAGCAAAGAATTTCTTTCAATATCAATTTGTATCAGTAGATGTCAAGAGGCTGGGAAGTACTAAAAATGGAAAAACATAATTTTTACACATGAAATCGCTAGGTCAAAAGTAGCCCAAATTGGGTAAGAGAAAAAAAGTTATTAAATCTATATACCGTAGAAAATACATGTACTATTTGCAACCGGGAAAAAGTTCATTAGAGGAGCTAAGAATGAACTGTGGAGGTCTACCAGGTGATATTATTTTGTGGTTTGTATGCATGTGTATTCATGGAAAGAGATACTAACTTATTTGATTTTAACTTTATGAGCCCCTATTTTAATATTATACTGTATTACCACATGCTATTGATATGATCACTGTATTTTACATTCTGTATGATTTTTCAGGTTTAATACAAAAAAAAATTCAAAACAATCAAACATATCCATACAAATGACACATTGTACTTAAATAAAATCCCAAAGCAAACTCAGGCATATGTCGTCCGAAACTGACTGTATTGTTTATGTCAGCAAAAAATAAAAATCATCCAGTCATTGTCCAATCCGGTAGTTGAGCTAACTAATCCGCGTCTCATTTCTTAATGATGATGGCATGACTAACAAACTACGTGTTCTCAATCACCCGTGACCTCTCGCCTTGTCAAGCTGGCTGATTCTGCAGACTTGTCATCGCTTTGCATCATCTTGTTGATGCTATCACGGTGTCAGCATTCTCGCTGCTGAGAACTTGATATGACCCACAGTGCGAAAAGGTGAAGAACAAAAAAGTGTTCCATTGGTTCCCATTTAGAAAATGAAAGCTAAATTTTCTCCTGAAGTTAGATCTCCCAATTTTTAAAAACAATATGGACCATTCTCCTCTTTTCACTCAAACATGATATTAAATTTCAAAACTGTTCAGAACTTTTTTTTTCTTTTTTTTAAGGGTTTATCGTCTCCAATCTTGAAGCCAGCTGGATGTGTGAGTACAGACAAGAAAACTATTAACAGTAGCCCATCAAACCTGTCCTCCAGGACTTGCTGGTACTTGTTTGGGTTCACGTTCAGTAAAGGAGAAAGAGGCTAGAGCGGCTTAGTATGAGTCATCTCAAGGCAAACAGTCATGCATCTACTCTTAACTTTAACTCACTCTTTTTAGCAACGGAATGCTGATAAAGTCTTGCTTTCGTTCATCTAATTTAATAATTGTATCAACAATGATTTCAGATGCTAGCAAACAGTTAAATATCAATGTGCAACACTTTCATTTGCTAAATCTCTCTTCGTGTTTACATTTTCTACTACAACGTTCCTTGGAAATCACAATGTATCATCAGATGTGGTCCTTGGGCACCGGGTTCGGAGACCTCTGGTTTATACAGTGCTGCTGAAAGAATAGAAGCACTGACATGATTCCTTGTTTTAAGACTCAGCAAGCTACTGCAGTGACACTGCACCAAATTGATAAAAAAAAATAATAAAATTCAAATCATAACCATTTAGCAATGATGAGTTAATATCGACATCATTTTGCTCCAAAAATGAATATAAACTTCCCAATAAAAAAGACACTTTAGGATGTGACACTTCTATTCTAACTACTGACTCTTCACATCCTCATACTGAAACAACAATTGAAGACAACCTATGGAGTGTACACAACTGTTTTCGAAATGTTTCCTGGCCTGGTTAAAGTTACAGACATTTGCTAAATGAAACACGGTGGCTGGGTTGTCATAGACACCGCAATAACATGAACTCAAAACACACAGAGAGCTCAGCTATGTTGAAAGAAAAAGAACAACAAGATGTGCCCATTTGTAACTCTGAGATGTTGAGGGGCTTTTAATGTGAAATGCATACTTGAAGAATCCTGTCACATTTGCCGCAAATCATTGCAGGTAAAAGGGAATCACATTACGGTCGTGCATCGTTAATAAAACAACACATTTTGGACACAAAGTTGAGCTCTCTATGGGTTTATGGAATCTTGGTTCTTTAACATGAACACAATCTTTTCATAAAGGTAAAGGTAAAAAAAAATTGAAGCTTTCTTTAAAATATTTCCAAATGAATCAATTTTAAGCAAAACAAAACAAGACAGCATGAAGGGCAAATCAGTAACAAAGCAAGGGGCCCATGCTTGGATTGCCCTAGTTTTAGAATTTGTTGAGAATGAAAGTTTTGTCAAGCTTATCCTCATCATCAACTCGGGTCGTTTTCTAAATTATAAATTATAGTTATTGAAACAGGGTGGTGTGTAGTTGTGATTTGGATCGCTAACCTTGTGTCATTATCGTAAAATATAAAATTCCTGAATTTCTACTAAAGGGCCAAATTTGGGGACATCCACACTATGCCCTTGTAGCTCCCTATCAATTTTCTGATCCAATGGATTCATTGTTTTGGGGATGATTTCTAGGATATGATTTTGTAAATGCAAATTTTTATATGCATTTAAGACGAGTGCATGGCATCAGTTTGGGATTTAGAGTAGTTTATATTAAAATTCATCCATAATAATCTCTAATATCGATCAGTGATGGGAAGATGGCAGCCTGCGGCCCACACTCTGTGTGGCCCTCGATTAATTTTTGAAAGTGAAAATGTTTATTATAACCGAAAAGTCTTAAGTTGTCATATCAATGTTCATCACTAGATGGCAGACATCGCTCACCAGAGCTACCAACCTCAAGATTGTTGTTGTGCATCAGAGAAGAAGAGACAAGCAAGTCCTGGTTTCTCATCTAGAAAATGTTGTCAGCCATAAAAGACTTGAACCCAAGTCGCCACTACAACACCGATCCCAAACATACACAAACAACACTCTTCGGTCTGCAGACTCAGGTCAAATAGTGGAACCTTGAGCTCAAAGCAAACATGGTGAAGTAGCATCTAGCTGCTATGCAATTTTTAAAATATTTTTTCCTGAAATCTTGCTCTTGCACTGTGCATTCGTTTAATAATTTAAACGTTAGAAATTTTAGTAGGCCTCAATTTATTTCTTCATTTTGCTTTTACATTTATTTTACTCTTTTGTTTGAAAACAGTTAAAGTCAATGTTTTGCATTCAATTATGTGATCTGAATTACTCTGTTTATGAAATGAGCTATATAAATACAGCTGCCTTGCTTGATAATTCCACGAACGCGGGTGATTGATTGGAGAATAGTTTGTTCTGACGAATGGCGAACTCGCCATGCAGGGAGGACACATCAGACATAAACCTTTGTGCCATGTACAGCGCTGGGTTATACTGATGAGTGATTAGGCCAATTCATTTGGGGATTTGGGATGAAACATACGATAATCATAATATAATATTAAATTATAATGACATTTCTAAGTGAGATGATTTTTGTGAATATGTAAAATGAGCACAGAATGAGCTTTTGGACTTAATGTTGGTTTTGCAGCGTGAAGCCCTCCTTGACATTTTATGATACTCCAAGACTTGAAGGAAGTTGACAGGACCCATATTTACTTGTAGACTTTATATGGGCCCGCAGGGAAATTAGTCAATGGCATTGAGATCTTTTAGTTTGTTTGTTCGGAAAAATAACATCAACACACTGGCTTATCTTCAATTATGATCACAACGCTCACAAAGAATGTGGGCTTTTGCATTTTACCAGTAAATTATAAGATCCTGTGGGTGTGTGTGTGTGTTTTTGGGCACCTTTCAGTTGAAAAGGGGGATTAGTATATAGTTTGTGGCACATTTTGGTGACCCAAATCTTCCAGTCTGCAGTGAACTTCTTGGCAATACTGACAGTCACATTCACTCATTGGCTTTGTTCATACATATGGCCACTAGAGGGCATTTACCACCTAATCTTAATTTAATATATCAAGTAATTGAATTTGACCATAATGCTACTGCAGGTAAAATCTATGCAATCAGTTGGAGATAATAATGACAGATAAATTGATGAGGATAATAAAAGAAGAACTCAATATCAGCATAACACTTGACTTCTTTCACTGAATAAAGACAACTGTAATGTGCAATGCCCTGCCACAAATATTGTTGATGCTATGGCAGACACTACGTGGGAGCGGCTGTTAAAAAATAAACAAGGAAGACTTTTTGTTAAAAAATTATGTTGTTTATTTCTTTGTGTTAAAATCTGGCATTTTATGATTGATGTGCTTTCAGTTAAAGTGAAATCTAAATACATTTCACATGAACTAGCTACATGGAAAATCATTATTCGAAATGAAATTCATACCTACAATTTCTACAACAGTTTACACTGGTCAACATCAATTTTTAAATGTGTCCCTAAATTTATTTTGGCACTGATTAAAAAATATATCATTATGTTTTGGAAATATTTGCATTTTTTCGTTTTAAAATTTGACAAGTAAAAAACATACGTACCAAGCATTGTAATTTATAGTTATTGCCTTTCAGGAAAAAAATAATTCTACCTGTTTCTGAACCTAATCCTTAATTCATATATAACACTTATATATGATATATATATATATGAATATATATATATATATATATATAAAATACTATGTTACATATTGTACCATTGTTATATTATAATTCTAATTAAAACTTGATGCCCTGTAGAAAAAAACGAGGGCAGATTCGAAATCAGTGCAAAAAAATGAATCTGCCCAAATATACTTGCATTTCTGATTAAAAACATCTAGTAAGGATGTGTTGACCAGTGTTCTCAGAGAGGTTGGCTGAAATGAAAGAATCAGTGACCAAAACTCAATTTGATACTTTCTTAGAAATTGAAAGACAAAAGAAAGACAAATTATCTAATGATAATTACACGTCTCAGGAAAATATCAAAACTCTTCTCAAATTAAGCACTTAATACTTATAAATGACCGCAGTAATTTTTAAACAGTCTGTTGTGACTTTTTATCAGGTCTCCTGCAGGAAACTGTCCAAATTGGTTCAAAATGTATTTCTCTGCTACAAATATTGAATATTTGTTCATCCATGCCAGCGACATATGGTCATAACAATGTTCCACCTGTATGGTAGGTGCTACAACTCTGTTCTTTATCCACTTGTTGCAGCAAAATATAATTACATTGTGTTCAAGTAAATGCAACCAGAAATAAAGTAAATTTGAGTGTAAAGTGAGAAATCACCATTATTTTTTATACATCTATACTCGTGCGGCATTTTTGTTTTGCAGTGGGTGAGAGATTTTTCAAATGTGAACAATAATTCAAATGGCCATTATTCGCTGTAAAAACAATAGACAATGGATGTTAATTAATACTACATTTGTGATGGCTGCTCGAACGAAGGAAGCTGTCACCCTGGGGAGGGGTCTCGTCTGCCTGAGAAAACGGAGGAGCATTGAGGGGCTTTTTCTTGGCCTGCAAGTCCGGGCTTGGTTGCAGACCTTTCCGTCCCAACTCAGTGCAAACATGTCAGACATTTCACCACCAGGAAGAGTGAGCTCAGCTTCCCCCATAGTAGAGTGAACTGATCTTTACCTCGCGCTGACTGTCAGCTCTAAATATGCCCAACATATCAAATGTATTCAAGCTGCTTCATTAGTTTTTAAAAGGCATGAACTTATTCTCGCTAAACGCCGGCATGCCGATGAGAGAAATGAGGGATTCCTGAAATATGTGCTAACCGTAAAACAAATAGTAATTTTTCATGAGCTGAAAGGCAATGTGTCCACATTTGACCAAACAAAATAACCATGTGGGCTGAGGTTCTGACATCAGTCAGCTGCACATGTTCACTTAAAGGTCCATTTACAGGTGTGGCACTGTTGAATGTGGACTTCAGAACAACATTATAATTCACAGAGGACAGACACACAGTTAATTAAACCATCAGCAGCAGGACAAACAAGTGTCCATTATGCAGACGCTGGACTCAGGTTGTGCCGCTTTCAGCAGAATATCTCCATGACAGGTGACCACAGGCGGCAATACATAGTGTGTGTGATTCAGGACGTCCTGAAAGCATATCTATTGCGGGAATATACACAGGACACCCAAAACAAACCCACTTCTTGGCCTAACTAGCAAGCACACAAGGGTAGAAATAAGGGAGCGTATTTATGACCATGTGGTTCAGTGAGGTCATAAGACGAGACCAGATCTCTGTGGGCCACCAGGAGAGGAGGCACGATGACTATTATTTAGTTTGGAGACTTAGGAAATGTATTACAAGTTAAAAGTACTGCCATGTAATTTTTGTCCCATCATTCAAACGCACAATCTCTGTTTTTGGTGTTTGATGATTCAGGTTCGCCCATACCGACCACATCTAATCATGCTCTTATGAATGTTGCTTTGTGTCTTTCAAAACTTTTTCAATTTTGTACAGAAATTGTCTTCCTCCTTCCCAAATAATTTGGAAGGAAAGAATTGTCAAAAATATCTTGATACACTGCAAAAACTATATTCAGTGGAAATGTCTGGAAGGGGTCTTGTCCGAAACCTGATCACTTGATTCTTGGGTGACCTCCATTGACACAGATTCCAACATCAACATTGACAAATACTGCATGACTGGAAAACATGCGTCTAAAACTGACTATCAGAGAGCAGGATTGAGCTCATTTAAATTTTTATGAAAAAAAGAAATGATATTTGGCAATCCACCCAAGGTCTGCACACACACACGCACACACACACACACACAGTTCTCCAGCGTTGTGACATTAATTTTCTTTCCTAGATTTCTTCTGTGAGGAGGTCTCACTGAATGAGCCTGGTTTTGGGAAGAAGACACACGGTTTTCATAAGGCTATTAATCTTAAAAGGAGCAGCTGTCAGTGCAAATACATTACCCCCATTCCTGACATAAAGAAGGCTTGTCCAAGTCCTTGATTCCGGGTTTGGCGGAAAACAATATCACACTGCCTCTGATAGAAGGCCTTGAATAGCCCTTTCCAGACTTCTCCATAATGGATCCAGCATTCTTATGCTTAAAGGCACAGCATTACACCAGGCAATTCATGACACACGATTTGGCTTTTGAGTTTCAAGAGGATAAGTGAAGGCAAAACTTTTATGAGACGTGTCAAAGCTGTATGTGAGGTGGAGTAAGATTTCACACGAAGGATAGCATGGTGCGTAAATAAGGGGAAAAAAATAAAAACACTGAGCTGAAAGTCAGAAGTTAATGTTAAACATCAGAGCAGACGTGAAATGAAGATTGTGTACAAGGCTTATGTCAACAACCATGTGTGACCCAAACTTTTTCACGCCGTGGCGGACATCCAAGCAGACCGAGCATGAATCAGCAGCAGCTGGAGATGAAGTCTGAAGTGCTCCCAAACTAATTAGGTCCCTCCGCTAATTGACAACATACTAGCAAGGCAAAGCTGCACAAGCTAACAACAGCCAACTGTGAAGGTATGCAAAAGTGCATGGGACTGTTACAAGATTTCGACTTCATCCAGCCGAAGATAAGATTGCATGAATGGCCACCAACGGCAAAAACGAAATGTTGCTAGCATGATAACACCGTGTAAACACAAGAGGCTGTTTTCGTGACAATGTAGTAAGATCGTTTACTGATTAAGTAATTGAAAGCAGACATAATTTGGACTGATTGGAAAAAACTTTCTTCGATTCATTTAGAATCTTCGAAATGCATGGTTGGAGGTGACCGCAGAGTTTCCCACTGTGCGGCCACCATCTTTTTTAATCATAGCATATTCAAGTCCTTCTAAAGTTGTTCAACAAAACAATCTGGTTTCAATAACAACATCAAAAACGGTTAAACATAGATTAGATTGTTATTTGGTTCAGGTAAAACAATCAACGGTACAATAGCTGTGAGAGTGCATCTCATTTGAAAACAATTTGGTAAACCGTAGTGAACCATTGCCCAATGCGATTTATCACCTTCTGGGTAAACTGGTAAACACAACTTCATATATATATATATATATATATATATATATATATATATATATATATATATATATATATATATATATATATATATATATTTATTTTTTTTATTTTTTGGGGGGGGGTCCAAAAGAAGTCCAATTTGTAGGACGTCATATTTTGTACAATTCTATTACATTCATTTTTGAAGAATAGATGGATTGAAATTCTGATGAGAACCAGTGGGTGTTTTTCATTTGTTTGGACAAGAGACTTGAGCTGCAAAAAAAAAGTGAAAGCCATTATCTTGATCTAGCACGGAGCTGCTCGCCACACCCTAAACCTCCCTGCTTAGTTGTCAAGTCCCCCCCAAATAGAACCATATTTTGCAAAATAAATATCCAAAAGATTTAAACGTTTAGAAGCCTGACAGACAGTTGGATTACTGACTACAACAGTAATGGCGGAAAAGTGGAGATAGCTTGTGAAATCTAGAAAGAAAAGTAAAAATATCCACATAACTGAAACGGAATGGGAATATCTTTTAATCAGATAATCTGGATCTAGATTGCTTAGATATCACGTAGAGTGTAAATCCAACCAATTATTAAACCGCCTCTAAAGTCGACTGGCCAAGAATTTGACCGAAATTCAGACAGAATGACACACAAAAATCAAGTGATCACTCAAACGTTGAAGTTAAAACAAAAAGAGCAAAAAATTAAAGCCATTTTATAAAAGTATGTGCAGAATACTGACAAAGCACACATGTACATGATGTCTTGAACTCTGTAACTTTCTTGCAGTTACACATTTTGCAATTTTCTTGTCAAGGCTTTCTACTGAAAAACACTATCCACTCATATCAATAATATTAAATATAGTAGGCCGACAAGAGATTTGTGGATTAATTACCTATTTTTAGACATTATGGAATCCATGAATGTTATGAAAGTGATGCACCCTATTGATTTTAAAATGATGGAAAAGGTACAACCTTTTTTGAGTCATGATTTTATAAGCACAGCCATATTTCTGTGTGCTTTAGCAAGAATCATAGCTGCGCTTGTGTTATGATTTCAAAAGAAAAAGTCCATTTTGGACTATAAACCAAATTCTCACAAGGTTATTCAGCTGTCTTTTGGCAGCTATCTTTGTTTTCTGTGAACAAACACACAGAACAGTGTGTTCTGGACCACTGTGACAATTACTGCCCTAACCTGATTGGAACCAAGTATTGTGGTAGTGCAAGTTCTCCTTTATCTGTTCAGGATAACACATCTAAAAACAAATGGGGAAACCACGCCTGTCCTCACTGCAGTTTTGCAGTGGAAGTTAACAACATCACTTTAGATCTTGAGGCGTAGTGTGTAAATGCTCAGCAGAAGCAACATAAATGAAAAGAAAATAGCATTATTGCAGTACATTTCCTCTTAAATCAAAACCAGATTTGTCCTTATAGCACTTAAGTCGCACATGTTATGTAACACAAGAAACCTCCTATAAGGGAGAGCAACTGAAGGCTAAACAGATGAAACTGTCCTTGAGTTCATTTAATGCCGCCAGAGGAAAAGCAAGTTAAACAGTCAAAAGAAAAATGTCGTGGCATTAACAGGAAACACTCTTGCAGATAACACATAGCCTACAGTAAGTTATGTTCAGGTAGATGTCATTCTCTTCTCTAAAAGCAAACACAGGAACAAGTCTGCATTTTTGAAAGAAACGACTACTTCCCTGACTTAAACTACCAAAAAAAAAAAAGTCCAACATCGTGTACACAGACATGACGCATCTGCCTTGCTGTAACAATTAGACGTATATACTGAGAACATAAAGACATATGAGACGTGTTTATTGAAGGTCACAAGCAATTACACAGCCTGGTAAAAGCTGGCATGTCTCACATGGCACCGCTGCATGCCCTCATTAGGCATGGCCAACCGCCTACACTGGCTCTTGGACCTATAAAAGAAATCAGCTTGCTGTCCTGCAGCCTCCATTTTAGCACAAGCTCACGAGCAGGCGCACAAAAAAAAGCAGATATTAGCGCCTCTCATTCGTGAGGGTCAAACTCCACTGAAGTAGAGGAGGCTTAACTATAGCAGCGATGTCGAGCAATACATTTAACAAATGAATGAATTAAAAATATCTGTGATGCTGGGATTTAAAACGATAAAATTCGGGAGCAAATGTCATTTGAAGAATGTGTATATAAAGCACATCATCGAGCTAATGTTTATAATGTAATGCAAAAATAAAACACACTTCCAATCGCGCACAGAAAATAAAACACGACTTAAAGAGTATTTCAAGACAAAGTACACTCGAGGAAAGGAATCCTAGGATGACACTCTAAACCAAAACCAATATTTACTGAGGGGCGATTGGGGGTTGGATAGGGGAGACATTATTGCACCTTGCTGGTGTCAGGTGTTGACCTCAAGTTTGTTCAGCCATCATCTATTTTTTGCATTATTTCGACAATAAAGATATACTCACAAAACAAACGAAAATTAAAATTAAAACAGTATTTTGGAATATGCGCAAAATAATTGATTTACAATGCCGAAGCCCGGGACGCGCGCAAAAAAAAGTTTTGTTTTGTTTTGTTTTTTTTGACGAAAGGGAGCCGTTTAATTAAATATCATCTTGTTGTTGTTCTTGTTTTTGTCTTTAGTTTTGTATTGACACAACCCAAGGCTGCAAACATTTTTATATAATGCATGATAATTAATTCGGTTTCGTTAAGTTTTTTTCCTAAACTCTTGTGGCCTCCACGTGTTTGCCATTTTGCTGTGGACGTAAAACATTTTAGTGGTTGTGAGAATAGAAAGCATTTTTTGATTAATGGGGGATTTCTTTTAGCGCAACTCTACTCATTTTAAAATTATCAAGGTGATTTTGGAAACGCGATGCAGTTAGGTGATTCAGTCGCTTTGCGGAACTGTTCCTTTTTTTTTTTGGAGTCGAATATTTTATTGGGGATTGTAAATTGCATTTTGAAACTTAATCTATTTTCTTTAAAGTGAATATATTGTATACACGCGATAAATGAATTGTTTAAATTCAGTAAAATTAATGCGGTTAAATAGAAATTACCATCTGCTCACAGTGTCGATTTTTTTCATTATTCTGTACGTACATCATTATTTGAATCATGCGTTCAAATCACTAAAACCACGCAAAACCACATACAGTTATGAAAACAAAAGTAGCTCCAACACGTCAAATGATTTGGATGTTATTTATTTTTTCCATCTAGTCGCCTATTAAAATTTAGTTACAATGCAGAATAAAAGAAACAAAACAACACAAATAAACTGAAAACTTGGGTAATAAACTATATTATTAAATTATATAATTTGAAGATCATTTGGGATCTGAAAATATAAAAACCATTATACTGATGGAAATAATACATTTTGTACTTGAATATGCTAAAAAAATAATAGTAATTAATCATAAAAGACATTTCCAAAATCGGTTGTTGTTTATTCATTTTTTTTACGCACAATAAATATGTTTAAACATATTTATATTTTAAAAAAATCCACTCACGCACTCTCATTTTAATAACGTAGAAAATCTCATTCTATACCTGTTGTATCTGTTTTAAACATGCAAGCGGTGTACCGACCTTCACACAGCCCCACATAACTCAAACCATGCAATTCTTCTGCTGTCCAGCTGGAGGAGTCCTGCATGATAACAAGATCAAGAAACACAACTTCAGATGGAGCTCGGCTCATATTTAATTTAGAGAGCAATTCCAAGTTAAGAAAAATATAACATATGTTCTCTTGCGTGTTTCGTGTCACCAAAAATTGGTGCACAAGCATATACAGCTTCTAATGATTGCGACGACGTCGATGATGACGACGACGACGACGACGACGATGATGATGATGATGATGATGATGATGATGATGATGATGATGACGATGATGATGATGATGATGATGATGATGATGATGATGATGATGATGATGGTGGTGGTGGTGGTAGTCGAGTTGTATGGAGGGTATAAGGGTGCTGCACCTTGTTACCTTTAGGTCGACTGTACGGTTTTACAAGAGCCATTTTGCGAGCATATAAACGTTTAGCTTGCATGGAAAGTCTGCAAACACGCTGTGATAATGTAGCTGTGGAATTCGCGCTGATATCCCCTATATGTCTGGGAAAGTGGGAAATGCAGACCTATCGATTACACGAGGCCAATCAGGTTTGGTGCTCTGGCTCTCTCATTTTATAAAAGTCTGCAGCCTGGAGCCTCTGCTTTCATTCTGCACAGTCAGCATCCAGTCGATTAATTATCTGCAGAATAAAGCCAAAATAAGAAGAAACAAATGGAAATTATTTGTAACATATGATTAAGATCATGAACACATCCATCATCCGGTTTATTTAGATAGTTTTTTAATTGTATTGCAATTTTAAATCAGTAATTACACCAAATATAAATATCTCAATCGGCGCAAAATAACAGTATATAATTCCGTATTCAAATACATATTATTTCATTAAAATTGTAAAACACATTTTTAAAAATCCGTTTTACATGTCCGCATTGCAACTCCGCCATTTTTGTTTGTGTGGTTGCTATTTTCCAGTAAGTTTGATCCCCCTTTCCATTCCTGCGCATACGTGTGCATGTATATGCTTGAAGTTCTTACCAGCAGGCTGCATGTTGGATGAAACGTTTCCTCCTTTCTGCCACTTCCCCTATGCAAAATACTCAAGGAGGCTGCACTGCTCCAACCGGATGAGGTTTGCATTGGCTGACAGCTTCGCACAGCTCCCGGCAGCCAATGAAACGGAAGCACAACCTCGACGTAGTACATCTACGATTGACGTGGAGAGGACGCGTCAAATTAATTCCAGCAAAGCCCGGACTCCCCGGGATAACTTCAATTTGCTTTTATCGGATGAAGATCACTTTTGGTGGCCACCTTTATTGCATGCGTCTGAAAGACGAGGCAAGAACATCGCGCCCTGCTGCTCCGGGACATTTAAGTGGACTATTTTTTTTGTTCCACTTCATTGTTGTGCGTTCACTGCCGCCATCTAAAGCGGGCTCGTGTGTTTCCAAACATTGCGGAACGTAAAGAAGCAAATGGGTAAGACTGCATCTTATTTACTGTACGCTTCGTTGCTTCGTTGCTTGTGGAAGCGTGTCCACACACACCACGCCTGCGTAAAGTCATAATTCCCCTCAAACATTGACCACCATGAGCTTAATATATTTGCACTTTTGTCGAGTTAACAAATCAGCAACTATACGCCAGCACTTCTTAAAATTAATCTATGTCTTTATAAAATGACATAATGAAAATAATGATTTTTTTTAATCTTCAGTGATCTCTATTGCACGCACACAAATGTTTCAGGAACGCCATTTTTCCCCGAACAAGACATTTGGAGGTGGTGTTAGACTTGCACATAAATCCACTCACTGCACCGTTGGGTGGTTGGAAGCGTGCAGTATTTTATGACTTCATAATAATGTGTATGGAAAAGATGAATAGATTATTGTTTAAATTCTTCGTGCTTGTGTGGCGCAGAGCAAACCTATGGAGAGGTGAACCAACTGGGCGGCGTGTTCGTGAATGGAAGACCCCTGCCCAACGCCATTCGACTGAGAATTGTGGAGCTGGCCCAACTGGGGATCAGACCCTGCGACATAAGCCGGCAGCTACGCGTTTCGCACGGATGCGTGAGCAAGATTCTGGCGCGGTACAACGAGACGGGTTCCATTTTACCGGGCGCAATCGGCGGGAGCAAGCCTCGCGTCACAACGCCCAACGTGGTGAAAAACATCAGGGAATACAAACAGAACGACCCCGGGATCTTTGCGTGGGAGATCCGAGACAGACTCTTAGCGGACGGTGTTTGCGATAAATACAACGTGCCCTCGGTGAGTTCCATCAGCAGGATTTTACGCAACAAGATTGGGAATCTGTCCCAGCCCAGCCAGTACGAAGGCGGCAAGCAAGCATCGGGACAGGCCGGCCTCCCTTACAACCACATTTATCCGTACTCCTACTCCAACACCATGTCGCCGGCTGCCACCAAGATGGGCTCCCCTCCTGGGGTGCCGGTGACGGCGGGACACGTGAGCATCTCCAGGGCCTGGCCCTCTGCGCACACTGTCAGCAACATCCTCGGGATCCGAGCCTTCATGGACCCGGCAGGTGAGCACAACAACGTGGTGCGACTAACTGCTTTTCTTCTGCACAACCTGTTGGGCGGCAGGACAATGTGTCCATTAGGCCACTTTCAATAGGCCTTTTCACGCATGACGTGCGTGCAAACATCTTTCCTCATCTGCTCGATCGCACCCTAATCCCCCAACTGCTCATTATATACTTTTTCTCTTGACCTTAAAAACCAGTGATTAAAGACATTCGTTCTTATACGTTTGGACTATCGTGAAACAATCACGTGTATTTAAAATGTTAATTTTAACATTATTAATACCCCCTTTTAACAATAAATAAGAAATGTTAAATAGTGTTTTTGGACCAATAATAATTACAAAATAACAAAAACAAAAAAAGAAAACTTTTTAAAATCTGTTTCCCGTTTTATTGAAGAGAATTATGCGTTATGGGAGATGAATTTGTGATGCACGTGATTTATAGAAATTGATTGAGGATTAATGGAATTAATTCATGCATGTTACTACTTTTTTAAAAAAAAAATCTTACACATGTAAACTTATATTATGATATTTTTCTAATCAGCCATTGCTGGAACAGAGGGCTATCCGACCAAAATGGAGGAGTGGAGCAGCGTCAATCGAGCAGCTTTCCCTGCAGCTCACGCAGTCAACGGCATCGACAAATCCGCAATTGATGCTGACATAAAATACGCGCAGGTAAC
This sequence comes from Idiotropiscis lumnitzeri, assembly GCF_059441095.1. Taxonomy (NCBI): domain Eukaryota; kingdom Metazoa; phylum Chordata; class Actinopteri; order Syngnathiformes; family Syngnathidae; genus Idiotropiscis; species Idiotropiscis lumnitzeri. The sequence goes on along the minus strand of NC_142391.1, from coordinate 15,140,855 downwards.
AATTTACTATAAACAATATTTTTTACTCACACTTGATTGTAATATTTGAGTAAAAATATTGCAGTGCTATTAGAACAGCTCCGTTCAACTCGATTCTCTTTAGAGGGAATAATTTTCCTTTCCTTGTGTGCATGCTCCACAGCCGACTTCCACACTGTCCAGCTATGTCTCGGCGTGCGCGTACTCCCCCACGAACCAATATGGGGTGTACAGCGGCCCAGCGGGCGGCTATGTGGCGCCGGGTCACCACCACTGGCAGCCGCAGAGCCCGGCCCTGTCTCACCCGGGAAGTGGCATGAGTATGCACGCGGGAGAGATCCACTCTCCGATGGCCTTCAAGCACCACGCCCGAGAAGGTACATTCAAATGGAGCCGTACTTTTTGTGTAAAAATGAACATAGGATGTTCAACCTAAACAATGTCTGCTCGATCCATCAGTTCCTCAAGTTCAGTCACGAGGCAATTAGCTGGTTAGAATTAGCGCATTCAACGGCCACGTTTTTTTTAAGGTTCAGGCAGCTAAAGTTATATCAAATAGTGCCTCTAAAGACATTATATTTTTTCGGTTTTGACTCACACCACCAGAGAGGTATTCATACACTGTTTATTAATATGATTATAGTTTGAATTGCACGATATGAATTACATGTTATTGGAGTGTAATAACGTGTATTGAAGTAAAGTCATATAATGCATATTTTAAAAATATTGTATATATATATATATATATATATATATATAGTGAAAAAAAACGCTTATTGTTGTTATTGTTATTGACTGCTATTTATCGTAGAATTCATGTTTAAATTCTGTTCTGTAGTTCCGATTTCTGATTTCTAAATGTAATACATCTGATATCTTTACTTAGTGCCTGTATACTTGATGCATTAACCTATTGGTAACCTATAGAGAAAAATATCTGGATCCACAAAACATACAGTACGTATTTATATACAGTATTTTTATTATTATTTCAGGAGAAAGAAAACCCCCCAGTCCGCTGAGCAAGCAACAACACCATGAAGACTTGAACACTGTGCATGGACTCAGTCTCCCTACCTCATCATCATAACCGGGACTTTTACCAGCTTCATAATCAGATTTTACTGAACTCATTTCAACTCCAGTAAGTCTGAACCCAAACAAACACGGGCCTCTCTTCATGTTGTGGATGCAGTAAAGCCTCAACAGGCTTTGTGGCCTTATGAATGTAAGCATGCATGGACGCATCAGTGCTCCGCAAAACATGACTATTTTGTCATTAAAAAAATAGTTCTGCATGTCCAGTTTGTCATTGATAAAAAAAAATGGAAGCTGTTAAATGTGTCATTTGTGCCCTCAACTCTATTATGCAGAAATAAAAAAAATATTGAATATTTGCCAAAGCTTTAATTATAAATATATTTTTATAATTTCATTTTCATATGAAAAATGACCCAAAAATAAATAAAGATTTTTCAAATTACCTTGTGTTTTCACAGCTTATTCTAAAATCACTAAAACATATAGAGATAGTCCCAAAATACAAGAAATGAAAAATCGGATAACTGCCTTGAGAATTCTGTCTTCATTTTCTGGCAGCAGCCATTAATTGTTTTTGTTGGCGTGTTTTCCAGCGGGTCTTGCACTTCTCTTCTTCTAATGGCCTGCAGATTTTATTTAAACCGAGTCTAAATCTAGGGCCTAATTTGAGAGTTTCCTGGAATTATAATATTTGTTGGTTATTATATGGGTGCTTTGCTGGAGAAGCACTCAGGTGTAACCACTCCACCTTTCCAGAGAGTTGTGTACAGCCTCGGCGCCTCCACTGATGTTATCTGAATTGTAATGAAAGCTGCCATGATGGGAATCGAAGGGGTGATGGGCAAGTTGGCTGTTGGTGTGCAGCTGCAGCAAAGAGAACAAATCTGCTTACATGAAGCTTCTCGAAGTTCCTGAATATAAATTAAAAGTATTTTCCCTATAACTTCTTCCTGCTAAACAGCTCTTGCTTGCTCTGTGGTCTTCACTGAACCTTTTAATAGACTCCCTCGCCATTTATGAGGGCTGTTGTGTGATGACACAGCTAAGTTCTGCTCGTTTCTATATGCCAGCGTTCTTTCTTGTGAACAGAGTCTCCTTTCAGTGCATTTCAAATGTTTATGAAAAGGCTGAAAATACTTAATGGAAGGCAGTTTATAGTTTTTTTTCCCCCTCCAGAGCATTATCAGTGTATTATAAGCCATGAAAAGTAATAAAATAAAACTACAATTAGAAGCAAAAAGCCATTTTGTTAACAAAAGAAAAATAAATTGAAAAAGCTTTTTCAAAAATTAAAACTAACTGGAAGTGCATTTTCGGTTTTTTAGAACTTGCTGAAATTAACTATAAAATACGGCAAAATGTCCTTCTTTTTGGTCTTTGCCAATTAATGTCAGACATGAGCTTTCGGGGTTTGTTTGAAATTTGTTTATTTTGGTATTGCTCTATGTCCCTGTACTGAAGAAAGTCAGTCAAAATGTAATTTGAGAATTTTAGTTTACTTCACTTTACTACACAATAATTAGGAACTTTTTTCAAAACTCCACATAAAAAACTAAAACTAATACTAAAACTTGAATCAAAATGAGAAGAAAAAAACATTTAAAATAAAAACTCTAAATACTAATTTAAACTAACTCAATTAAAAAAAAAACAATAAAAAAAGTCAAAATAAAATGAAAAACTATTATGAAAAATCCAAAAGTACAGCTGTATCAACCTGGGCCTGAGATATATGGTTCAGTTTAATTACCATCTGCTTAACAACTAAAAACCTGAAGACAGTATTTTTTTACATTCAGATTACCCTTACACCTTAATCAAGGTGTTGGCCTTCTCTTCTGCAAACAAACATGCATGATTGTGAATTAAAGGAGGACTGTGTGGTCAGGAAAGAATGTGGTTGGTCAACTCATCATCACTGCCGTCATCTTTCTTGTGAAATAAATCAGGGCGTTGCATAATGATGTTAGAGGTAACACATGAAGAGGCTCTCTAATATTGTTTCTTTTAATACATAATCCAAAATATATAGTTGACTTTTGCTCTACTGATGAAATATTGCAGTTATTATTATAAAAATATATTTATACTATTTATACAGTATGCAATTGGTGGCAATACAGTTGAATAGTGGCCTGCGTGTTTGCTTGTCTTGAGAGTTGGCATGGCCTCCAAATACAATATGAAGCAATTGGGATGTGCCCATCCCAAAATGATTTTCATTATTGATTTCATATCCTCGATATATAAATATCTTTGCTGTATGACTATACATATATTACTATTAGTGTGTTAGTGTGCATGTGTGTTTGAAGTGATAATGTAGTTATTGCCCATGAAATGACCAGCACATTATTAAGAGTAGGCTATGAATAATGTTAGGTCATAACATTACGATGTGTTGCCATACAATATGAGCTCTGAATTAGAAGGATTTATCATTTAATCATATTTTCCTCCGCTTATTATTTGTATAAATAGTTCTGGTCAGGCTGCTCGAGGAAATGTCCCACTGTTCCAATTTTATGGCAGGTTGTAAGTTTTGGGGGTCCTCTCTATGCTGTGTTTAGTTGCCCCTGATTCCTTTCCTCCCCTTTTTGCAGCAAAGCCCCACGAGACTCACTAAGTCCAAACATTAGCACGGCTGATGAGCATGCACATGCTCCCTGACTGAAGTCGCTCATGTTTTCCCGGATACCACTTGGGGTTCAGAAAACACTCCTTCATGGTGGCGGGGTTACTTCCTGCGGGACCTATGATCATCAATCAGGGGCGCTTGTGATACCCCCCCACTGTGTTTTCTGTGCTGGGTGGACAGCAGGTGGGCCGTTTGGATGGATGTTTCCTCCTCGTTTAGGGCAAGGGAACATTGTACCTCTGTAATATTGCGTGCACCCTCAATCAGTGCAAAACAAATTTTATTTTGAGTTAAATTTAATTTCTAATTACAAGATTGGCTGGCGACCATTTCTGGGTGTATACACCGTCTACCGCCCGAAGACAGTTGGTCGACGCACCCTTGTTTGGAAAATGGATGGATGTATTGAATAAATTATAAATGGTATTATAAATTCTTCTGGAGGCAAAAGTTATTCTGGGCATAATATTAATATTATGGATGCGCTGTATTAAAAATATTTCCCTTAACAAAGACAATGCTCAGGCTTTATTGACACTCAACCGGTAGGTAAAGAAGCTTTTGAGTAGAAGCACCTGTGGCTAAAGACTAATTAGTCAAGGGTTTACTTTCTGGCACTGGATTTGACGCCTCTATCAGACAGGAAGATTTGCATTTTGGCAGTGGACAAGGTCAAATTTATTATGCATCAAGTTATAACAACTGTATCAACAGATATGAGAAAGTGTTATAGTTTTCTTTTGTTCCCTTAATTGCAAACTCCCCTTTAAAATTGCTGAAAATGATAAAAAGTGTGGGACTCAACAGACCTCCATCCTCATTTCCATTTTTTCTCTCTGGGCCGTATTTTCCTGCCCAGCGCAAGTCTAGTGCAAAGTGCAGTCCAACTGCGCGCATGGATGGAGTTTTCTTTCTTTCAGTATTTTGCTGAACTAGTCCAGCCGTTGCGTGCCATAGTGGGAATGGCTCCTGGATATTCGAAGTGGCTCCCCTCATTCCCTTTCAATTCAGCGCAGAGAGAGCAACGTGGTCTACACAGCATGTAGATGCAGGAGATCTGTGTGTGTGCCAAGTACATTTCGGAATGGCAAGATCTCCACGTGCGGATGATGTAAAGTTTGCCGCTATGGGTGGCCACTTGAAGACCATCATCCACCCACAATTGTGGGTGCCCAAAATGCAGGGAAACAATAAATCTTAGTCATTCCATTTATTTATGTAATATCAATTTTACAAAAGGTTCGCACTTCAGCCTCATAGTTCTGAGGTCCAGTGCTCAAATCTTGACTCCAGCTTTCCGGTGTGGAGTTTGCATGTTCGCCCGTGTTTGTGTGGGTTACCCGTGGATCCTCTTGCTTCCGCCCATATTCCCAAAACATGCATGTTAGGTCCATTGAGCACCCTAAATTGGTCATAGACAGGCATAGTCGGACTCCTTTTCAGCTTTGGAGTTAGATGGCTCAAACCAGCCCACTTTAGTTCACAGCATTTTCACGGAGATGTATAATTTTACGCTTTTTAGTGTATCAGTGTAAAATAGCTTAGCATTCCACCCACCATCGATATTTATATTTTATTGGACCAAAAATCTAAATAGAAACTGAATACCTCTGTAGATCACAATAATAATTTAACAATTATGAGAACTTAAATAGTTAAATTTAACAGTGGACCACATGTCATATTTCCTGAGAGGTCGGAAATTAAACAAGCATAACATTCAACCAGTTACATACTACTTTTTTTTTAGAAACCCGCACATGCCATAGATGTAAATTCTAAAGCCGATCGTAGAAATATAAAGGAAATAGTAAATCATGGTACACAACACATTTCCTTTTTCTTTTTAAAAGCTCATAATAATTACCCACAATCAAACTTTAACTTCTTTATGATTAAAATTACGAGCTAAAACATATTTTAATTCATATCAGCAAGTGCAGAGTTGAAAACAAATTGAAAAACCACATGACATGCACATGTTAGTTTCATTCACATTTAAAAAACAGTCATGTCAAATTGTTTTTAAATGCAACCCTTAATTTTTCAGTCTTTTGTATATTATTTTTTTAAAAATATTTTTCAAATGTTATTTATTTATTTAATTATCTATCTATCTATTTTTTTATTTATCTCTTCCTCATCAGTCTCAAAGCCAGTCTTACCCTGGCTGGGGGAGCGTTGATATCTTTTAAAATAATATGATCTATATGGCCCCACGAGTTCCTAGCTGAGACGTGATTGGTCATTAGCTGAGCCCTTATCAATTGTGAAGTCATTTTCAGTCGATAGCAAAAGGCAAAATGCCCCTCTCTCTTCTGTGAGATGGCTAAAAACGGGTACATTTTGCGGATGAATTCATTTTCCACAGTGCAATATTAATCAGAATGTTGTGTTTCGACTAGTGGGGACTCAGAACATATCCTCAAGTAGAAAAAACATGAGCCAAAAGTATGAAATTGGACCCTTGCACATTTTTTAATCTGTTTAGGGTTACACTTCTTGATAACGTGACATTGCACTAGCTTTCCCTGTGCCATCTCTGTCAGGCACATGCACTTCAGGGCTTTGAGGCGAGTTAAAAAAACATTTGAGTTTGGCGTATTTCTACAACTTCTCAAGCTCTCATTTTCTTTTTCTTTTTTATCTTTTATGCACCACCCCTTCTGTTTCTAATAACCATCTTTTCTTTTGAATGCACATCCGTTGCTGTGTGATGCTAGGCTAATTCATTTACATTTTAGGACAGAAAGCTGATTCTTCTTGGAGTTTCTACCGAGCGAGAGAGAGAGAGAGAGAGAGAGAGAGAGAGAGAGAGAGAGAGAGAGAGAGATAGCAAGAGATGCTAGTTTGGCATATGCTTGTATAATCCATTAATCGACAGTGTTAATGAAATGGCGGCCCAAACGGACCATAAACCTGGCCAACCAAACGAGAAAATTCCTACCTCAGTCTACAAAAAGAACTTTCTTTGCTGCTTTTGAAACAAACCAGCTGGCCAAATTAGCGCCCCCTCGTGGCTCCCCGGGAATTTGCCCAGTGTTACAAACGGGCCAATCCGGGGTAAACGATTGCTTGCCTAAAGCTACCCCGTGATAGGTTTGTCACCAGGCTCCAGTTCACTCATGACCCTAATGAGGAGAAGGGCGAGAAAAATTTATAGAATTTTAAAATACAAAGCAAAAGTTTAACATGTTTGACATAGGCGGTTCGCTCTCTTGTTTTACCAAAGGATAGACGTCTGTAATTGGAAGGGATTTTAAAACGGACCGCAAACAAATTCTCCAAGCAGCCATCAAAAGATGACAGGCTTTCGCCAAAAAAGCTACAACAGGCCTTCAAATCAAACTCAAATGATCCGTCACATGTCCAGTACAGATCATGTACTTCAAATTTTCCAGCGTATAAGACTCAATGCGTTTGACATGATCTTGTACGGCGGGGGTGTAGCACAGCCTTTTGCTCAAACTTCTTTTCTCACCACCGTTAAAAGCAAACCAGAGATCATCTCAGGACAGCGACGTCAGGTGAGACACATCTCGGAAAAAGCGAAAGAGTTGGCCTAGCGTCACAATGTCTTAAAAAGACGGCGCGTGTCAGCACTTCTCTCTCAAGTCTAAAGTTTCAAATAAATGGATTTGTCATGGCAACAGTGCATGCAAACATGTACAAGAGTGGAACGTACAGTCTACCTTTGTCAGGTAGTGTGTAACATTTGACAAGTTCACTTCTGCTCATCACCGCCGGCTTTATGTTGTGACAGACTGTGAGGAGTTCGAGGACTACGTTACAGGTGGAAGCGCAGAGAACAGTACAGATACAAATAAGTTCACATATTATGGTCGTATCCATTCCTAATGTCTTGTACATGATCAATAATAGTGAGAGGTGTGAAATTCTTCATTTTCCCCTGATTTATTTCTTGTCCATTCATGTAAATGTCTTCCATGCAATTCATCTGCTGTTTACTTTTCTTTCCTCTGACTATCCCCAACATTTGCAAGCAGGCAGTGTCACAGCTCTGGAGTCTGCCGGATGATAAATGTGTCTTCACCATGTTCCTACTTGTACCGCCAGCTCACCACATCAACCGGATGCTTGAGTGGGCCAAAACGGGCCGAGACGCGACATGATGGCATTTGACTTTCCAAATGGAAACGTGTCATTTCACTTTTGATCTCACTTTTGGTCTTTGATTGATCAACAAAAATGGCCATAAAGTGAACAAGCAGATTGAACCGTAAAGTTAAGTGTAAAACTAACAAGTACTGTAAACATTCAAGTTTTTTTATATTTAATGACAATCAAGCACATACTTTGTTTGGAGCATTTTTAGTCCAGATGAGATCAACCTAGGCTGACATTATTATAATAATGTACATGTTACATTATTTTTCTGCAAAAATGCCCATCTGTAATTTATTTCAAGTTTTCTCATGTCATGTTAGCCATTCAGGGGTTGCCTCCATGTACATTTCTGGCTCAAATCATTATTAGCAGATAATAAGATGACGACACCTCTCACAAATATGCTGGTCATAAACCAACTATGTCTCAGGGTAGAGGAAGTAAAATTCAGTGAGAAACATGGTTGGAATCTTCAAATGAGAAAATACGTGTTTCCTGGTACGGAAGAAGGATTGATGTGATATTGATTTACTCAAAATATTCTCCAAAATAGTATTTGCATTACAAGCACTATGGGGGTCCATGTTTTCCAGTCATAATGAAATGAACCGGTGGATAGGATCTAAAAAAAAAAATACATCGTTTTCCCAGCATGTGGTTTGAAATAAAAATCTACAAAATCCCTATTATTGTTTAAAATCCACCGGTGGTTCTTTGAAAGTCAAAAATAATTTGTAAAAACACGCAATAAAAAAACAAAAACAAAGTCTAAATGAAGTCTCGTTAATAAAATGAATTGTCTACTTTCCCACAAGGGAGATTTCGATCTAGCTTAATAAGAATTTTTGTAGCTTCACAATCATCCGAAAGGATGCTTGAAAAACCTGTTTTTAGTCTTGTTCCCCACTTCATGTACTCAGTGGGATCAGCGGTGAATTGTACCACTATGTCGTGAGTTGAAGAGATAATGCAACAAAAGGTAAAAGGTAAACAACGGTGTAGGTCATTAATCAAGCTTTCCACTGTGCCCGGCTGCCGCCACACCTTAGCTGGTTGTGACAACAGTGCCAGACGGAGCAGCCAGCCCACATCAACTCTCATATTTTAAGGTACATTGGACAAGCTCAAGTCTAAATAAACACTAACTTACATGACCTATTGACTTTAGAAACATCCGGGATGCAGTAAAACATGTATAAAACTGTCTGACTGCCCCCACATTGACAGTATAATCGGAGTCAAACAGCCAATATTTTTGTTTGGCCTTTTCATGAGCAGCTCGGATCTGCAGGCCAGAGAGCCAGAAAAAGGCCACGCTTTGAAGACGACAGTGTGCAGCCAGTTGTGGAGAAGCGTGCATGCTGCTCCTATTGGTGCTTTTCACTCAGACGTGCTCTCCCATCTTAGCGCTCACACACAGCACTGACCCAAAGGCTGGCTGCTAATTTGGCATGGCGAAAACATGACTTGAAAGTGAATGAAGGGTCTAGTATAAGCCACTGCACTGGAAGGGAGCACAGCTGCACTCATGACATCACTACGACACGAAAATGCTCGACAGCTGAGCACTGAAAGACGAACACTCCCCGGGGAACTGACGAAGCCCGTTTGTTAGAAACACCCTCATGCGTAATGTCATGAGATCTCGGGAGACTTCAACTCAGTGAGCATCTAAACATCACCATGCTCTGTGTCTGATTTTAGATTTTATTTTTGAAATTAGCGAGACCAGATCTAACATGGCTCCGCACATATTTTCGCTGCACTGGATTATGCGCCGGTCACGAACATAGACTCCTGAATGTTGATTGGCTTGTCTTCGTCAGCAATCTTTTTTTCTGTACATGTTTGTCACTTGCCATAAAAATAAAATTTGAGAAATCTCTTTTTTCTTTCAACTTATTTTGTTACATTTTGTCTGTTTGGAATAAATTACATTTATTAATTTTTTTTTATAATTTGACCCATGAACAGATCAATTCAAAGGGAAAGTGTATAAAGTGGACCCCTGCTATTCACGTGGGATAGTGATCAGGCCTCTCATGTACAGTGAAAATCCATGTATGATTGACACCTATTGTAATACATTGAAAAAAAAATAAACATTCCTTTTTTTTATACCCCCAAATATTTTTTTGTAAAATGCACATGCAGCATAAATGTGTTTTCCATGAAATATTAAGGTTGCCGCCCCTGCAAATCAAACAAATAATAATATTAATTAAAAAAAATATTTTACAAATTTAAAAAAATATAAAAATAATATTAAATTCATGAACCGTGAGGCCAAACAGGGGTCCACTCTACTTAATCCCAACTAATCAGTATTCAATAGTAATTGAGCATCTTGGAATGTATATTGTTACAGAAAGCGAAAATTAGAGACTTAAATGTTTTGCACTGCATAAAAAGTCTGTAGAGTGAAAAAAAATGTTGGTTATGCATATGAGCAAAATCATTACATTTAAATGTAATTTTTTTCAGTCATTTTTACAGTACAGTAGAAATAGCAACTGCCTGCCTTGAAAAAAAATAAAAATAAAACAAAAAATGGTTGGGCACATCCACTTTTTTTTTCTAGTAAGGATGCACATTTTTTTTTATTTGTGACGAGTCATAATTGGTTCAGCATCCAATTATGGACAGCAAATGTTGTGGCCGGTGAGTGTCAGTACAACTGATAAAATACACATTAGAAAAATTTGATCTTAAAAACATTTGTAATACTTTTGTGAATCTGAACGGACATGGGAAATGACACAGAAAAGCTTCACCCACTACCAGCGTCAGTAGCTCACACAGACAAAAGGTGAGTGTCAGGATGAAAGAGGAAGTGCTTTTCTCATCGTCCTGCTCTCAGTGGCTCAATAATGAGGAGGATGTGTCCGTATCAATTACTAAGTTAACAAGGTTTCAGCGACTTCATCAGTGAAACCCAATGTCATCTGCCTGACACATGCAGGAGAAAATAAACAAGCACACTCAGGGTTTCCGTTTCACTCTGGGTGACTTTTGGGGAATCCCAAGTCGGCCATTAAAAGCATAAATCTAATATACCCCGGTGCCAAGTTGGCCACAGTAATTTATGGAAGGAAAAGATTCCTGTTCAACTGGCGGGTTTTTCAAGTGAAAAGCACATTGAAAACAGGAGTAACAGTGAAAATGTGAATTTTATGATTTTATGTCTTTCCAAAGGTTTTCAGTAAAATGAAAATCAACCCTTCATTTTATTTCAGTCCCAGTGATGTAGCAGCTAACTAAATTACTATATTTTGTTAGAAACACAATTTACACATCATCACTCAAATCTCAGGTGGGAATATTCGAAACTTCATTTTTCGAGCTAGGTTTAATCGGAATCCGTTGGCGTTAATAAAAACGAGGAACATACATGAATAAAAAGTAGCTGGAAGCGCTGGAATTTGTGTGTTAACTGGAAACAAAAGAAAAACAAATACATTTATATACTACTACTACTACTACTACTAATAATGATAATAATGATAATGATAATAATAATTATAATCATAATAATAATAATAATAATAATAATAATAATATTAATAATGGATATTAATTGATTGTTCATTGATCATGGCTTATCATATCAATATTTGGGTTTAGAAATCCAGCACACACAGGCTTAGCTTGATAGACTACTAAGCTTTAATAGATACAGTCTGCTGACATTGCTACACTGGCTATGTTTACATGGACAACTTTTCTTGAATCCAGTCTGAGTTTAGATTAAAATTCAAATTGAATTCACTGTTTTCATGGACACTAAAAATATTGATTCGATTTGGGCTTTAAAAATAACAGAAACATGTATGTTGACATCACAGACATGCGCGATAAAAGACGGTTTGTTCTGACATTTTGGAATCCGTGTTTTCATGCGCATTGATTGGATTATCAATCGCCATAAATCACCCCACTCGTTCGGAATATAATCTTGATGGAAATGTGCTTGATCAGGTCACAATCAGGCTTTTAATCCAAATAAATATGTTCAAGTAAACATAGCCACTGAAAAAAAAACCGGTGCCTTGAATTGACTCAATTTTAGGGTCAAGTAGTTGCACACAATAAAATCATTTGAATGACATCTGCTGCTCTCTTACTGCGTTTTCATTTCAGATCGGAGGATTTTCTTGTCTTTGGTTCTCCCCAGATGTAGATTAGCAAAATGCTTTGGGGACTTTCATCCTTGAATTGCATGCCACACCAATCTAATTTGTCAATTGGGTGATGATAGGAAGCTTAAAAGGATGACGGGAGTCCCGCTGTCGCATCATTGCAGGTGTTTGCCTTCTTGACCGGCCCCTCGGACAAGACGTTTCTCATTACACACTGGTAAGAAGGAGGACCTTTAGGTCTTGTGCATTCCTACAATGTTCTTAAGAGTGTGTAATTTTAGAGGCTAAATTTAGTGGGGGGAGGCAAATCAGTTTTTATTCAAAGCAGACCTGACCCAAACACAGATTCACCACACTGCGGTCGCACTTTAAGCCAACTCGTTATTTTGTCTTTTTCATGTTCAAACTGCAGCAAATCTCTTATTCCTCTGAACATGGCTTTAAAAAAAGAGGAGAAACAGGCGGTTGTTGATTTGTTTCCATCCTGGTGGGAGGTTTGCAATCGTGATAGTGTGTGCATTGACAATGCAGCAGCTGATCAGTGATGTTTAAGCGCAACTTTTGTTTCTTTCTCATGTCTGGGGTCAACACATGAGTTCACGTTATTTGCTTCCGACTTAGCAGTACCGTAATTCCTTTTTAAGTGACTGATGTCCTCTGAAAAGGGAATCCTTTAGATCAAACTGAGATGAAGATTTGAAGTTAGATTTCAACATTTGAGTTAATCCATCAACAATGCCAGAGCACTGAATAAAGCTTGGGTCAATGAGTGTGTTTGCTCTGTCCCGGGGTAAATATTAGTTTGTCCAGATAATGCTACAGACGGCTGAAGGTTTCCACAATGCTTAGGTTACACACGTCTTGCTTTTACCACCAGAAGAATTGTTACTTCCTCTTTCTTCTTCTTGAAAGCCTAAACATCAGTAGCCAGCTCAAGTGGCTGAAAGTTTGAGTTGATAATCCATCGTGTCACTCAGAGCCACAGTAAGATTAATGGCAGGGGAACTCCTAGGCAGCAAACGATCAAGTTACATAACTCACACCAAAAGCATGGGATTCAAAATGTAACCATTTAATTGACGAAATAATCACCTCGGGCAGTGCGAAGACCTGTTGATTAGTAGGGATGCTTCAGTTTTGAGGTTCCGTGTTGAAATCTTGACTTTCTGCCACATTCCAAGAACATGCATTTTAAGGATATGTTTAATTCAAGGTTCAAAATAGTCCAAGGGAGAGGGAATAGTAATTTGGAATTGAAAAATGACCAGTTAAGGGTAATCCCCTCCCCAAAATTGGATTGACTACAGCTCATCTGTGAACATTATGAGGACGAGTGTCTTAAAAAAGGATGTCTCTACTGCACATACAAGGAATTGTTTTTTATTATTTCTAATGTGTGTTTTCAGCTTGTTTCCAGAAATTTGGTGCAACATATTTTTTTTTTGTTCCTGGTCACATCACACTGTGGTACACCCAGCCACAAGCCAGAATCACAACATTAGTGGCATTCACTCCAGTATGAGCTCTATATTCATGCCCAGTGCGCAGTGAGCTGTCAAACTTTGAATGGATGTCAGCTAGACAAAGTTTTGGTAATTTTACTGTTAGTGACGAGCGCTTTGTGTTGCTGTGTCGTTAAATTGATTTGCTGCCAATCAAAGCGTATCCGTAAAATAGGCACGTGAGAGACACAGTCCTTGACATGGTAGAAAAGGAAACTGATAAAATAAAATACATTTATAAGGAACCGCTAGCAGACCTTCACGGGTGGATAAAGTGAAGTTGGACAGTGCGATCACAGATCATTAATGTTAAATAGAGACCGCCTTCCGCCTCAAGTGATCTCCATGTGTGACCCTTTTTCACCCATTTAAAAAAATAAAATAATAAGAACAATAATGGGTTCAATTAATTTATTTCTACAACAATTGAGAAGATTCACTGCACACCGTTTTCAAACTCTGCCCTGATCAATATCACCAAAAATGGTTTTACACTACTCCAATAGTTTGATCTGCTTCCAGCAGGTTTAACATTTAGCCAACTTTCAGCCACCAACCTGCCAAGTGCGCCGGGCTCAGGTCAAAGGAAATGCCCTCGGTTACACCAGAACGGCCACCCTGGCGCAGTGTGGTCTGCCAAATTTCAAAACAGGCAAAACGAGGCTTGCACTGACATGAAAATCAAGAAGCATCAGTTTTTAAGCTTGAACAGAAGTTAAAGAAAAGAAATCATCCCAACCTTCACTTCATTGTCATTTTCTATGCTGCTTGTCTTTATTAAGATCATGGACGAGCTGTAGCCTATTCAAGATAATGTTGGGCAAGAGGCGTGGCACACCAAGGGCCTGACAATGGCAAAGCACACATCAACAACCAATTCATGCTCACTTTTGTAAATATGTACAATTTAGTCTTGGAGCAAGTTGGTGTATCAGGAGAAAACCCATGCAAGCATACGGCTCATTTCCTCACAATCCCACGATTCAAGTTCAATTTTTATCTAAATTTTTTTTTTTTTTTTTTTGACGGACATCGTTATCTTGCGAGCTGCTGCGATGAAGGAATGCATTGTTTATAAGACACGTCCATTTTAGGCACTCGGGCAAAGAAATCAAGCTAGACCGAGGCAGACCTGCAGTGTTCAGCACTCGTCAAATGAATAAAAATTAAGGAATAAAAAGCAATTGCCTTGTGTGATGCAAATGTTAATCTGTTTATTTGTGTTTATAATATATTATCTATAAGTTATTCAATAAACGCACACTGACAGATGCAGACTTACACCTGAAATGTGAGGTGACATTCGCATATAGCTAGCTAGATAATAGCCGCTTCACGCTACACTTAGCTCCAAAGGTAGTTGAACTTGTCTAATTCCTGCAGTGTTGCTTTGATCTCCCGTTGCATGCTGCGGTATTTAGTTTTGCGTTAAGGAACTTGTTTCTGTATTCTTGTGTGCATGCCGAAATATGTGACACTCATCCTGCATTTTCCCCCAACTGCAGTGAAAAGCCAAAAGGATGCCCGCGACTCTTGTTTGAAGTCTCTTTAATTGCGTGGATTGATGTCGACCTAGCCTGCCTTAGATGCAACCAAGTGATTTGCCCTCGAAAACCTTTCTCTCACCTCAGCCTTGTGCGATAAGCATCTTTAATGAATAGCTGTGTGCTTCAAGGAGCGCCGGTTGATAGTGATCACTTCAGGACCGGTTGGGTTCAGCTCTCAATAACAATCAGGAAATTCCATCTTAACCATCTGGACGTCCTCCACAATGCCACACACTCAGAGATCGCGCTTGCAATGGACCTACAACATAATAAAACTTGGCACTGATGAGGCATTCTGGCCTGACTCGACAACTCCAGCTTGCACACTCCCCCCCCACCCCCTCCTCTATACCCCCCGTTGACCTCGGGATCTATTTGTCGATATGAATGCTGACTCTTTGTTGGTGTGTTCTGATCTCAGGCTGAGATAGTGCACGGCTAAGCGGCATAAAAAGGGCAGGACCTAAGGCACAGCTCAATAAGTGATTCAGAAAAGCCCAAAATGAAGCCATTTGGCCCAATCTCCAAGAAGGGTCGTTATCATCTTCATGAGCCTCAGCAGAATGTGCATCATTTGTGAAATGCTATGTCGGTTCTGCGAATGAGCTTTAATGGCTGCTGATGTCTAATTGCGCTTCATACTGTAAGTTTGTGGGCTTTGATAAGCAGTAGCAGATACTATTTTTTTAGGGCAAATACAAAAATAGAAAAGAGAAGTCAAAGCTTGAGTTCGGCGGGTGACTGCTTTCACACATGACTGATATTTTGAGAGGCTTGGCAACAGGATGGCTCATCCTGTCATGTCAGAGTGATTAGATGTGAGCAACACAAGGTCGGACTTTCTTGCTCCCCCGGGGAAGACAAGGCTGTAATTAGTCTTGTCTCACTGCTCTGACAAGCTGTCATATTATGTTTTTAGCACCCAGGCCTCTGTTCGCTAATACATAAACCAACCTAACTAAAAAAAAACAAAAACGAATGTAATGACTTGAAAAAAAGTGAATTATTGCCGTAATCTTGGCAGATATTGTCAGCACGGCAATCAGTCTTGTCAGCGCACATTCTTTTGATTGAAATGAAATGATGTGTTTTTTTGCTGCCTTGGAAATCAATGAATCAAAATACCAACCACTCTTTTGTAAGGTGACTTTAAAGATAGTTTCATCCATTTAGTGTACAACTTACAATGTACTTTTTAAGCAGCATTAGTCAGGGGTAAAAAAAATAAATAATTCATTCACTATAAAATAACATTAGCCACTTAACCCATTCAACCTCAAATTAGTGAAAATAGTAATCATGTTCAAAAACTAATCAAGTTTATTTTTTTAACTTCAAGTTTTTACTTTTCAGGGTGAAGAATTCACTAAAATTGAAAAGGCATGTTGTGTGTTGCTCAAACACGGTCAACCAAGAGTGTGTAGAAGCAGCTCTGAACATGGTACAAAAAAACATATATCATCAGCACACAACGTTTTGAGGTCTCTCTAATTGATCCCAACTGAAGTATAGCTGCTCTTGTGGGCTTTTCTGAGCTTTTTTTTTGCTTTGCATGTATCAAAACAGATGTCATGTCACAGGTGGTGCACATATTGAAGATATCATTTTTGTGAATCACTTTAAAATATAGTTTTCTAAACTGTAGTAACCATGTGTTGTATTTTGCCTAGCCCTGGTTTATTATGCTGTCTAAGCGGTTGTTCTTCCTACAGAGTCCATCCTTAAGTATTCATCACCCAAAGTCGCACCCGTCTTAGCACTACCGCAAATGTTAGCTTCTATGCTCTTCCTTTTTGCAATTTGGCTCTTTGTCTTCTTTTTCTAGTACAATATTCTTGTTCAAGAAATAATGGCAGGCTACTTAGGCGTAACTTTTTCCTCCTTTGAAGCATATCAGGAGATTCCAATTTTCCTAATTTGGCGAAGTTTTATACTCAATCCCACCCATTCATCCATTATCCGAGCCGCTTATTCTCACGAGGGTTGCGGCCGTGCTGGAGCCGATCCTTTTTGTGCAAAATTGAAGACAAATTTCCCAAAATGTTTGTACGATAGCCTACATATGTTGGTTAACCAAGAAATGAAATGTTTGCCAAGCACTGCACGCATCGTATTACACACAAATTCGCTAATTGCACATTCCAATAAACGGGTCTAATTTTAGCCTGATTTCCCCTCCTTCTAATCAAAGTCAGAAAAGGTCCAATTGTCATTTTTATTTATTTTTTTATTTTTATTGTCCTAATTCCTGACTGATTATCCTTTGTTGTGGGATGGGTTAACATTGCCCCCCCTTCCACCACAACTACTCACCCCCCAATTCTGTTCAGAAAAATCCCAGTTTTGGCAAATGTAAATGTAATGTTAAACATCCCAAGGTCCATCATTGTGATGTGGATTAGAGCAATAGAAAATTGTGACCCAAAGTCATGTGTGGGATCTCTCACAGTTTGTACACGGGGGTACAAGGCATGATAGAAAAACTATTCTCCTTATTGCAAGCCAATAATAAAATCTAGTTTGATCTCATTTTGAAATCAATGACTTTTGGTTTCTGCCATTTCAGTATTCTACTGAAAAACCCCTTTGTTTGTCCCGTGTCATATGAAGGGTCTCATAGGCCCATTTAAGAGGGGCTTATCCAAATAAAGAAGAGGCAAAGCCAGACATGAGACACTGATGAGAGAAAAGCTTTACCTGGTGTGACAGGTGCGGACCTGCCTTCAGCAGCTAAATCTTTTTCACAGATCAAGTTAGTTAAGATGCTTTCATCCAGGTAAAACTATTTTCCTATTCTACAAATGAAATACTAAACGTGAAATATAGGCAGCAGATTTTTAATAGTTGGCTGCAAAGATGTGCGGAGGATCAATGAGCGTATCAGTCAATTGGGATGAAACACTGAGAACAGAGATAGGCTAAGCAAACACATTCTCATCCGCTAGTGAAAATGGATACGCTGTTGACCTGTCCGCTGACACAAAAGCCATTCCCAAAGCTCAGGTGGGCAACCTTCCTCTTACCCGAATCACTTAGCTAAATATTGTGATTGTCTCTCTTTTATATCTTGGAATCTGTCTGTTTACCTTCTGAGTCGAAGGGTGAGAAGATCACCACTCCTGCCAGGTGGGCAGGTGGCAAACAATTGAGAAGCATTGGATGAAATGCAATATTATGAAATTGCAAGCATTGGTTTATACACACAGTAATTCCATACATTCATATTACATATATAAATTAAGATGATTGAATAAACGAACCAAAAACTATGACATTAAAAGTATTTGTTTTTTCTTTACCTCAAATTAAACTAAATTCTCATACTGTTAGGTATGTGCTGTGACTGAGACTGAACAAAAGAGTATTAGATTCCATTTGCCAGCACATCATCACGACTATTGTTCCCACTGGTTGGGCTGAATGTGGCTAAAATATGTACTGATGTTTTTTTTTAAAGTCCTTTGTTCACCCCTGAAAGATTAAGTCTCCTCTGTATAATCAGAAAACTCTCTGCACAGTATGTCTATTCTTTAAATTGTTAAAGCAAGTTGTTCTTTCATACAATGTAAATCAATTGAATACCTATGCTTGTGTATTAAAATAATAACAAAAAAATATATCAAAAATAAAATGTCATGCATGCAAAAGAAAACATGCATTTTATCCCAATTACTATCAACATTCTTTTCCTGAGGAGCTGCAAAAGTGCCAAAATGTGCTTTTTCCAATCTCATCTAATCTGCCTGGGCTGTGGTCCAAATGATTGTGCAGGGTTTTTTTTCCCACATGGGGGCACATTCATTATAAGCAGCGGAGAGAGGAATGTCAAAGTGGGTGACGTCCACTTGGGTGGTAGAAGAGAAATATTGGAACGCTTTCCAAAGTCATGTTTCTAAAGAAGGTGAAACCAAGAAAGCTATGAGAACGTTTTCCTTCTGTTACGTAACATGCAAACATTGAAAGATCCTGATAATGATTCAAAGAAGGTAATCCGGTAGTAGGTTCTCCAAACTCTATACAATTTTGCAGCTAAACTAGACGAAGCACAAACTCTATGTCATTGATGATTAACGTGGTCAACATAAAATAAATGAAAGTACTATTGTGCTAAACCACGGAGACAATTCTTGGATGCCCCACATCATTATGTCGCTATTGAAAGCTTTTAATCTTTAAGTGGTTGCTATATATTGTGTAACCAGCCTCAATGAAGGTACTTTAGCGGTTTTAGTCAATGAATGAAAATAAAATCAATGTCAGCGGACAGACAATCTGTGGTGAAAGCAATTGTCATGTCTTCCTCACATCTTTTATTCCTCTATACAATGCATACAAAAATTGTTGATGATAATAATATGGCTGATAGATTGTTGTCATAGTCTGGACTGCTAGTGGCTAACAAGCTAATGTAGCTTTAATAATGCTTGTTACCAAATATTGAGTCACGCAAACCCTACCAGTTAAATAGAATAAATAAAGTTCCATGACTCATTTTGAAATTTCATTTTTTTCTTCTAAGTCTGAAATTAAATTATCCAACATCTGTCTTTTTTTTGTATGGTAGATTAAAAGCAACTAACAATCATCCAGTAATGTTTTTGTTTTTAGTTTGGATTGCCAATTGAAAACAAAAGAACAAATTAAAGAACGGTTTCTGATCTATAACGGAGAAGTCAAGTTTGACTATTTGGCCTCAAAGAAGCAAAAACAATTACATCCTAATAATTGCTCTGAAACCTGTCTAATTTTAACATACAAGAGATCACAAACATACAAACTAACAACGTGTTTTATATGTCCACATTCTTGACCCACCAGTAATGTTTTAAAATGACCAATTTCATTTGAATCGCACAGGCTACATGAGTGCTAACGAGTCACACTGCTCTAAGATTGCATCCTGGTACTCATACCAGAAACTGGCAGAAAAACTGCTTTGACTGTCACTAAGACAAAAAACAGTGTGTGAGAGGATCTCGGAAATGCCGTGGAGAACGACCTCCGGCGGTTCAGGAGCGGGAAGCTGTGCACCATATGTATGGTGCGGATAGGGCGATGATGTGTGTCGGTACGCAGAATACATTGAAGACTCTTCAGTTCCACCAAAACGCCATCCAATGACCAATGCGTTTAGTATAATTCGTCATTGCTCTTTTGAGAAGGGAGAAAATTAGTTGATGAACTGATTCCATTCCATAGTTTGCAAATTACACCTGTGGATTTTCAAGACAGTGAGGTGGATCACTACTTTTATACCATCGGGTGTTTTCTAACTCATGAGGGTCTCGCCATTCAACCTCATTTATATCGTCTGTTGAGGTCCATCAATAAGTCAAACCACAGATTCTAGAGGCTCAGTATGAATTTTGGATTGTTTCCGGAACAGTGGACCAGCACGTCACCCTCAGCAAAATCTTTAGGAGCGTATGGGAATTTGCTATATGTGCTTTGTTCACTTGGAGGTGCTTGACCATTTTGCCGCAAACTCCTGTCCTCATGGGCCGGTATGCTGCATGTTAAAGATGTTTCTCTCCTCCAACACGCCTGATTCAAATGATCAGCTCATCAGAAATCTTTGCAGGAGCCGGATAATGATCCTTCGGGGTTCACTGTATTCAACTGTTGCATATCCTTGCAGTCGGAAAGAACCCTCGTACTGTCCAAATGACAACTTTACAAAAGATGAAAAAAAATTATGTGTGAGATTTCAAACCTTCATTTGTAATAAATATGATTTCTTGAAAATTTTTATGAATATAAATATTTTACGAAATAAGAACCTTTTTAAACAAACAAGGCAAATTAATCCAGCGACCCTTACTGTTTTCACTCATTACTGCCTACACAACAACATCCAGATGTTAAAAAATAGGTGAAAATTATGCCACACAGATTCCGCAGAATGAGGAAACTGAAGAGGTTGAAGAGCGGCAGTGTATTTATATTTGTTTTCAAGTTTTCACTACTTTAAATTGGCTAAAATCGCCTTAGTTAGTCTCTATTTATGAAAAAAAAAAAGAATTTAGACATACATGGTTTCCGCCGGACAGCGATAAAATACTGTTTGATTGTCATGCAATAAAGAGGTTTTACACAGCTTTTGTGGACTGTAACTATATATAATGTGCATCACATATTCAATGTAACTTTCAAATTGCTAAATGGTTGATGTGCATCATGCTTTGTTTTTTTCTCTGATTTAGGAGACAATGTTTTCGAAACAGCACGAACATGATGTTTTTCACAATCACTTCACACTTCATCAGAATTCCCAATAAGGGTTCGTCCCTTTCTGCTACAGATGTAACACAAAACAAAAGATGATCTTCACATCTGTTGGGAACACAGTGGTCAGTGTTGTGTCGTAAGATTTTCCTTAACTCTGTAGTGAGCTTCTTTTTTTCCACGGACATTTAGCTTAATCCATTTCAGCTGTCTTCATTCATCGGGTAAAAGATGCTCAGCTCTGAGTTTTACTGGTGAAACTGCAAAGCTGTTTTTCATAAGACTTAAATATCTGCTAAGAGTCTGGGCGTGTTCCCCTATTCAAAAATGACGAGGAACATTTCCGAGATGGTGGTGCTCTGTGAGAAGTGGCTGCTTTTATTATCTTCTCAGACAGCAGTGTTGCAGCAGCACAGTGCCCAAGAGAATAACACACTATCATCTCTTCTAACATAGAAAAAAAAGTAACAACCACAAACAGCAATTCAATCTGTCCCACATGAATAGTTCATTCATTATATTATTTGTAACAAATCAAAATGAGGCTTGAGATTTTGGAAGAAGGATTAACCACATAGTTCTTGAACTTACTATTAAATGATGTCAAATATTCTTGAGGATAACAGATATTCAATGTAATGTTCATCTACCACATTAAAGGGAAGATTTGAGGTACGCGTTGAAAGCAAGACATCACATATGTTCTCGTTATTAATGTGAAAAACATTCGGGACAAATACAAAGTGATGTTTTAGAAGGAAAAGTTCCAGTCTTTACACGTGGCTTGTTTCGCTCCGATTTTTCATACTGATAGCGTTAACGATGCACATTTTTGAGCCCCAACTTCCTTTTCAAAATAAGCCATTTATATGTCATCCTCATCATTTGGGGTTGGACTATTTGGACAGCTTTATTCCTTTGTGCTTCCCGCTCTCAACGAGCTGCAGAGTGCTAGGTACAACACTGCTGGGTATTCTCCTCCTGGAACACTCGCTATGAATCAGAGCTAAGTTTCAGCCAAGGCCCGAACTTGCGCATGTGTGCGTGTGTAGGCTTTGTGTGTGCGCTGGACTGCACAGTGCATATCTGGAGACCACACAGGTTCCATAAGCATGTCTAAATCTCTCTGCTGCCCTCTATCTTTGTCTGAACATGTCCCTGAGCGATGAGGGTCATAAGTTCAATAGCAGCGGGGAACCTGCTCTAGGATGAACACAGCGTTGTGCTGTTAATTTTTCTTCCAAAACTCCCCTAAAAATGACACTGTTACTTTAAAGTTGTTGTATTATTTTTTTATTTCTTTCCGTGAAATGTAACAATGTGGCGTGATTTGTTCTTGACAGATAAAGTGTATATCATCGCAACAGTAATAATGGCACCAAGTCAAAAGCTATTAGAGGACTGATAAATGAGACTAAACAAAAAATGACTTTGTGGGTACCAGTGTGTTTATTGATAGATCGTTTTTTTTTTTTTTTTTTAAAGTAGTTTGTATAATCACATTTTGGATGTAAGCAGTTGCACATATCCGGACTAGAATTTAGTAATATTGTGTTTGTTGGGGGGAAAAAAAACAATACTTTAAAAAAAAAGAAATGCCATTTGGAAAACTAAAATGAAAAAAGTGCTATTAAAATGCTACTTACACTGCTGCATTTTCAGACTAAAATACCTCCCATATCTGCCACCATTCCATGTCACTGGTCGGCATTCAATTTGTTTGGATTTGCAACACTGTCAGTGATCCGTTCCAGAATCAAATAGTCATCATCATGAAGTCTTTATTTTTATCCAGGCGATGTTTAAACTTAACTTTCATACAACTGTGAAAATGACCGAACATATTCCGATACTAAAATGTGTATTTCTTCTCTTCCCTTGTTCTTTTTTTTTTTAATATCCCTTGAACAGAGGTCTCGGGAGGTGTACTGACTCACTGTTACGCCATTCACTACAGTATTTATCTATAGCTGTCTGTCCATGTGTTTGTCCGTCAGTCTTTCACAAACATCAATGAATGATGTCATTGGAGTTTGGTGTTTCAGGACAGTGTGAATGATGGCGGAAGGCACAAAGTCATGTCATGAAAAGTGTTAAAGCTGGGCCTTTATAAATTACTTTGTCATCCCACCATATTGGCCATGAATGACCTCACCAGCCATGCTGCTGTAATAAAATCAAGCAATAAGAATGTGCAGGAGAGAAAACAGCGCCTGTAGAGAGCGACCAAGAAGTGCTGGGAAAAAAACAAAAACAAAACAGAATTAGTCCTGATAAATCTCAATGGATGCCTGTCACTCTGCATGTGACCAAAGTGCAAGACTGGTGTGTGTATGCTAACATGAACACGCACACACACAGACATTAGCCATCCGCAGTCTGCTGTGAAAAGAGACTTCCATATGTACTTGTACATTCTGCGGCCCTTTAACCTACACCAGATGTCATCAATAAATACCTCTGACCCATGGAGGCATTTCCAGCATGTGAGCAGTCTTGCGTATGTGTGCGTGGCGTAGCTTGTCTAGCTGGCCGACACCTGATTAAACTGCATGTCTTACAATACAGACACGCAACACACAAGATGCACAATGAACAGGGATAGTCTAAGAAGTGAAATAACAGCTGAGCTTACGGACAGCGTCGGGCCCCGCGGGAGCACCGCGTGAGTCGCTACAAGCGGCCTCCTGTTAAAAGGTCTGCTACTAAGTTATGACCTAGCGCCTCACCATTCTGATGTTTCTACAAACATCTGTAATGCGAGACTTATATGCCCTCCTACTCATTTATTTTTACACATCCTCAGACTTCCATCAGCTTTCAAAGCAGGACCAGTCTCATGAAATGTGGCATTTGCACGTTAGCGTGTGCTGGACTAACTTGGCGCTTGCTTTATCCACCGTCAGTGATGCATTACTATCCTGATTCATCTTTTCTTGCCTGTGGCTTTGTGGGCAAATGTCATAGTCACTTGGGCCAATTTGAAATGTTTTAAAGACTTGACGGCTTTTTACTACAATGTACCTGTCAAGCTAATAAATTGTTTTTTTTCCTCTAATCCAGCATCTTGGAAGTAATTGTAACCAACAACATGACTGATGAAGTCCCTTGAAGTCCTTGTCCATGTTTGCGTGATCCTTCACTCATCTGTATCTGATAAGCATCACCGATGAGTGGTGCATTTCAAAGGACACAAACTTCCAAAGGAAGGGACTTCCACATTTCTGAGCCGGCACAAAACATGGTCCCACTTTACGAGTTGGGAGCCCTTATGAAATATATAAAAATAATTCCTACATTAATCATAAATTCATTTTGAACAATGTGCTAAGGCTTACCAAGCAGACCTTTCAATAAAGATCAGTGAGATATAACTAGTAGCACCTCATAGGACCAAAGACCAGAAACAACAACAGCGGTTAAATTAAAACCCAATGCCATCCTCGTCACCCCTCTGACCACATCCACCATAAGGGAAAAAAAATTACGTTTTATTTTTCCTGCAGTCTTTTCCTGCCACATCCATCCATCCATTATCTGAGCTGATTCTCCTCACGATTGTCTCAAGCGTGCTGGCGCCTACCCAGGACTCCTTTAGTCGGCCACAAATTACTTAAATTCACCGTGTATTTAAAGTAATAAAAATGCACCTAATAAAGTGTTGAAATGTGTCTGAAGTAAATAATATTTAATTATTAACGTCAACATCAGTTGAAATCTTTACCGTTACACCACAGCAACCAAACAACATGGCTGACAAGTACAATTGTTTCTCATACAATCCACAGTCATGGTTTCATGCAATAAATAGAATACAGATCCCAATCCTGCTCAGCACTTCCTTAATACAAGCAGGAACGAACCTATGTCAAAGAATTAAGCGATTTTTGTGTCATTGTGTAAGAGATCACATCAATGGGCTTTGAGTTAGCGAATCTGTGCATGAAATTGAAGTACTATGAGACATAAAAGCAAAGCCATGGCAAAGGAAATGGTACTATCAAGTAAATAATGCTCAGTAAAATGTCGCTTTCGACTTGGACTTTTTCCTGCTTGATGATGAATGTGATGGGCATTGTTGTGGGTATGTATAATTTTTTTTTTCATGAAGCCCTGACTGAGGATAGTATGATAAAAAATGAAATAACGCAAACATGTACAGTCACAAACGGCCACCCCACACTGAAGTGTTGTGTCCTCTTGGCCACCCTGCAGAAAAATGTCAAGCCGCATCCCTTATCTGGGTGACGAGGAAAGGCTACGGATGACTGCTAATGCTTTTAGTGTGTCGTGACTACCTGTGTCTGTTATTGTATGGTAGACATAAAGAGCGAAGGCCAACCAAAGTTGTACTTCTTGCTTACTTTGCATTCCATGTTATTGTTGTGAGCATGTTTACATTGCACAGGCATTATTCTGTTTTCGTGTGGACAGATTTCTTGAAGGGATTCCGTGTTAATGGGAAGCTTTTTAATTGCAAAAAAATACATTGATTGGTTAAATAAATAAATGTCCTTTCAGACAGCATCAAAGGATTAATCATGTGTGCGGTTTATATGGCTATTTGTAAGAACAGTTTGAAGTGAAGAAGGATGTGAGAAGCGAATAAGAATGTACACTGGAATTTACTGAGAAGTAAGCATACACACTCTGAGCAACAACGACTCTGGCAGTGCTTAATTATGTCGAGTGCTAGTGAGCATTTCAGTGAAGTGATAGTTGGCGAGCGCCATTAGAATATGTGAATAAGCCGTGTTTAGTGTTTTTGTAAATTGCTGGTTCCTTTTTTCGTCCCATTGTCATTGGTTTGCTAAGACTATCTGGTGGTATTGAGCAGATTTTAGTGAACAAAATAATTGGGTTTTGCTCTTCTCTCACTGGATGAAAGTTATTCTGTTTGCCAGGATGGAGCAGACATCCAGAGTCATCCAGAATCGTCTAATGTTGAGACTTAAAAATTTTCCGGCTAGGATTTGAAAATCATTCACCATCGCACCATCTGCCTATCAAATTTGATTGGAAACAAGGCGCATTATTGGAATGAATAGCAAAGCAGAGGATGCTCGCAGCACCGCCCAGGTGCATCTTTGATTGAAACTTTTATCGGGGCACCTCAAATTCCTTTTTATTATCGTTGATTGGGGAGTATTTTTTTCAGAGTACGGCTGTTTAGTTATTTTTTTTTTTGTCTTTTTTTTTTTTCATGATTTATGGATACATACATTGGTCCACTCGTCTGACAGCGTGAATCTGAGTGTTAATGTTTTTTTTAAATGTCTATGTGTGCCCTGTGATTGACTGGCGACCGGTCAAGGGTGTCTCTGCCTCCTACCAGAAGTCAGCTGGGATAGGCTGCAGATCATTACGACCCTAATGAGAACAAGCATTAGAGAAAATGAATGGAAGGATGAATGGATGGACTACCTCGGACATTAAGCTGTCTGAGAAAGGCAAGATGACGGTTGTTGATCCCACCAGTGCAATTATCAATTAAGTGTAAAGAATTCACTTCAGTGACCAGTTCACTGAAATATTTGAAAGACCCCCTTGATCAATGAGTTGACTAATGATGAATCAAAAAAACAAAAAACAAAGCACTGATTCATCCATCAGTGCAAATCAAACCCCAGCCACTACATCTATCATTAGCTACATTTCTAGCTAATGAGGTGAATCCCGTGGAGAGGTTTGACAAATCATGGCGACTCACAACCTTTGCATGTTAAGAGTGAATCTTGGTGGTCCAATCTCAGTCACGATTAAAGCTGCATTATTTGTTTTCCTCTTGACCCGTGGAAATGTCCACAAGACCGAGATGCCCTCTCTTAGAATTGCAACTGTGTGTGCTTTACACAAAAGGAAACAGCTGTCCGAGGCAATCCCACTGTCTGAACTTCTGTCCAGCTTGTGGGAGTTGTCTTGAGAACATGTTTGGTTCTTGTGGGAGCATCCTGGAGACAGGCTCAAGGGCCAAATGGGAAGTAAGCATCATCAGGTGACAACATGCTTGACTGATGAAACAATTCACACAAAAGGTTGAAATTCAGTAAATATTTGAAACACAATTAAGTTCAACAAATGAATCACACAATTTGAAACCAAACCTCAATAATCTAATACTTATCCTACAGTTCATTTTGAACAGGCAATTTGAACTAGACTTACTCCAGGAGTCATAACATATGCAGTGCAACAGCAGTGGGACTTTTAATTATCAATTGTTAATTTGTCCGACATCAACTGTCAGTGGTTGGCTAACATTTCTGTGGGTGTTAAGAACCTCAAAAGTGTCACAAAGATGCACATATTTGCAGAAATAACATCTGAGGACGCAGGCAAGAAACTTAGGCCAAGAGACCGACACAAACATCTGAAAAGTTAAAGTCAATAATTGGCTTTGTCATAATAATAACAGTGAGATCCAGAAGGGCGATGTTTGCCAGCCTTAATTGAATCAAACACAAAAAACTATGAATAGTTGTGTAACGATGATCCTATCGCAATTTTCTCATAAATTTGGCTTACTCAAATTCATTTATTTATTAAATGATTATTTGGAGTGTTGTGCTAAACTTGTTTTGCCATTTTGGTGAAAGATTTTCTTATTTGTGTGAAGAGTTTTGGCAAAATAGCCAAATGCTGTAAAAAATGTGCCTGCGCTTTTTCTATTCTTTCAATGGCAACATGTATAGAATAGTATCATAATATTTTAACTTTTGGTATTCAGTGCAAAAGCATTTTCATTTTCTTTCTCGCACTGTCCATCACTGGCATAAGTAAATGCATCCATCCAGCCGTGCTCTACCGCTTACTAGCGCTCAGGTCCCAAATGTGCTGGCCTGCTGCCGAATTTGGGGATTTTTTTTTTTTAAAACTACAAAAAGATGCAAATGTAGGAACTTTACATAGTAAATATTTAACAAAATCAGCAATACAGATAATGATTTGGTAGGTATGAAAGTATAAATAGCACAGATACAAGTATGGACTTTATGGATAATTGTGAAGAATACAAATAATTAATATATAAAGCAATTGTGAACTTTTTAAATGTTTTTTGTCTTGCTCGTGAGGTTCAGCTGAGTCGCTTCCTCAAAAAGTGATGTTGAAACCACAAAACACGGTCATCATTTGATCAGTATGGGCTAAACGCCATTTTTGAAAAATTAAATAAAATGTGGATCCTATAGAGCTAGGTCTGTGCATAAGAAAATATGTCCCGTTAAGGTTGTAAGTAGCCCACTTAAAATGAAAGGGCATTCCTCATGTGATACGAAAAAATCCGAGAGCCATTGTGTAATTTTATACTGTACGTCCACCGTAAAGATTTTCCAGATCATTTTCCCTCCGACAGCCTCAGCACTTGATCAAATGTTTGCTGAAGGTCATAAAAATTCCTCACCTTCAGTTAAATTCATGGCAGGTCTCATTAGTTGAAATAAAACCGATTAATGCTCGTACAACTAAAGGTGACCCGTGGGTTTAATAATGAAGCCAAGTCGACTTAAGCATCTCTCCCCTGCCATTCAAGACCTCTCATAAAAAAAAAAAAAAAAAGGTTGGCACGGGAAATTATAGGAAATTAAAGCTTCCCTCGGCAACCTTTACATACAACAAAATGGACAGGATTTTTTTTGGGGGGGGGATCGTGCTTTTGGGGTTAAATTTTAAAAGTTAAATGCTCTTGTAATGAAAGGTGTTGAATTAAAACAAAAAAAAAACTCCCAGTCAATGTAACGTTGAGCTTTATGTACATAACTCCACTGTAAGCTCACGTCATGCTCTCCCACAGGAACGGGGTATTAGTTTAGAGAAAAGGAAGCCACTACCTCATTATGTTGCTAATTTTAGCCACCAGGAAAAGATGTTTGGGCTTTTCTGGCCCAGAATCCAAATGCTAGAATGTTATTGACTGTGCTCGCCATTCCCATGGGTGATGCAGGGGTACATTTTGGTTGTTGAACTGCCTCAAAGAAACAGCAAGCAACATATACACAGAAACTTCAAAAGTGTCTTATCAGAGCCTGGCATCAAATGTGAATGATTCCATATGAAATAGCAACTTTGTGTTTACTGTAATTAGGGGAATATTTTTCCATTAAGGAAGTAAAAACAAATTAACATTGCTTTGGTTGAGAAGCTGATGGAGAAAGAAAGATCAGGCATTGACGGCTGAAAAAGTATTTCTTTGAAAAACCATGAACTCATCACAGTTTCTTTGACAATAAAATCAGGCATTTGAAGACACTTTTTTCAAATTTGGATTAAACCTATTTATTTAAATCTCTTTACTTATAATTTTTCTTATTTAAACCTCTTTAGTTATAAGTTAATTTGAGACACGTGTTCAGTTAATATAGTCAATATTCATGGTTGCGGATGCTCCTCAGCATCGTTCTTGTGACATTATCAAAAATGCATTTTTTTCCAAGACTTAATATGCCAGTGGCATGAAAACGGTATATGTGTGTTTTGGACACAGCATATTGGGTATAGCTTTTTCAGTTTTGGCTTCTTCATGGGAAAACAGTATTTGGTGGTTGATGTTTTGTTAGTTTTTATCCTCATCAGGTGTGTGCCCAGGTAACATATTAGCATCGTTGGCTAGGGAGCTAACATAAACTTGATTTCCAATTTATCCAAATGAATGTGATTATCGACTGCATTTGCTCAAAAATACCCTATACTGTAGTTAACTGTAACAGGTGCAATCCCATTCAATATCGTCCCTGACTGGTTTATTTAAAAGATTGAAAACAACAACGAAAAAAATACATTAAACAAGTACAAAAGACACCTAAACTCGCCACGTGCCAATAAGTCATGTCATGATTAATTGTCTATACGTAATCACACCATTGTTTTTCAGTGTCATCAAAAATCGTCAAGATCATAAACATTTTTTTTTTTTAAAACTAAAGCATGTTTCTTTCCTCAGTCATCTACTGTATTTATAGAGTGTTAGGGGAGGGTCAAAACTTGAAAAGCCCATTGAGTGGCAAACGTCTCTTAAAGCTTGGCGTCGGCTCTGTGTTTGACCATAAACCTGGCAGGAGCTATGGGGACGAGCGGAGGGGGTAAACCCAACAAACCCATGATGGTTGATTAATTGCAGATGAAACAAATGGCACTCGGACACTGCCTTCTCAAGCGCCACAGCTGAGCGGAGAGATGTGGCGCCGGGCCAGCTATAAAAGTCTGCAATGGTTATTAGGAGTGTGTCACTGAAACAGTACTGCAGTATCTTCAGAGGACTGTGGTTCAACTCCCCCTCGGGAAAAATGCATGTGCAGTCAATAAATCTGAAATGTAAATCGGTTATTCTGCCGCCGTCCAAATTTAAGGATACAAAGAGTTAACATACTGTACATGTATGCAGTAGCGGGATTCTAAATATTATCGGTAGGAAATCACCAAACTCACCTCACCACAGCCATTTAGGATCAGTGTATAAATATACAATTTGACCTATTCTGGTGCCTCCCCGGGATGGCAATAAGAAAAGTGTTTGTTGTTCTGTTGAAACATCCATTTAGGAGGCTGCACATGAGAGTACTGTCCCTTCCCAGTCACGACAGACCACCCACCCACTCAATGTTGAAACACAGTCAAGCAGCAGTCATTAAACCATTTCCCCAGGTCACTCCTAATCACACTTGTTAAAGCTGTGAACTGCTGGAAAGAGACCCTGCTGCTATCCATGCGCAGGCTGACATCACTCTGATCCACATTCCTAATATTTCGCCTTCAAAGAACATTTAGACATGATGTTGCCTTGATTTGTTCATGGGAGATTACATTTTACATTGACGGTTCAATCATCATTTTTTTTTTTCACAAAACACAGAAGGTTCATATTGATAAAGTGTCTAAATGTAAGAATCCCTGAGCAGGGCAACCTTAGCAATGGCTTTGAACACACTTAAACAACGTGTGAGTGGATGGCTGCCTCGACCATTTTAGTGAGACGAGGACAAAGGCCAAAACTGCATCTGCTGTGAAACCATCTTGAACATGAAAAGTTCAATCGTAAACCTCCATCAATTGGAAAGTGATTCTAAAATGAAATTGAAACCATTCATGAGACAATAAATCAAAAAGTGCTGCCAGCGCGGTTCTTATGTGCGGAGACACACATGATGTTTAATTAAAGCAATCGTTATTGCCATTTTGGAATGTTTGCCAACATTTTTAACAAGGGAAATAAACAGAAAGGAATAGAATTGCACCGCAAACCAACAACATGTAGTAATGTGTTCTGCATGTGGAATAACAAAAGAAGTGTCGAATGCAACACGATGTATGACAGTTATGTAATTATATCCCAATTAGGTTTTGATCACCCATTTCTCAAGATTAGTAACAAATCTGGTCATGATAGATTTGTGAGTCCACGCGCATGAATTATAACAATTAAAAAAAAAAAAAAAGCAAACCCTAGAATTATTTTCTTTCTGCAAATGCTGCTGTGGAAGCTAAGATATTTGCTTATTAGTAACAAAATAAATAAAAACATAATGTGCATAATCCTCAGTTCATTTCATGCATGTGACTTTAATTTAATATTTTTGTGTGCCGAGGAAGAACACGGGTTTTTATTTTTTTAGGGGTTGGTTTTTTTTTTGTTTTGTTTTGGCTCCATTCTGAATCAGATGCCGATAGGATGAATTTTTCACCGTTGGAGTCCCAATAGAAATGTTCCTGCTCCCTCAGAACACAAATGATACTATCAGGCTAATCCTAATGTTTTATGTCATTCTCCACAAACCCAAATGTAACCTGTTAAACGAACTAACTGACAGAAACGTTGGTTGCAGGAATATACTTTCTCATTCTGACATTTGAGTCATTCTGAAAACTTTTTTGAAGAGGGTTGAAGGTATTCATTGAAGGTATTTCCTGAGTGTGTTTATGATCATTATGGCACAGTATCCCTGCATATTTGCATCCAGACAGCATTAATGTACCATAGTTGCCACATGGTTGCAATCCTGTATGTGGATTTCTGTAAAACTTTTATCTCTCTGCAACGCCGACATGAATAACAACTGTCTGCTTTGTCCCGCTGTCTCAGTGGTTGTCAGTGGTCAGTGGTCCCTTTTTTAAACTCTTGGAAAGTTCAGAGGCAATAGTGCAATGAGCACTCATTCTGTGCCAAACCTCCTGTGTGCGCTTGTTGTTACCCGCACATTTCAAGGACTCCGCACAGCTTGGAAGTCTTTTTTTTTAATCAGAATTGAGCAGTGACTGCAGGAGTTGTCTTCTGCCAGATTTTAGACACATGAAGAGCCTTTGACAGGTTTGTTAACATCAGCATCAACAGACGAGCTTCTCTCAACATGTCACAGCCTCGTCTCTGATAACAACCAATAAAAGACTGATCTGAACGCTACGCTTCATAGGCTAGGTTCTTGACCAATTTTACTGAGGGTTTAGCCAGAGTGGCATATTCAACATCCAAGCTAACATTAGTTAACCTGTAACACCTCACAAAACCAAATAAACCTGAAACAGTAGCCTGTTACGATAAAGGCTACTTTGCATTGCTCTTACGTTTGGTATTCCTCCACATTGCTTTTGGTCGACATTACGTCCCATGTCTTCACCCTCAAGACAAATAACTAAAGGCAAACACTGAGACACTATTCTTGCTAGTTCTCAATGCCTCTCGTACGGTGGATGGTAACTTGCACCTCATACCATATAGCAACAAAACATATTCTTGACTGCTGTTTTTAGTGCTGCAACGGAAGGAGAATCCTGTTGTGTAACCGTGTTATTTTACTGGTGTGTTTTATTTTGATGGCCAGATTTTACCAGCTACAAGACATGTTATGTCAATGATGCCGATGTCTGGAGGAGGGTTGCTGCCTTGAGTCGTTAATAAAAATATTGTGAAATACCAACTGGAACTTGATACTAGGGATGGGTACAGCACCCCGGTACTAAACTGACCCTGAGACTAAATTATTAAATTTGAGTATTGATTCCACCCTTAACGGTTTATTTAAAAGTTTTGGAGAAATTACTTATTCTCCATTTGACATTTTTGGCTATATGAATGTTACTTTGCAACTTCTACCCCACTAATCTAATTTCTAACTAGCAATAGAAATATTATATTAAACTAAGATGCATTTTCAAAATTGGACGACAGCCTTCTCGCCCCGTTAAAATCTCATGTGTGAGAGACACTATGCGAGTGCAGTGCTGGCGATTATATTATGATATAATATGTGGTACGACATCATAGCGTACAAAGTTTTCACGAAGACGTTACTTTTATGATGAGTCCTGGGCTAGAGGGCTCCAAGGAGTGAGCTTTTACATACATGCTAGCTAGCGCCCTTTACATTGGGCTAGCTCCTTTGCTATGAACGTAGAATCTAGCATTTCTCTCTCTAGGCATGACTAATCTATTCACACTCAATCCAACCGTTACGCTAATGTGATAGTTGAGTTATTTTTGGTTTGAGACGTCATGCTTGGAGAAGGACGGTGGGATTACGTCACAAGGTTGTTGTCATATCTGATTTCATCCTGAAAACAAGCCGAGCACCACTAAGCTCACCCTCACACAAGGAGAGCTCTTGTTTTTCTTTTGACCATGTTGAATGGACTTGGCCATGCTAACTTTTGGCCTGATTTTCACTCTGATAGGCACGACTGTTTGCATACTTGGTAGAAGCAGTGAGAAGATGAGTTAATTGGCATAAAAGCAGGTGAGGCAGGGGCCACCAGCTGCATCAGTTTTTGCAGCGGCCTGCACAGGTGAATTAGAGTTCTTGACATCAGCGCAACAATTCTTCACTTCCTCGCGCACATTCTGCAAGCTCTTAACCAAACTATGAATGATACCGTTGTGCAGTGTTGTAAAGGGGAGGGCTTGACTTGAAGGAAGTCAAAAGTGGGGGACCAATCCGAGCAAAGCGTGCTCCCAAATCATAACCTCACTGCTTCTGTTTTCAAGCCAATGGCTTTAGGATGATGGATGAGCTCCACTCAATGCTTTTTTTTTTTTTTCACCGTTGCTGGAATGCTTCTCTGGCAGTCGCAAAATCCATAAATAGGTGCCACTTGGAGACTGGTTTCTCCCTATGTGGTGAAATGTGGGTGGCTTTTTGGAACTACTTAAGCATTCACAAAGTAATAGGTGGAAAATGCTATTCAGCCGCAATCTTGGTTTTCTCTCTTTTTTTTTTGCTCTTCATGCAAATTGTGTGTGATGATTTCTAACCTTGAGTCTTTTCTTGTTCTTAGTGTCCCTCTATTATTAAATCAGGCAGCATTATAAATTAGGGTCGGGCTTCGTGATGTATATGCTAACAACCATTAAAACAGTGTGGAAACACATTTCTATCTATATTTAAAGCGCAGTAAGTGATTTTGTCTTGGCTTTTTGGAAGAGCTGGCATGGTGTGAGCATGACTAGCAGCATAGTAGAGCAGTAAAAAAAAAAAAAAAAACATGCAAAATGTTCTAACCTCAGATGCGATTACAGGGAGACGGAAGCGTAAGGGTTATAAAAGATAGAAAGAGAGACAAGTGACATTAAGTTAGATCCATCTAAGTTGCATGTGCTACGTGTTATTTACATATATAGAGATTCCTCAGTATCACTATGCAGGTGAGACATTCATGGCCCGGCCTCCTGTGCAAGAGTTAGCCTGCAATATGGGTCGAAGATAACAAGATGTTTTAATGTTTGAGGGTTTTTTTTCCTACTTCTGCTCAGGAGAAGGTGAGAAACCAAGCTACCAGCATCGCTCTCATATTTGTAAGCAGAGTTCTTTAGGAGAGATATGAGGTGTGCGGAGATCTGTGGGTTGTTATAAATTATAGAGTGATGAAAGAGATAATCCTTGTCAAAACAGCTCCTATAGTGGGCACAGTGCACATCGTTGGATGGCATCTCAGGTCGGAAATCTCTGTCGTTTTGGGCGTGATCAGGGCGAAGGACCATTTAAGGAATACAGTGTTTCTGTTGTTGGATTGGACACTACACAATTCCATTGTCATTGAGCTTGACATAATTATAAGGTCAATTCAATGCGATCAAAAATGCGCATATTGTTACATTGAATAACTTTTAAAATAAGTAACTGCTCATTTTCTGAACTCACTAACAATCTTGTGGGTCAAAAGATGGTCAGCTTCTACTTGCATTCTTTGCACCAACAGGGACGAGGTGCCATTTGAGGATAAATTATGTTGTTTAACGCACAGTAAGAGCACCCTGATAGCATTTGTAGACCGCAGGAACCAAAATAGGTTAAAATGCACCTAACGTCTCTCACCCTTTTTATTTTTTTTCTTTTCCCAAATAGCCAGACATTTAACCACGTAATGACTGAAAAATCCCCTTTATCGGCCCATGGAAAAGGCTTTGAGGATAAGGCTCTGCAGATAATCGTTAAGACGATACAGTCAGTCGGCGTTTGCACAGGGCAACTTCATGTTTAATTGCTTAAATCAACACGATTAGATGCTCTTTAAATGTCTGACAAAGCCTGTTGATATTGTATGCAGGCATCCACTGTTTACTTATTCAAGACCTCCATTACAAAGATCAGATCAGTGGCAAACATCATGATAAACAACTTGAGTACATGTGGAAAAAAATGGTTTCCTATACTGGCATTAAAAGATCATTTGCATCATTTAGGTGTATGCATAGGTTGCTGCACTGGGTGTTTAGATTCTTCATATTAAAAATTGCCAAAATTGAAGCTAAAACAGTGATATCATCCAACTTGCTCATCAGAGTAGACTGCTCAGCAACAATCTCATAATCATTACCATTACAGATGAAAGGCCAGGCCCAATTAGAGTGGCTCCAATTGCTGCAATTAAATAAGTGTGGTTGAATGATAATATCTTTTCCCTCCAGAAATACGAGAAAAAGACCTCAGCATTGAATAATCGTACAATCAAAAACAATCAAGTGCGACTTTGAAGTTGCTGCACAACTAAATCTTACAAATACATCTGGTGGAGAAATGGCGTCTTGGCCTCAGCCGGCAGGCGCCGTTAACCCGGTGCGATGCAAGACGTGAGGTTGGACCTACTTATTGCTGCATGGTAGGGCAGCTTTTGTTTTGCCGAGGACACTGGAGCGTGTTCCCACCCACAGAGGATTGCAGCAGACTGCCACAGTCCACAGGCCTTTCACTGGCGTCCAAGAATTGTCCCGTGATCCCATCCCTGCATCAAAACCAGCTGAAAACGAGTGCATCGTGGTAAGCGCTCGTGCTCGCACATAATTTGTAGCTGACTACTTCCCTTGCAACCGATTGATCACTGAGTAAACAAACATGATATGAATGGAACAAAACCTCAAAAAGATTAACACTCTGCTTTAGATTCAGTCGGCTTTAAGTAGACTTTTTTTAGCGTTAATGTCAGACTTTCAGTACTTTTGCTTGAAGGCTACTAGATGTCAGGTTTACAAGTCAAATACCGTCAGATTCTTTGTACAAAAAAATAGATTACCTCCACAAGAATAAAATCGCAAAGGAATGATGTCTTATTTGAAGGGAGCTGAATAATAGCTTATCCCCATGGTGTCATTAAAACTTTGTGGTGAGATGCCACATGA
Organism: Idiotropiscis lumnitzeri; assembly: GCF_059441095.1. Lineage (NCBI taxonomy): Eukaryota > Metazoa > Chordata > Actinopteri > Syngnathiformes > Syngnathidae > Idiotropiscis > Idiotropiscis lumnitzeri. Next base: position 15,104,055 of record NC_142391.1, on the reverse strand, counting down.
TCCAAAAAAGAACACACTAAGACATGGTGAGGTTCTGGATAAAGGTGCCGACGCAGGACATTATTTTTTTTTATGAGTCATGTGAGTCATCGGTTGAGCTACACATTGCGTTTACGATGTTTTACAACCAACACTGGCATCCCCCATTAATAATGTACGGTGTTACATCATTCTCTTTACCAGAGGATCAAATGACCCAAAACCATTGACAAAGTGTATATCTGCTGAATCAAATTTGTTCCGTCAGGAATGCCAACACTCATTCATATATATGCTCCATCATGAAAACATAATTCATTAATGCATTGAAATTGATTTCAACCAGTGGCTCTCAATTTTTTTTTAAAAACCCAGTACCAACCCCAAAAATAAATAATCCACACACAAGTAATCCACACTTTTCAAACCAGTCATGACATTTGGGCTGTGTCAAATAATTACAGTGCAGTGTCAAACATTGCAAGATATATAATAAAACTCTTATGTTCCTTCATAGCCACTGAACTCTACAGTAGCACACATGATTTGTCCAAAGATTCGCACCGAGTTCATGTAAAGTGGGGCTTCACCGAGACATGTGAAAAAGAGGAATTTCGTTTGATTAATGGCAGCATGTAAACAAACTGTGTATGGTTGTCCTTTTGGATTATTTCAAGTAGTACCTTATCTTAAACAGCTTCCTCACATGCACTTGCAGACAATCCGACTTGTGTACGAACTTCAGTAGCCAAACAAATTACCTCCACATCAGCTGAATCATCAACAAGCAGCCCAACTGTTAGGACATGTTGCTTAAATATACTTGGAATAGCTGACAAATTCTCCTGCTCAAGATTATTCGACTACGCCACTTAAAGGACATTAAAGGACAGTTAGGAACTTTTAAACCAGTTCTGGTCTTGAGAACGGAGATTAAATGTGCGATTAAGTCGGCCAGAAGCTCAACGTTTATTATTCCAATGACTAGGCGAGTCTAATCACAGGCTCCAGCACTTGGAGGTTTGCTGCTGCTGCTTCCATGCAAATTTGATATTTTCAATGTATCTGTAGCGCATGAAGTGGCAATATTTTTTACTATTAAATTAACCTCAGTGTGAGTTAGAGAAATGTTGTGACAACAAAACAGAAGCAATGTATTTTTTGCTCCTGATCTACGCCTGCATTTGTGAAGTGTAATATAGGCCGGATGCATTTGCAAATCATCCGCAAATTCATCCATTCGCTACTAATTATCATGTATCATGGGTGTGCTCGAGCTAAGTAAGGCAAGAGGCGGAGTCCACTTGAGACTGGTCACCAGTCATCCCAAGGCACATATTGACAAAAATCATCGCTTTTCAGGGAACCAAAGATGCTTGTTTTGGGAATTTGAGAAGAAACGCAAGAGCCTGGAGAAAAGCCACCCAACCATGGGGAGAACATACAAAATACACCCAGAGAGGCACAAGCAACGATTCTTACCCAGAATCATCTGACTATCAGACTGATGTGCTAACGACAGCTACCCTGCTATCACCAAAAAATAAAAAATAAAGAACAAGTCAATGGCCACATTTGCCAAACATTACCATAACTTAATAAATCATTCAATTAAGTCTTGTTTAAATATATTCATAACTTTGAGTAGTAATATGTAAAAAATAAAAATTCTAAAAATATTTTCATTAATAAAATAGAATAAAGACAAGAGTACAAAATAAATTATATGTACCTGAAACTACATCTTAACATTTATAAAACAAACTCAAACTAATTAAAATTTTTATGAAAATATTCTTCAATTTTGGGTTTGTCAATTAATATCATATATGAGTTTTGGGGGTTCATTATATTGCTGTAAGTCCATGCAGAATCAGGAATTGTAATTTACTTTAACCCTGTAAACATATATAAACATAACTAAAACTACTGCTAAAACTAAACGAGACCTTTTTAAAAAACTAATAAAGCTGGCAAACGCGCTGAAAATGAATAAAAACGTGATGACAACCATAGAACCTAACTGAACCTGAAAGCTGACCATGCATAACTAGCTCAAGAAAAGAATACGAATTTCTTACAAATTCTTTGCGGACCTTCTTTGACCGTCTGATTTGTCACATGTGACGAGCTCGGAAAAATGTGTGAAGAGAATACATCAAACTGCCTCGAGGTTACCCTCGGTTTGGCGTAACTGCAAACAGACTTTTCCAAACAAGTATTTTACTGAACCAATAGTACAAGTGAGAGGTTTTATCTTAAGTTACGTAAAATAAGAAAATGCTGTTAAGAGGCCTTTCATGTGCCCCATTCAAACCCTCAGCATGGTGATAGCCATGAAACACTGTTTGGGTGATGATGTCACAGCATCCTAATCTCATTGCTTTTTTTTTTTTTTCTTGGGGGACCTTGCTGCAGGGTGCTTGTGCTGCATCCTGCCAGAAACACAATTAGATAGAAACATGTTCCGGCAAAGAACTTGAATTTCAGTATGTTGTCCTTAGAAACCAAACTAGCATTGAGTAAATAACGATTAGCGCCGGCAATATTTAGAGAAGAAAATACCATTTTGAAGAGCAAACATAATTTAAACTGGCAAATAGTTGCATATTGTAATAGAATTTTGGTATCGTGGATTTTCAACGATGCCGCCTGAATTGTCTAAAACGTCAGATGGCAAAGTCATACTTGTCTACCTGTAAAAATTCTTTTGTTGTTGGTTTTTTTGGCTCATTAATCCTTCCTTCCTGACTTCCACTCACGTGTTGAGCGTGTGTGTTTGTTAATGCTCCTCTTGGGGCTTACATGTGAATGTTCCCTTCTCAGTGTCGAAAATTTAATTTCAGTCGAGGCAGGAAACCATTTGAAAGGAGACGACCGAGTTTGCTCCGAAAAAAGATAATCTAATTTATCGTCCCAAACAGGGACATATTTCATGGCAAATAAAAGATCACTCAAACAGTTCACCTCACCTTATTTGAATCACATTTTTGAAAGCAGAGTCAAGTTGGAGTGCCAAAGGCTCAACATGATCTATGGCATCAGAGGAAATAAAAGTGAACCGTGATTGATGTACTGAAAGCATTTTCACTTCCCCGGCTTCCTTTCAGGGGTCAAAGCCTTGGGACAAACAAACCAACAATACTCTTGGTTCTGATCCATTTTAACACATCCACCTCAGATGCTAACAAATGTATGCATTTGTGAACGCAGTCCATCACTCCTGTATCTGATATACAGTACGGCGAGAAAGAAGAAACATAATATAGGCCCAGTATCGTGTCTGGTGTTCATTTTTATAGTTCTGAACACGGGCAGGACACCTGGTCTTGATTTCAGCAGTGTGCAAGCTGGTCAGAGTTGCATGTTTTATTGGGAATCTTGTTCTTATATTCCCTTCCTGGTCCGTACTGACCTCTGACAGCTTCCAAGAGGCCCACGGGTGCATCCACGTGTTGCGGCTCTGCTCGCTGGATACTATTGCAGATGACACTTGCTGTAGCTGTTGAGCAGTCTGGGAAGTGTTTGCGTAGGCCTGCTATTAAGTCACCCCACTGTAAGGCGGGAGGAACCTTTGTCTATGTCGTGTACTGTGACCAGTTGTTTTGCCACAAAATTGTTGCACTGTGAAAAAAAGCGTGTCGACGCCCCAGCAGCAGAACTATCATATTACTTGGGGGGGGAATGTGCTGTTTTCACCAGTAACAACAGTAACAGGGTCTCCAATGCACAGCAGACTGTCTTGCAATATTTGGTTATGTACACACACGCCATACACCGTGACATATAAACACACACATTAAATAGACTTTCATTAGAAATGAAATTATTAAACTAAACAACTAACAAACTCAAGCAAATTAAAATGTTCTTGTCTGAGTTCTTGTGAATTGTAAATACAGTACATATTACATTTTATGATATATGTACACATACACTGTATTTTCTGCTGCATTACATTTCTTATTGATTATTTGAACAAAATAAATATAGTAAAGCCACAACTACAAGTATAAAGCAAAGGAGAGAAGTAAAATATCATAAATAATATGCAGATACTGTATTTTTCTAAATGGGAAAATACCAAAAATAGCATGCCTAAGTATTCTTTTAAGCATGTATCGACCAGTTATGCTTTAAATATCCCAGATGGCTTGTATGGTTTCCCCTCTTTATCTTTATTATCCTTATCATAATCCTTGATAGAGTAATGGTGCGCAGATCTTGAATGGCACCCTGTGCATGACCCCCCTTGGAACTCACTCACACACACACGCGCACACACGCACGCACACACACATTTTCTTTCAACTATAACAGCAGCAGCAAATAATAAGTATCAGGAAGGTAATGGTAAGAGTGCATGTGAGTGTGATTTTTTTCTAGTTGTCATTGGCCGGCATCCAATGAGATGCTGTTGTCCAGTGCAATGATCTAGTCACTTTTTTTTCCACACACAGTCTGCCGCGATGGGCTTCACCTCCGTGCAGCCATGCTAGGCACTCCCAAATGGAAGGATGGATGTATCCATGGCAATAGCACCTCGAGTATATTGTGCCAGTGTGGATGAAATTCAATACAGCTCTGCGACTCATACGGCTTCTTCCCCAAGAGAATTACAGTACACGTCTATGATGATATAAAAAAATGCTCGGTCTGCAAAAAGTTGTAATTTTACAACATCATGGATCATATCCATGACCTGAAATAGTAAATAACAACCTTGGATCCCGTTAGGATGGGTCCATACTCTGTTTATCCCAGTTGCAAACTCATTTCGTTTTCCTGTCATGGCTGAAAAGTCTCGATGTAAAGCTGCCATTCTGTTCCGATTTAGACTAATAATTTATTGCATGTGCCATGCGGGTCTGCGCAACTAGACCAAAGGCTTTGTACGCGCTTTCAAAAAGAACCTGATATTTTCAACGCAGCCTAATCAGTTTAAGATGATTGCGGGGGAAAAAAGAAGCACCATTTGTGAGGCAGGACAAACCAAACATCCTTCTAGACTTACAGAGCTATTAATATAGATATAATCATAGGCCTCCTCCAGAGGTTTTTACCGTCAGAGGGAATTCCTCTCTGGTGGGTGCCCGACCCTCTTCAAAGCCCAAGTGTGACTTACAAATGATTTGTTGTGAATGAGTGATGAGGAACATAAGCGATGGCTGACATCCCTTTGTGGAAAAGTGATTTTCCTCAGCAGGCATGAATTCAAGCCAACCGTCATAACATACTTCTTTCTTCTAAGCACCAGTTTACAGTCATATATGGCCTCTAAATGCTAGCTTCTGCGTGAGGAGACCTCCTTATTTTTTTTTTAAATGCTATCATTGCTATGGTGTGAGAATTCTTTCATGAATTCTGCATCACAATTTTACATTGAAGCCTAATTGTCAGCTTAAGAATGCTTGGGCTCCAGCAGCCACATCCTGCCCTGCTTGACCTTCCACTGTGGTTGCAAGACACAGCAGATAAGAAGAGCGAAGGGAGACACACACTCGCCTGCTTGCCAGCCATCAAAGCAAGTTCAGAGCTGCCTTTGGAGAAAGAGTGGCGCAACAGCTAATGCGCCTCGTTGCAACGCTTCACTTGCCGTGAATGGACACATTTGCCCACGCTAAAAGACGTCCTCAGAGACAAGCTTAGAGAAGGTGAGACTGTGTCACAGCGACTGGCGCCTGGACTCACCTGGCTGCATAACTCCACTGGTGTCACCAACTGTATATGTGAGTGTTGCCAAATACATTTGCACACACACACACACACACGCACGCATGCACACAAACTTTTGACATATTTTTCATTTGTTAACAACTCAGATAGCTCTCACGGATAAGGGATTTAATGTGTTTTTTTTTTAGTCAAATGTTGCTGTCACATTATGAGCATGGTCCTTATTAATTGTTCATTTTGGCAAGTGCAAACGCCATATTCAACGGCTTTTATTTTCATCACCAAAAACGTGCGTGTGCATATCAGTAACATTATCCAGTTGGGACTGTGTTCACCTTTGGTCACCCGCTGATAAAAAGTCAACAGCCCAGTGTAGAGCAGCATTGTAGCGGGTGAGTCTACTTGCTGGAAGCCCAAACGCACTCTTACAAATAAGACATAGGAGGTGACGCTGGGTAAAAACGGTCATGTGAACACTGCAGGGAATTTTTAGTTTTAGTTTGTTTGTGCCAGTTATTTTTAAACACTAAGTCTAATAACCGGATGGGGAAAACAAAGAAAAATGTTAAACAAGGGTTGTGTAATCAACTACTTTTTAGAATTAGTGAGTTTTACAAATATGTATTGTATGCTCTAAAACATTTTGACTGAAGAACTGTGTTTACCTAAATTTAAATGAGGCAACAAAATTAAATAATGTCCACCACTCGTGACCCATAATGTCCGATTACTTTGACAATTAATCTATTATCCAGAAAAAGAAAAATTCAGTCTTGAAAGATGATTTACAAAACTAAAGCAGAGCATTTCAAAAGAGATAACAATCCAAACATTAACCTGATGGCACTAAAAAAAATTTTTGAATATTAATTGCATTTATTTATTTTTTAATATTAAGGACTAATAATCAATTGAATTAATAGGTATTGTTATAGTCGAGTACTTTCATGTGAATTCATCAATCTAGTGTCAACACTACCACCTAGTGGCCGAAGATTATCAATATTCACCCCTCCAGTGCTTTTAGCCCCCCTCCACAGAACCCCACCACCCAACTCCACAATAACCTTCCTGCTGGAAAGATGGTAAAGTGATCTGTGGGTCCCTAAGTGCTTTTTGCTGTCAGTGGTGTTGACATGAGACGCTATAGAAACACAGCTGAGGCCACCTTGAACGGAGAAACCTGTCAGCCTTTGTGCAAAGTAGCCTTTTTTATGTTTTATTACTTCCTTTAATGAAGCATCTGGTTATATTTCTATATTTGTCATGTTCAAACACAGAACCATAGCGCAGTGAGAATTGTTTTATTCAGCCAGATTTACTGTCACGTTACTAGTTGCCTTGAAAGCAAGCGAGTTGAAGCAAATGGTCAAAATTCTGGCACATTTTTGTGTTTTTGTTTCCATGGCGCTTCATCCTGAAAGAAATATTTCAAGGCCCCATCGGAACCATTGACTGTATGGGAAATCTCCCCACCCTTCCCCCCAGCTGTTGAAGGAAGCCACGGACACAACAGAGGAGAGATGATGGCTTACCTGCTGTCTAAACAGATTGCCAAGCCCCCAGGTCACGTGTTTAAGTGACGCAGTGGGGACATCGGGGTCCTCCTGGGGAATAAGCAACTACTTGGCCAGAACTGGGTGGACCTCCGGGGGCAATGCGGGGGCGAAAGATTTAAGGGTAACTTTAAAACAGCACAAAGACATACCTGAACGTTGGTCCTGTGACCAGCTTTAGTTCAGAGAGGTTTATTATTTAATTAAAACAACGGCGTGGAACTTGGATTTGTCAAATTTGCTTGTGATGGAATTTGAACAATTTGCCAATAATATAGACAGGCCACAGGGGTTCGGAAGTGCACATGGGCTCTGAAAATATTAAAAGCAGACCAAATTCAAATTTGTGATAGCGAACTGTGTGAAATCAACTCACCCTGTTGTTCCATAATTTAAATCTTTGACTTCATCCAGTGAGGCCGACAGGAAAAATCAGCACCAAAGTGTGTTGCTTCTTTGAAAACCAGACCAGAATAATGTTCACCTGTGATTATCGATATGATTATGGGACACCATAATAAACACACTGGCTCATCCAAGTGACTTAGTTATAATTCTTGAATTTCCAAATGATACTTGAGCTGATTGGTCACTAAACTAATGGATAATCCAGATTTTGTATTGGGCATTTAGCTACCTGTATTTGACGTAAAACAATGATCGAGGGAAAGTTGCTCAGGGAGGCTTTACATAGACTACACTAGTAAAACACCTGTGGGGCAACTTTGTTCGCTGTGTGGGGCCCACTTTGACTCCTCACACTGAGCCAATGACTGGCCAGAGACCCAGATGAGCAGCTGTGAAATCCAGAACAAAAACAATACATGACCATCAAATATGCCTCCCACACGGAGAGACGGGTGGCAATCAACTGGTAGGGTTTGAGTACACATATTAGCTGCTTGTTTTAAATTCACGTCAAGCCGACTGCTCAAGGGTTCGACTAGCTCAGGCCTGTCTTGTGAAGCTCCCGTTTCTTGATGTGGAAAGAAAAACACCATAATGATAGGTGGATGAATGTGGATGCGTCTATTGCATGACAGCCTCGGCTCATTTTATTGCACCCGTTTTGGGTTTACAGGAAATATGTGTTTATTTAGACACACATGAAAGTGTCAACAAGTAGAGGATCTTCTCTCGAGTGTTGTGTTATTAATGATCAGGAGCTTATTGCCCACCCGTTACAGGAAGTCCCACAGGGCACTTGTAGTGCAAGGCTATTTAAGGTAAAGGCTATCTTCTTGTTTGTAGCGTTCACTGTTTAACTTTCGCCCCACCTTTAAAGGAAACAATTACATGGAGACGCAGTGACATCATTTACAGTGTTGTTTAAAATCCAGAAAGGTCCTGTTGTATATTTGATTTGGCCTCAACTGACCAACACATCACATATCACGGCCTTTGACTATTTAATGTAGATTCTCCAAAACTCACAACTGCGCTATGACCAAATGTTCCAGCGATGTACCACATATTCTAAACAGGTCATATATCTCCAAACAGAAATAGATTTAGCTGAATTGTTTGATACATTTGGTCAAGGTTTTCCATCCATCCTCATTGGAGCTCCTACTGTTTTTCTGGCTGTTGGTGGCCTAAGCCCTAATCACCCTGCGTTCCCTCAGAGGCCATAAATTACACCGGTGAGATGGTGCTTTGTGTTCCGACTGCTGGGGAGCAAGGCGAAGTCGCTGTGCCATATTTTGACAACCCGTACATTAAATCATTGTTTTATGACAGATGGGAAAACTTCTGCACTTTCACCGTTCTGATTTATGTTCATTTGAGTCTGGAGGACGCTATAATTTGCTAGTGATGTGAAAACAGATGGATAGAGAGATACCAACGGGTAAGAGTGACCTACACATTCTCAGTGCAGCCTACAAATGGCATCCATATGCCTCAACAAGTCTTTCAGTTACATCTACATTACCACGTGTGCGGTTACGACCGTCCGTGAGTGTGCACCCCTTACGCTGCTTGCGTGCATGTCCATGAAACATCATTTTCATGAAGGAAGTCGGACAAGCTACCATGTTACATGCGCGCGGGCTTGTTTTATAATTAACACGGTGGAACCTCCCAAGTCAAATACAATTTACTCTGAGACTTCCAGATTGTTCAATTTTGAGAATTAATGTTGAGATTTCTTTTTCCAGACTCAAATTTTTGCCATGAGATGGCATTTATTAGCTACAGAGTACATGCAGTGTTTTAAATTTCCAACACATTTCATGACAAAGTAAACATTGCATTAATAGTAGTAAGTAAAATCTCAAGAGAAAGGCGGCTGCAGAGTGACACCCAGTGGCAATTATCACCTTTGTTGGAATTATTCAGTGCTGTTTGTCTGATGGCAGGCAGCATATGAACGCATCTCAAGAGGTAAGTCATTTTTCTGTTGAACATTACAGTTTATGGAATGACATTGTGGAATGGATTGGATACAGTTTTTTTAAAAAAAAAAAAGAAAAAAGAAAAAAAAAATTTATATATAAATATATATATATATATATATATATATATATATATATAGGATATCCCCCTCATTGAGAATTTGCAGGTATTGCGGTTCGCTATTTCTCAGATTTTTTTTTAACAGTTTACAACAGAATTTTGTAGCCTTTATTTTGGGTGTAATTCCACTATTGGCCACTCCATGGCAGCACACTGTAAATTTGTAAGCAGATAGCAAACAGCACATTTAAAATGTGTTAACCTTTCTTAAGATTCGCCTAGTATTGTCCGAAGATTATTGAATGTTAAATATCCCATAATCTTGCGTTTTACACCAACAGAAACCCAAGGCAGCCAGCTGTATTTATATTGTATATTGTCTCAAACGATGGACCAACTTATGTGCCTTGCAATTTAGTTCTTTTTAATTCTTCAGCACGAGTGTCAGAGAAAAATAATACAGGTTAAAATAGTGTTCTTGGTGCACAGCTTGTCTTGCGTGATCATATATTGACTCTTCTTCACAAAACCCATAACAGTGTAGTTACAGTTGCATTCACACAAATCATTGTTTGGTATGAACAAAAAAAACAAAACACCAATATGCATTTTTCTTTAAAGCAAATACTTAAATGGACTATAATTATTCAATTTCATAGTATTTTCTAGCCTGTTATTAAATCTATTTTGAACTGTTTTAATTATTTACAGCTTTTGAATCTACTGTCTTTTACTCTAATAATATTCTTAACCATTGATAAAAGAAACATAAATAATTTGTATTTTCTCTGATGACAAAAGAAATGCATAGAGCATCCATCCAAACTGCTAAGCTTCATTTTAATCCAAAATTCCAAATGTGGAAAAGTATGCCCTTCATCACTGGCTAATAAATTGATTTCTTTGTTTTTGTTGTACTGTATAATGAATACACTTGGGTTTCAGATCAACACATAAGTATGAGACAAAATGTCAGAAGTCCAGCTTTTATTTCATCGCATTTAAATTTAGACGATAACTCAAGACAGGGCACGTTTTATTTGAAGCCACATACTTTTCCAGTGAACAAAAGTGTTGGAACAAGCACCAGATTGGTGTTTCTAGAGCTATGTTCATACTTCAGCTCAATTCAGATTTGTTTGCCCATAAGCGACACATATCTGACTTTTTTCATGTAATGTGAACACTACAATTTTTTTTTTCAAGTCTAACCTGGGCCACTTTAATATGTGAATATATAATTGAATATGTATTTGATGCATCTCCAGCAGGGGTAAGTCTATGTAAAGAGTTTTTGGGGTGCCGGCCACGTAGTCTCAATTTAACTGTTTTGTACATTTTCCTGCAATATCATTCCTTCCTTCATGAAAGAGAGTTAGCGCACAGATGTCAAACTCCAGTCCTTGAGGCCCACTTTCCTAACAGTTGTAGAGCTTTCTTCCTGAAACGCACCTGATTCAAATGATCAAGAAGAACTCTTTTGGTCATGTTGTAGGTGGGAAAAAACGTCGGATAACTCTCAACACTCTCACAGCATTAAGAGTGAGCTACAACTATATTCAGCAACAATGAGTTCTGGTCATGATTATACAATGTTGCTAAGGTACAGAGGATTAGAAGGTAATAAATATTTCTTCAATTTTGAAGCAAATGCGAGTTTGCTGTAAGCGTGTTGTTAAAATCTTGTTTAATAAGGACATAGGTAGGTTATGAAAAATTATTATAATAAGGTTTTGGACTTTAGGGCGGCATTGATTTGATTTATGGGTGGTTGAGTACCCCCACAAATGGTCTAGAAACACCCATGTTTCTGCAGAATGAACGCTCATTCGCATATATCCGACCTATACGCCCATGAAAAGCTTCGCATGCGCTCCGCATGGGCGGGAGAGAGAGCTCTGGAGACTACTGACATCATCCGTGAATCTGCAAAGTTGTTTTGAGGAACAGTTGTTGTCTTTATATTTTCTTTGAATTTAATCCCACTGGGGTCATGAATCATAAAGTGGACATTTGTGGTTATTGTCGTATTTCAGCCACGAAGACGGTTCATTTATTACAATGATGTATCTTTAGTAGACATCTCCTTTAAATGAGGAGCGTTGCCTCATTGAAAAAATTATTTCAATCTGCTCGGGCCTTGCTAATATGGTAATATGAGATGATAAAATGTGCCCCAGGACCATATATACTTCCATAAACATTTTGTTTTTTTTGGGCGCACGTCTTTCGACGTTGTGCTTTGTGCACATGCGTGTCACATCACGGACGCATTCCATTCACATTAGAAGGGGCATTGAATTTTGTAGCGAGAACGAGTAAATAAAAAGATCGGCTATCCAAAAAAATCAAAATTAAGCATCGTGCCCTGAAGTGTGAACGTAGCCTTATTTTGATTGCTTGAAAATTATCGTGCTTGTTTTTGCCTTTGCCTTTCACCTGTGAAAGCTGCATTTGCTGTTTAGCAAGCATGAAGACCTGAGAGCTGTCTATGGGAGAAAAGGAAACAATTTTGATGCCGAGAGAAGAAGGAAAATGCATCGTAGCGTATGGGCATAACCAATACAATAATTGGGAATTTCCTAAAAACAGAAAGAAACTACTGGATTGCTAAGCAACAGATATCGACTAGGTCAGCCAAGTGTATCAGCAGTAGGTGATGACAGAAACTTTGTGAGAGATGTGAAGAAACACCCAAAAGCAACAATGACAACCTCCACTTGGCGGGGGTGAAGGTATCACAAACCACTGTTCAAAGAAGACTTCTAGAGAAGAATTACCCTGACTTATCATCAAAAAGAATCCGAAGGCGAGATTGAATTTAGCAAAGAAGGAGACTAGCTACAAAGTTTTGGAACAAACTTTTATGGACTGATCAGACCAAGATTAATCTCTACCGAAGCTGGAAGGGCCAAAGTATGGAGGGAAAAAAAACGGTTTATAATCCAAAACACACAAGCTCATCTTTGAATCATGGTCGAGGTAATGTCATAGCTTGTGCTTGCATGGCTGCTTCTGAAAAGGCCACACCAGAGGTTGGAGTAAGTCACAAGTAAGTCTCAAGTCGTAACCTTCAAGTCTCTCAACTATTTTCATGAATTCACTTTTACTATAGTGCCACACAAGCACATTAACCTGGATTTAACATTTTTACTTGGCGGGGACTTCACTTCTGTTGCGAGCTCATTCGTTTGTGCAGCATAACAGCTAAATGATACTTCACCGTGTTTGTTTTGAACTCTGGGCTCCACCATTTGACCTGAGTCTCCAGGCCTCAGAGCCCAACTAGGATTATATACCATTAGCATTTCTTTATTGTTATATCATACAAAGTAGTGGTTGTAGCTTTATTTTACAATTTCCATCCCTGGGCATGATTGTTGATGGATATTGTCAGATGATAAGTTAAGTTGTTTAGTTTGGAAAAAATGTGATTTGTTCACTGCACATTGAGTGATCGGTACACTGTGATACTGTTTGTGTTATATATATGCAATATTTTTGTCTTATCCATTGCCATTAATGTGTTTGTATTATTTTTAAAACTATGTTTAAAGTACTTTGAAGAATAAGCCCCATAAATGCAATAATACATACCGAGAGAATATTTAAATAGGGTATTTCTATATCCGCAATATAAAAGTACAGCTGGAGGGTCACGGTTCAAGTCCCACTGAGGACAAATGTAAAAATAGCAACTAGCTTTTGGCAAGATGCTAGTCTGCTCCCTGGCTACTGTTGAGGTGTCCTGTACTGTAGGCATCATCCCCACTCCCTCTGGCTCCAGAGGTAAAGTCTTGTTTACCAGCAGCTTTTGCTCTAGATACAGTAGTTCTTGCCTTGCATGTATGTGATCTGGTTGGCTTGTGTGTTAGTTTAAATTCATCCGTGAAGGACAAAAATATATTTTTATTGATGTTTGTCTGACATGATGTCACAGATGATTGGTTGGCTTTTAAAGGAATCTCCTTGATGGATGTCGTATGTTGAACAGTGGAGCTGTTCGGCTTTGGAGGTTTCATTGTATGCGTGGGATATGTATGCATGTTTAAATTGTGGAAACGCTGTAATGATCTGTCCTTGGTTTACAGTGCGGCTTTCCTTCTCTAATGAGCCATGAAAAATGGAAGTGAAATAATTTAAGCCATACCGGAGCAGATTTCCTTCACGGTCAAAAGTCAAATTCAGCAAAATTATCGCTCTGCTTCATTTCCACTGCCTCAGGTCACGAGGCAAGGTCATGCACACATTGCTCGACATCTTACGTTCTGATACAAGCGTCAACCTTTTATCAGACACACTGTGTGAGGCAACGAGGCAACATCTTGAATTGAAAAGATGAAAAACAGCCATGAAGCTTCTTAAATGGAAATGAATGCTGGTTTTCAAAAATAAATCACCTTCAGAGATGTTTTTCCTAAAGTACTGGTAGGTGTTTTGATAAGCTAAGACGATGTCTCAAATCATATTTCTGGAAATGAAAATATATTGATAAAAATTCCTTTCGTTCTTGTGGCGATTTAATGTGGGGTAACCTGTGAGGGAAGAAAATGCTCCAAATATATCATGCCTGGGAGCCCAGGACGATCGTGTTTTATGGCTTTTCCAATGAGGCAGGACAGTATGTGAAAGTACAGCGTCTGGTGCAGCCATTGTGTTCCAGTGAAAGGGGGGGGGGGGACCACCCACATGAAGTCAGTGATGAAGTAAATACTGTTGCATGTTCCATGTCGCCTTCCCTTGCTCTCAGAGTAAACTGTGGTTAAAAAAAAAAAAAAAAAAAAAAAACCTTGTTAGCCCAACTTGACCAAAACGGCAAAAGCTTGAAGTGAGGGAGGCTCACCGCATCTCGGCCCCCACCTCATTTGAGCTAGAAAGACACCTCATTCTAGTCAGTGATGGGTTGAACTTGGCCGAATTCTCAAGTAAGACGAGCACTCATCTGGACTTGAAGTCAGCAAGCTGCCATTTGACGGCGCTTTCGTTTTTTTGTGCTCTTTAATAAACAACATCAAACAGGCCGCACTGTGTAGAGACTAATTATACTTAATGAAACAATTGGAAGGAACAACATTGCAATTATAAAGCTCAAACCAAACACACAAGAACAACTCGGACCAGCAAACAGACCTCTTGTGTCCTGCACCCATAAATCACATCCTCTCTGTTTGTTTATTTGACTTGTTAGGCAGTTATCAAACTTTTCATGGGGGAATAACATCCCATGTGAACAAAACAAGTCTAGGAGGCTTCTTGCAGGAAAGCCGAATTTGGGTCCCACCAACAGAAAGTTTTGCTTGACGTAAGAGTGATTGCATCCAGACTACTTTGTGTATTGTACAAGTATTCTTCCTCAAATAAGGTGTGGTTTAATCTGTTACTCAGCATCAATCCTCGTGACAACTTGTATTGTGTTCAAATCAAATCAACTATTTGTATAACGCAATAATGCAACGTGGAACCCAAAATAGTTTCGGCTTAAAATCACGAAAAAAGACCCCCCCAACCCATGCAAAGTGGCACCGTTAACCACCACCCCCCCTAAAAAAAAATAAAATAAAACAATAAGGTTAGGAACAATGCTGAGGACACACAGTCTTTAGGGAAGGGGGACGTCCCCATCAGGAGCCAAGGCCATCTTTCACCCACAGGGACCCCACCACAGGGGTGATCCCACTCCTGGCAGTCCCCCATCCGCCGAGCCAGGACCTCCCCCATGGCAGCGTCCTTACAGCCTGAGTTGAACTCAGCTCCCAGTGTGGGCGGCCCCCAGTGAGCAACACTGGAGTTAAGGCAAGATAAAATAAAGGTAAAAATAAATGAATAAAGGAATCAAATGTGGACGTTCTCTGAAACCCTGAAGTCGTCCGGCAGGCCATTCCAAAAACGCGGCCCGTGAAACTGGAAAGCTGCCTCACCGTGGGTTTTGGTTCTAACTTCTGGTGTTGTGGAATTTCTGAAATAGGGAAATAATTTAGTGAGCTCAGTAATTATCTTTCACTGTATTTCTGCACGAGCAAAGAGCAGCAATCTAACAGTTATATCCGAGCGCCACACAGCGACTTCTCGCCAGTGTGGTCACCCCATTCCAATTTCTCCAGACACAATTTATACAAACATTTATGTAGTCTATGGGTGCCAAGTCAAGGTTATGCGTACATTTTAAGCAAGACCAAACTGACCAGACTGTTCTGATTGCCTTAGAAAACATTTTGCCTCAGCTATGAGCAGTTCGTGCAACAACACCAGATCGGCGCTAGCCAGCTTTAGTTTGGGTTCAAGCCTTGTCACATGAACTGATGAAGCCAGCTCAAATGAGAGGCAAAACTTTTTTATTTAAAGACAACCACAACAGTGCAGTGGTTGTGGATTCAATGCCCCGAAAATATAATGACCAGGATGAATGAGCATTTTCACAGGCAACACACCGAACATCCTTCAGAACTCGAATATGGTGCAGATTATTTGTCTTCGTAAATTTTGAACTTTTAAGTTGAAACAACTTAAAAGGAATTAATATCTGCACAGGAATGAATAAAATAGTGACAATAGTTAGAATTTAAGTTCCATTACATTCAGTAGGTCTGATCCAAGCATATGCGCCAACATTAACTCTTATTTAAGCCCATTTAAAGCCTATATCTTAAGGTTTTAATTATTTTTTTTCATTTTTTATGCACATTTCAAATGCTACCTACCTAAAATGCTGACTTTGTTAATAAACCAAATACAAAATGTTTATTACTGTTTTCCTGGCCTGTGCTGACTCACCCGCCATTTATTGTCATTATTCCATCTACCGTCTGCAGTTATTATTTTCCTTCTTTAATTGATTAGTTGAAACCAAAGAAATTTCATTTTTAGAGCATCAAATGTAGCTTCTGTGGCTTTAGATTTACACTGACCATTTAAATGTGTTAATTGAAAGGCAGACACAGGTGTGTATGCATTATGAAATATTTGGATGACGCCAGCCTCATATTGACAGGTTATGTCTGATCTGTGTCTTTACACTGCACTCGCATTGGCATCATTTTTTTTAGCCTCATTTGGAAGAGGCCTGATATCTTACTCATTGCCGCTTTTTTATCTTTATGATATTATGGCTTTTTTTATGGATAGCGGAATTATGCAAAAACTACCCAACTTCATGTGCCATGCAATTAAGAACCCATGTTTGTGTTTATTTATTTTTTTGCTTTTGTTGGGTTCTTAATGAATGGTTTTGTGATGGGATAGGTGTCAACAACCTTTTATAAGTGTAGCGAACCCATCCCTCTTAAGATTGGCTGGCAACCAGTTCAGCATGTACGTGTCTCTTACTCGGAGTCAGCTGGGATAGGCCACGGGAAGACTGTGGCTTGAGTAAGGATAAACGATACAGACAATGGACGGGTGGATCGTTTTTTACATCGCAATCAACGACCTCATTGTAGTCGGGGTCGTAATGTTTTAGCAAAAATAAATGTGACACAGCTGACACTCCATGATTGAGATTTTTTTCTTTTTTTTCTTTTGTATTAAGTGCTTGTTATACGACAATTAAGTGGCAAATGCGACCGTTCTAGCATTGATGAAACAGCAAATATAATGACTGGATGAGTTGTCTGCACACCGCTCATCTCTCCTTTTTTAATGTTAGGTGGTGATAGAGACAAAAATTGACAGTGACACTGAGGACATCCTAACATTGTCATGAGTGTTTTTTAGAATTCCTCTACTGATTGCAACAAATGTTAGATGCTTCCGCCATCTTTGTGGTATGCGCTGAACGTATTTTAATTTATTGAATGGTTTCCATGACAAGAACTTGCACTCGTCTTAAAAGCATGATCTCAGTGAGAGGAACACTATGAAATGTCTACCAACTTGATGGTTAGTGACAGTTATATGTGAAGAGGCTGTTCATACAAATGGTGGCTTTATTGGTCCTAGATGATAGCACGTCTTTCGCTTTCAAAGTGATTTACTGCAGCCTGCTGGGATGAGCTCAGTCAATATGTGTGGTCGCTCGTCTATTGCACTTTTTCCTCTGTTGCTTTTTCGTCTTTGTGGGCCCTGGAGGTTTCCTAAATGTTGTAGAGCCGTTTGGATTGGAGGCCCGGCAGTATAAAGCGGCCTTTGGCAGAGGATCTCCCCGCGTCTCCAAAAATAAGAGAGAGCGGGGTGAACGTGTGTGTGTTGCTCATGAGAGAGAAGGGAAAAAAATGACTTGTAACCTTATAGAACACATCAACTTGTGTTACAGTACCCGAAGCTTGCATATAAAAACAAAACTGTAATTTGTGTGTTTTGTAGCAAATTAAGAAAAAGTCAACTTAATTTAAATAGCAATTTTAAAGATGTTTTCAAGAATTCATGTCCATGTGTTCATCCTCAGTGGTTACATTTCTACCTGCAGCTGTTCCTCCTGGTCATCAACTTGAGGAAACGTCTGTAGAAGTAGACTGATGTTTTAACAGGGGAGAGGTGAGGATCTTGCTCCTGAGGGACCAGTTCCCTGACCTGAGAACCGGTCGGCCGGGGACGTGAACCTCTAAGGCAGCGGGAGGGCTCCAGCTGCATGGTGGGAGGTGGGCAACACGAGACTATATCTTTATGCGTTAATATCTGCTCTCTTTGTGTTTTAAAAACACTGCAATTGAAGAAAATTACATATTATTAATTACCATATTTTTCGGACTATAAATCACACTAACTCAAAAATGCATAATAGGGTAGAATAAAACATATATGAGATAAATCAGATTTTTTTGCAAGTAATTTTCAAAATACTAGATTAATAAAAGAATTAAGATTAACAGGCTGAATAGGGGTGCTAACACAATATAGGTTATTTAGCTACATGAAAAATAAACGTGAACAGAAAAGGTGTCCAGTGAGTGTTCATGTTAATGTTTTTGGAAAAAACCATTGTGCATGCTCAGAGTTTGGAGACGTAACTGCACCGTTGACAAGCCTCTCCCCGCAATACGTTGTTCAAGCAGCCACTGGCAAATTCGTTCCACTAGTTGTGGCCAGCTAGCTTTCAGCTCACGATTAGCTTTTTTTTTTTTTTTTCAATTTTCTTCAATGCAGTAAGAGAAGCCTCCGCTTTTCGCTAGTCCCGAACACGTTTCTCATTTACTCCTATCTTTCTCTTTGTTTTTTTGATAACTGTTTTCAGCTGCAAATTTCACTACTTGCAACTTGATATGATTTTAGTTTGCAGAGGATTTGTGTTCCGTTGAGTTGCATCATACTGAGCTGTGTAATAATATTTACACTTGTTTTTTTGTTATTTATTAACTACACAGTTAGGGCACAAATCAATTTTTTTACTTAAGCTTTCAATATCAAATTATTAATACTAAATGTATGAATAAAATAAAAAAAAGAATAATAAAATTATTGTGCAATCAACTTCATTTTAGCAGCATTATAGCACTAATGATACAGGGCCAGGAAAAAAGATCTGGCACATTTGTTGGTTATATAAAAGGCAAAAAAAGCACATCACAAAAAAGTGTTTTTATTTTTGAAAAGTACATGTAATTCCATTCTGTTTTATTAATTTTTAAAAATTAAATCAGTCAAGTGGGATTCATTATTGTGCACACTCTGTCGATCCAGTAGATCTGAGGTTGGTAACCCATAACAAGATCTTGTGTTGAGCAGGTACGACTTCATGTCTACCAAGATTGAAGCACAAACGGAACATTGGTTGGGTTGTGTTGCAGTTACAGATTCATATTTTATGATAAACGTTTCCACAATGAAAGCACAATTCTCACCAGTCCACTTCATGGCCACAACTTAAAAAGAAACGAAAAACAATGGCATTATAAAGACACAAAGTAAAATGGCATTATATATATATATTTTTTTTTTTTTCATAAAAACACTTTTTGTTTCTTTTCTTTATTTGCCTTTCATTTAACCTACACGAGTGTCAGATCATTTTGCCTGACACTGTTAAGGCACTTTATTGTATATCATGACCCTTAAATAAGGAAACCTAACATAATAAAACTGAGCACTACCTACCTAATGTTGTGTCCGGTGATTGTCATCTACTCGCTAATCCCTGTCTACAAATCGTCAATCTGAATTATTTCATGTTTTGCCAACTTCTCAGATAATTGCAGCTATTTATTTAATGGGCCACACTCAAGGCAGTTGCACTTGGTTGAACCATTAGATTGACTGCAGTCATCTTAAAGCTGCTCTATATTTTCCTGGCATGGCAGCCACATGACAAATGATCCAATTGCACAAATTTGGCTGCTAATTCTTTTATTGTTCTTGTTCCAAATGGCAACATGACATAATGCATAGTAGACATGGTTCATAGCAGCGCAGTTTCCTGACAGACTGGCAGTTATCGCCTCTTCCCTACACGCCGCTTGATCTGTTTAGTCTGTGCACATAAAGATAACCGCTAAGTCACTTCTTCCACCTCAAACCAAATTTCACAGCCCAATTTGTGAGTCAGACAAACGCAGGCCTATTCACGCGGTTTGTAGCCTCTCTTAAACAGTCTGCTGTCATCAAGGAATTTTCTGATTAAGTTCCACTTATTAGATCGCAATCACATCTTGTTTTGTTGGTGACCATGTGCATTCCAGCAGTGTTAGGGTTAATTCTGAAGCCTCTTGATGACTTTTCCAAGCTTTCCTCACAGGCTGGCGATGAAGAGAGTACAGTAAGTCCCACAGCCCTCAGATTTAGAACTGGACCTCAGGCAGGTTCCACAGCCTTCAAGTTTCCACTATCCGTGTTTGTTCTTCTGCAACCTCACTCCTGCGCGAGTCTGCCTTATGACGTCCACAGGTCAAAAAGGGAAGGAAATCGCAATCCCAGCTGACGACATGGATACAACAAATGAACTCTGATCCGTGCAAAGGGAAAATGGATCACTCAGTAAGTCTTCCTTTTCAACTGAAAGGCTGATTCCACCGCCACCCGCTCGCCAGACCCCCCAGGGGACGATAGCAGCTAGATGTGCATGGTGAGAAAGCAGCTGTCTGCTGTAGTGTGTATGCAGCGTGTGGATCATGTTAAGCAAAGCAATCATTTGCTGTAATTTGGGGCAATTATTTACTGCTGCACAGTATGTTTGCATGTTTTCGTGTCCCACACAGCAACTTTGAAAGCTTTAGTGGCTTCTTAATAAAAAGCCAGAGTTCAGTCATGATTTATGACTATTTAGACAAGTGGTTAACAGAGGGATGTAAGATTTTGGAAATACTGCATTCATATAAAATACACAAAGAACGTCATGAGGACACTTAATCTGTTGGCAAGAAAAAAACATTCCTGTTAGAACTGCTTTTTTTTTTCCGGAATTTATAAACTTTACTTTTAGGTACAATTCCCTCATTGTGCTTTGGAGGACAGCTGATTGGCTTCAAATAGGTAGAAGATGTCACAGCCTGCCGAGACGACTGGCCTCCTCGCTGACCTCCATCACTCAATAACACTGTGGAGCTTTTCTCATCCCGGAGGTGGACAAGCCAAGAGATGACCAAGAGTCAGACTGACACACAGACATGAGTTTCTCGCCTCCGCGTTTTCCTCAGGGTAATGATTCAACTGAAATTTGCCTGAATGGTGGATCATAGGTCATAAATAAATACATTTCAACAACAAATAATGCAATCTTACGTGATATACTGCTATCACACTTCTCTCATCAACCAGTTGTGCTATAGCATTTTGTTTAACTGGGGCTACACAGATTTCTGTGGCCGTTATTTTAGGATTTATCAAATGAAGAAAATGTGTCTTTCCTTGAGCCAACACCCGTGCAGGTCTGATGGCCATTTTGCATTTTAGATGCAATGAAATAGCATCTGTTTGCTTAAAAATGATCATCACTTATCCCATAAAATGTTGATGCTGTGCAAAATGAGCAGCGTAATATCATCAGCCGCTCGCGACGCAATCCAAGAGATGACTCGAAGGAGGTGGCAAGCACCTGCCTTTCTGACTCGTATTTGTTCTCTCACAAATTATTTTTGGCCCTTAGTTGACAAAGATAAATGGGCGGATTAATATATATTGGACTAATCTGTTCGCTTGCACTGGGGGTAGCAGAGAGCGTGGATAGTATTTCCCTCAGGTAACCAAATGCAGGCCTACTGGATTAAGAGCCATTTGCAGGAAGGCTTAGCCAAGATCCAAAGCCATTAGCAGAACATGGCTGTGGGAAAGTAACGAGGGGAGCAAGGAGTTTTTTATTTTAATTGCTTCTCATTGATTATAATTCAAAGATTTACCTTTAAGCATGCGTACAACACACTCCCTTGAAAACATGTATGCTTTAAATTAGAATCCAGAGCGAAAGTCCTCAGAGGAATGAGACACAAAGTGTTTCGTCACAATTCTTTATTTTTGCATTTTGCATTTGGATCATGCAGTGTTTGGATTTAGTGTATTATACAAAACAGCTGGTCTTTTATTAGTTTAGCTTGAGTGACTAAACTGTGCTTATGTTCAATGGGAAGGGTGACAAAAGAGAGAACTATTCACAATAGGATATCACCACCATATGTACTTTAATGATGTAAAAATCACACTAAACACCACTATACATTACTTAGATTGCTACATGATCAGAATCAGAACGCCCTTTATTGTCATTATACCCTGTGGACAACGAGATTAGTGAGCTTCTCCTCTCCAGTGCAAATATAAATACTAAAACATAAATGATAATACATCAAATAAATAAAAATCAAAAGCAAAACAAAAAATGGGTTGAAATCTGGTGACACGTATTGCACATTGTTGCAGGTAAAACATATTGCCCATATTGCACGTTTTACAATGATGCTGGTGGCAAAAAGGTAGTTGTGTGCGACAGTTCAGCATGGAGATAGCATTCAGTCAATGCATGATGCGGCATTATATCATCCCTCAGTTGTTTCCCAGTCAACGGCCACCCGGGATTTTCTTTTCCTATTATAAAAAAGAGGGTTACAGAAAAGGGGCGGTTCGTTGGTTGCAGTCTGTAAAATCACCGCTAGATGGTGCTAAACTCTTTGTCTTTAAATCCATCCGTTTTGAAAACAGTAGTATTGGTCATCATAGTATAGAGTCGCAGCATCTCAGCTGTTTTTTTTTTTTGGAGGGGGGGGGGCGAATACACCCTCGACTGGTTTGCCAAACCAGAGACAGAAAAAAACCTGTAAAAAAACTATAATTAGTATTAGATGATGAGAATGTTCCTCTTCAGTTAAAGGTAATATAGGCCTATATAACACAATGGATTTAAAAATCGACACAATCCTCTTGAAATGGCAGGTTTTGAACCCCAGATAAATAATTTTGAAACATTCTCACATTAATATGTCTTGTAACCTGCAGTTCAATTAACGACAGGGATAATACAAATGTGTAGCCCTTTTATGAATGGCATGTGGCTGAGTGAGGAAATAATCAATGGCGTTCAAATTCATGCTAAATGAGAGTCAGCACATGCAGCCGCCGCCACCTTTAAGTGTAACGAGGTACTTGGTGACACGACGTGGACATGATTATAATACAAGCAGGAAGAAACATAACAAAAGTAAAAAATAATAAATAAAAAAATAAATAAATAAATAAAAGAAGCAACATTTAGAATTGTGAAGAATTTAAAGATTTTTTCAATGAAGGAGCGTTGCAAAATGGTCTCGACTGTTGGTGGTAAAGGATCATTCGGATTAAGTGGTAAATCAATGCATGAGATAAATAAACTATGAGATTGCAAACAAAAGCAAAGCCACATCAAAGAAAAAATGGTATTATCTAGTAAATTAGGATCAACAAAATGTTGCTTTTTACCCCTCTTTGTTTATCATTGTGATGGCATTTTTCGGGATTTGTGTGAATTTTATTTCAATACGCCTCGGCCGTGGATGGCATGATAAAAATTGACACAGGCATGCACACATGCACGGCCACTTCTGGCCAATTATTCACTGAAGTGTTGTATCACGCAGGGAATCCCACTCAAAACTTTCTGGCTACACAACTGATCAGGAGAAAAACACAAAAATAATTTACAAAACATTAAATATGCCATCCATCACGGTCAAGACAGTCATCAACAAGTAGAGAAAATATGATACAACAGTGACATTGCCAAGAATTGAACGCCCATCCAAAATCTTGAAAAGACAAGAAGAAGAAAATTGGCCATCGGGGGCTGTCACGAGGCCAATACAACATTGAAGGAGATGCAGGAATTCAAGTCAAGTACTGGCTCTGCAGTGTGACAACAATCTCCTGTGACAACAATCTTCTTCATATGGATGGCGTATGGCACTCCTACATGGGGGAAAAAAAGCACACTTGAAATCTCCCAAATTAGAAAATGTCACCTCAAAGAAATATAATTGAATTCCTGGAAAGTACAATCAAATTGCTTGTCTGTCCATGTTGTCCTTGTTATTGTGACTGAGCTAACCATTACGCACATGAGCACTCCTGAGTGATGTGAAATGTTCATGATCTTCGGCCATACACTCAAAAAACCACAGAGTGGCGCCATAGAATAAACTGAGCTGACGCCTGTAACTTTCCAGCACCCGCAACTCAATAACAGTCTTGTCTGACATCATCTGAGCGTTTGAAAGGAGCAGGACATCCTGATGATGACATGAGCTTCTCCATTTTCCACCTGACCTTTTCAGTCTAATCACAGCCACTGTAAAAGAAGAGATATAAAACACTGGCCAGCTGGTGATAAAGAGCCCTCACAAGGAGCAGGTGGTGCTTGTGTATAACGTCCCCCCCATACATGAAGCCGGTTATGGCTTTATTGCCCAGACACATCCCCTTCATATCTGCCTGCTTCCCAGCCACAGTCAGGTAACACCACCTGTCGGAACAACCATAATGAAGAGGAGGGTGGGGATGTTGCGAAAGCAGCGTCTGCACACTGTAATGAACTTGTCACTTATGGCTTTATGTTGAATTAAATAAATTGGAACAAATTGTTATTCACGGAAAATGTTGTTTTTATGTCCGCAAAATGTCGAAGGGGCTCCCTCTAGCGGTACGTGACAGGATGATTTCAATTTGTAAAATCATACAAATAATTAAAAATATGAAACTCAATATTTGGATGAATGAAAAAAATACTCTGAATTTATGTAAAGGAAATTAAGAGAGAGTAAAATAAAAATTAAAGTCCAGACGTTTAATAAGTGCAAGTGCTTTTGGATCAGTGTTCATAACAACATTTAGACAAAGTAGTTCATTGTAGCTGGCTAAAACGGGAAGAGGCGGAGTTGACTAAATTAACTTTTGCTTTTCGTGGAAGCGTTTCAGTGGCTATATCACCTTTGAATAGTGGCGGTTCATTGTTCTAAAAATAGATATAATTCATACAATAAGATGGTGAACGTCGATGTCAATGGTCAAAATGCTAAGCCTCTGCATAAATATCACCTACCCAAAAAATATATAAATAAATGAAAAGAAAATCCTGAAACGTATATTTTGATAAAAATTGAACAAGATATACAGGATATTGAAAACGCGTTTCTTTCTTCAGTATGGGCTTGTGGTGTCGCCTCTCCGCTGGAGGGCAGTGTTGCCTACTTTAACGCATTCTCTGTCTTGTAGGCGCGGGTGCAGAACTGCTAAATATATTTGGTATTCCTTCAGCATTAAGTGGTATTATTAACACCAAACACCTCAGCAATAAGTATGAAAACACAAGGCGGCTGCCTTAAGCAAATATGGCTCTCTCTTGTCCATTTTGGTGGTGGAGGGTGTCACAGCTGGAGTGGTAAACAATCATGGCTCACTTGCTGGGACTTGGTTGGTTTAGCAGTTATACAAACAAGGAAGGATGATTATTATTTTTTTTCCCCCCACTATGATTTACTAACATGCCGCTGAGATCAGCAGCTCGCTGGTCTGTCTGAGGGCCATGCTTTCCAGCACACTTTGCAGTAAGTCTGAGGATCTCTCTGCAAACAGCCTCTTTATGACAGAGAACAAGGTGAGTGGCTCCACACTCTACAAGGCAGACAACACATCAAGCAAACACTAAACGCACTGAGTACACGTGCAGTATACCAGCTAAGTTTGTGTTATTAGAGCCTATGTTGACACAAATATTACAGCATGCTATTAATCAAACATGCCGCAGTTCATATGACACTACAATATATGTATGTACGGCAGTGGTGGGAAGAAAGCTAGTAAAAATATTTTGTTACTATATTGTGAGAAGATTTTTACTTGTGTGGTTATTTTTCCGACAACTTCCCTATATTTGAAAACCAATACAGTTGCCATGCTTTTTATTTCTTGCAAAATAGGCCCGTTATGTTGTTCAACCTCAAATGATGACATAAAAAAAAAATTGTTAACATCAAGTCAACAGCAGGTGAGCTCTTGACTGATTGAAATCTCAGGGTCTTATAAGGCAGAAAAAAATATGTCAGCATTATGGAAGAACATATATGAGGGAAGATCAACAATGAGGGAAAAAGATTCGCAGAGGCAAGCTATTGCCCAACCATGGCCTTCTTTACGATAATTGTTTGCTGTTGTCACCACGAAGAATGATTTTTGGCAAATGCGCTGTCTTGTGCCAATCTAAAAACAGCACGCTTCTGGAGCTCAAAATGGCTCAGTCTGTTGTAAAAATAAATAAATACATAAATAAATAAATAAATACATAAATAAATAAATAAAATAGACTCTCACACACACACACGCACACACACATAAAATGCGCATTTTATGTTGCAAACATCCGCTAATTTAACTTGTTTTGTTGTTACGCTTTTCACCACATTAGCAAGACTATATGGAGGCCTGAAAGTGCCCAAATTGAATAAATAAATACACCATGGAATGTTTAATTATTATTGTCATTTATTAATTAAATATCGAATTAAATAAATACATGTGTAATTAATTAGTTAAATTAACAATGAGAAATGTAAAAAAACAATATATATAATTATTTGGGAACATGTTTTGATAGCATAAAAGCCGTGCTTTTAAACAACAACATGCAATTTGTTTTTGGTCAGGATGAGCACTGTGGAAGATAATGAAATGCAAATCATTTTTTTTTTTGTGATCGAAAGATTATTGTACATTATTAATTGTAACAAGAAATGTTACCTTGTACTTTTACATTTCAGGGTCGGCACGTTATCTTTTACTTTTGTTTAGGAGTTGAGTCATTAGTTCTAGTTTTATCAGTCTTTTTTTTTCCAGTACTTCTATGCAATAATGAGTACTTTTTCCATCTCTTATTTATAACACAGTGGTGTTCATTGAATAGCAAGCTAATAAGATGTCCATTATCCAATACATCCCCATACTCTCCTCTGACAACTTGATTCCACTTTTGGCACTTGTAACATTGAGAAGCATTTACTGTTTATTCAGCACTTCACATGTAGGATGGTGCCATCTTCCCGCAGCTTAGAGCACCTTTCAGCACGCTCCCAGCAGCCTCATCCAGCCAACGCGGTCTAACCTGCTGAATCTACACATGCAACTCCCAGCTGCACAGCTCAGAGGCTTCTTTTCAGCAGCTGAACTTGCCAACAGCTTGAGCGCTAATCTCCAGTGATTTCTCTCAGAGTCATTTCACTTTATTGTCTCTTGAATGCGAAAGTCGCTGACTGATCAGTCTGTTCTTCCTCTTTCCAAATCTCTCTGCGCACCTTATCTCAAGTTGAGTGGGGGAATAAAAGAAAGAAGAAAAAAAAAAAACAGAGTGCCTGGTAACGATTCAAGAGAATGCAGGTGGCGCTTAGAGCTGTATAGTAAATCCTTACAAACACCGAGATAGGAGCATAAAATGTGTTCGAGGCTGTAAAGACAAGTGCTGCAAATGCTGCAAGGAGGTCTCACACCCAGATGAACTATACTGATACAATACTTCTTCATATATCCCTTCTTTTATTCTGTCGGGCTGATCACATGTGCCTCTCTTTAGTTCCGCGGTCCACTAGCCTCTGTTGATCAAATAAAGGTGTTCAAGAAATGTATGACTATATTCCTTCCTTTTTGTCCATCTTGATCTTTTTCTGTCAAGAAATTAAGACTGAATTTTTATGAATAAGGCCGGAGGGTCGAGGCCGGAACCATACCGAGATAGCGGCCGCAGGGCGGGGGACTGACTGGCAAAAAAGGGTCAAGTGCTCTGGATATACTGTACTTATTTGTTTTATGTTCCAGAAGGCCAAAGATGCAATCTCTGTTAGATGATGAGGATGTTGATTATGACAAGGATGGCAATAGAAGCGTAATTTTCCTCATATTCACAAACCGAAGCTACATTTGACCGAACAAATATCAGTCAAATCTCAGCTCATCTCAGTTGTATTTACAAAGCAGTTCAAGACGACCACCGCTGTATGCAAAGTGCTGTGAAAATGAGTAACAACATCTCCAATACATAAACGACTTTTTTTTGGGTGTCAATGCACAGACAAAGAAAGATATGACCACCAAATGGTCGCTGTATCTGAATTGCTCGTTCAGATAACTATTGTGGTGAATAGGAAAATGTTAGAGAAGAATCCGAAATTATTTTCATAAAACACAATAATATTTCTTTAAAAACCTATCGGGCCTGTACAGATAAACAAACTACGAATGGTGGTTTTGGTGTGTGCTTGGCTGAAAACCTCCCGTGCTGAATGCCAATTTTGCAGTCACGCACTGTGTAAAATGAGGCAACTGCCACCACCACTGCCAGGCTGGTGATGTGGGACAAGTTTATTTATAAGGTCAGTGCACTTAACACATTCAAACATTTTAGAAATATTTTACTTGAGTTTTGCCGACTCCTTCAGCTCTTTGTTTTGGCGTCCAAATATCACTTGCACCTTTGTTGACCAACCTTAGAATGTCCTGATGGACATCTTGGTGAAAACGTCCTGATTGTGTTGTTCTGCTTGGAGTCCTTCCACCGTGCCAAAGTGGGCCTGCTTTGCAGCCATGCGTGACCGGGCCACTTACTGGCTCACACTAAAGACCCTAATTGGGCAAGTGGGCTCCATCTCAGGGTCACTGACAGACTGACTGGCATGTGTGGAATGTGAAGCAAAGGCACCACCCGCCTATTGTGAGCAGCAGCCAATCAATTTGCTGTTTCCTGCCTCGGATTACTTCACTTATTCGTATCTGTGCTGCTCTCAAAGAAGCAAATGGAAACCAAATAAACCATTACTTTTACCTTTTTAATTATTTTGGAGAAACTGCTTATAGATCTGCGTATGGTTGCGATATTAATTTCTTGTTGCCTTGAATGCTGATTCTTGCATTTGTTTTTTTCATAGACCTCCGAAACTAAACCCTAACCCTAACCCCTAACCCCTAATCCTAACCCTACCCTAACCCCAAACCCTAAACCCAAACCTTAACTCTATCCCTCACACTAAGTTTAACCCGAAACTTACAACCTAACCCTATACCTAAATTCTAAACCTAGACCTCAGCGCATTACCCAGCTGAGTTGGTCCAATGGTTAATGACACTGCTTGGTATGCTGGCGACGTGGATTCACCTCTTACAAGAATTAATTTTCTTATAGACCCCCTAACCGAACCCAAACCTTAACCACTAAACTTGAACTGTAACCCAAACCCAAACCCTTCGTGTGTTAGCCAGCTGTGATGGTCGAATGTTTAGTGACACTGCCTGCTGTGCAGGCAAACCAGGTTGAGTTTTTACGCAAAATGATTTTTTATTGACGTCCTAACCTAACTCAAACCCAATCCACTGAAGCCTAATCCTAATCAAAACCCTATCTCTAACGCAATCACGAACCAGGATGGCCGAGTGGTCTAAGGCGCCGCGTTCAGGACCCAGTCTCCCCAGGAGGCCTGGGTTCGAATCTCGAATTTCCCCATTGCGGGACTAATAAAGGGAGTATTATTATCTAACCCCAAGCCTAAAACCTAACCTACCACTATCCTTAAACCTAAACCCTAACTCTAGTCCTTTGTTTGTTAGCCAGCTGTGATGTTCAAATGTTTAATGACACTGCTTGGTTAGCTGGCAACCCTGGTTCGATTCTTACAAAAATTGTTTTTTTTATAGTCATCCTAACCTAACCCAAACTTTAACCACTAAACTCTAACACTAACCCAAACCCTAACCGTAACCCGAAACCTAACCCCAACCCCAACCCTAAACCTTAACCCTAACCCTAACCCTAACCCTAACCCTAACTCTAACCCTAACCCTAAACCTAAACCCTAACCCTAACCCTAACCCTAACCGAACCCTAACCCTAACCCTAACCCCAACCCTAAACCCTAACCCTAACCCTAACCCTTACCCCAACCCTAACCCTAACCCTAACCCCGAAAACACTAACCCTAAACCTTAACCCTAACCCTAACCGAACCCTAACCCTAACCCTAACCCCAACCCTAACACTAACCCTAACCATAACCCCAAAAACCCTAACCCTAACCCTAATCCTAACCCTAAACCCTAACCCCTAACCCCCTAACTACCTACCCCTAACCCCTAACCCTAACCCTTACCCAACCCTAACCCTAACCCAACACATAACCCAAACCCTAACCCTAACCCAACCCCTAACCCTAACCCTAACCTTAACCTTAACCCTAACCTCGAACTCTAACCCCTAACCCTAACCCTAACCCTAACCCCAAACCCTAACCCTAACCCTAACCCCTAACCCTAACCTTAACCCTAACCTCTAACTCTAACCCCTAACCCTAACCCTAACCCTAACCCCAAACCCTAACCCTAACTCTAACCCCTAACCCTAACCCAACCCTAACCCAACACATAACCCTAACCCTAACCCAAC